>NC_091953.1:26585312-26936562 GCF_031021105.1 Erythrolamprus reginae | reverse complement strand
AATTTCCATTATAAGTTGCCATCTTGAGTCGGCCAAGATCCTGTCTTGTCTTGGATACCCAAGGTTCTGTTTTAGCCCAGTACTTTTCAATATCTTTATAAACGGCTTGCATGAGGAAATAGAAGGGGAACTCGTCTCCAAACCAGCAGAAATAGCCAACCTACTCCAGAAGGTAGGCTCAAGACCCAGAAAGGTCTCAACAGACTTTGAACACTCAGTGGTGAGAAATGGTTACAGTTAGGCAAGAAAAACGAAATGTGCAGATCTAGAATAGGTGGACCCTGGCTCAAGAGCAATAACTGGGAGAGGGATCTAGTTCTACCGTAGTAGACAAACACTTAAATATGAGCCAGCGATTCTGATCGAGATGAGAGGAGTAGGTCTTAATCCCATTGTGTGGCAGGAATTTGATCCTGTGACTCCTGATGATGTGGAGAAGGCCATGGGAGTGGTAAAATCCCCCACTTGTTGATTGGATCCATGTGCCAGGGCTTTGGTCAATGCCTCCTTGATGGAAGGGACCTCCCTGCAACCTTTAAAGGAAGCAGTTGTAAGGCCCATCCTCCAGAAGCCTTTCCTGGATCCAGATGAATTGAAGGACCTTCATGCAGTCTCCAACCTACCCTTTGTGGGGAAGGTTGTAGAGAAAGTGGTAGAACTTCAGCTCCTACGATCGCTGAAACAGATTATCTACACTCTTTTCAATCTGGCTTCAGGCCTGACTACAGCACAGAAACTGTTTTGGTCACCCTGATGGATGATCTCTGGATATCTTGGAGCTGTTTGACTTCTCAGCTGCTTTCAATACCATTGACCATGATATCCTTCTGGGATGACTAAGAGAGCTGGGAGTGGGAAACACTGTTATACAGTGGTTCTCCTCTTATCTCTCTGGTCAGTCGCAGTTGGTGTTGGTTGGAAGACAGAGGTCGACTTCTAGGCCCCTTCTTTGTGGGGCGCCTCAGTGTTTGATCCTCTCTCTTTTATTTAACCTCTACATGAAACCACTGGGTGAGATCATCCAATAATACAGGGCGAGGTACCAGCAATATGCTGATGATACTCAGTTATATATCTCCACCCTGTGTCAGTTCAGTGAAGCAGTGGATATGATGTGCCAGTGCCTGGAGGCTCTGAGGGTCTGGATGGGAGTTAACAGGCTCAAACTTAGCCCCTACAGCAGTGTTTTTCAACCAGTGTGCCGCGGCACACTAGTGTGCTGCAAGACATGGTCAGATGTGCCGCGAAGCTCAGCTTCCAAGATCAAAAGCTGAGCTTCATTCTTCCCGCCTCCTTTTTCGCGCAGAGGGAGAAAGACATAGAGGGAGGGAAGGAGGGAGAAAGAAAGAGCAAAAAAGAGAGGAAGAGAGAAAGAGGGATTGTGAGAGAAAGAGGAAGGGAAAGAGGGAGGGATGTTCCCCATGATTTTGAAAATGTGAATAATGTGCCGCGGCTCAAAAAAGGTTGGGAAACACTGCCCTACAGGACCAAATGGCTGCGGGCATTGCTCCCGAAAGAGCTCATGGATTGCCCATCTTTGGTTTGGGGGTGGAAATTACCCCCCCCCCTCAGAACAAATTCGCAATTTGGGTGTCCTACTGTACCCACAGCTAAGATTAGATCAACATCTGACAGCTGTGGCTAGGGGAACCTTTGCCCAGGTTCGCCTAGTGCACTAATTGCAACCATACCTGGATCAGAAGGCTCTTCTCATGGTCAGATTATTGCAACATGCTCTACATGGGGCTACCCCTGAAGAGTGTTGAGACTGCAGGTTGTCCAGAATTCATCCGTGAGAGCTGTCTACACCCACACCAAACCAATTCTCCATGGACTACATTGGCTCCCGATTGATCTCCGGGTGCAATTCAAGGTGTTGGTTATCACCTTTAAAGCCCTACATGGCTTAGGCCAGACTATCTTCGAGACTGTCTCCTACCGCATACCTCCCAACGACCAGTAAGGGCCCACAGGGTTGATCTTCTCCAGGTCCCGTTAGCTACAGTGTTGGCTGGCGGGCCCACGGGGGAGGGCCTTCTCTGTGGCTGCTCTGGCTCTTTGGAACCAGCTACCTCCCAAAATCCGGACTGCTCCCACCCTACTTGGTCTTCTGAAAAGCTGTAAAGACCAGGCTTATCGAGCAGGCCTGTGGTATGCATGATTTTTCTTAACTGTTTAAATTGCTTAATTGCGGGTTTGAGATTGTTTTGAACTGTTTTAGGAGGTTTTTATGTTACATTTTACTTGTATTTGGCTGTGAGCCGCCCAGAGTCCTTTGGAGTTGGACAGCATATAAGTCTAATCAATCAATCAATTAATCAATGTCACAAAGAAGATTAGAAGGTTGGAGGCTAAAAGCGATGAAGAATGGTGGCAGAAACTGGATATGTCTAGTTTAGTAAAAAGAAGGACTGGGGTGACATAATAGCAATATTCCAATATTTGAGGTGCTGCCACAAAGAAGAGGGAGCCAACCTATTTTCCAAAGCAGGACAAAAAGCAGTGGTGGAATCTAATCAAGATGAGAACCGAGAACTAAAAGAGAAATTTCCTGACAAAATAATTAACCACTGCAACGACTTGCCTTCAGAAATGGTGGGATTAATACTCCTGGTTTGTAACTTTCTGCCTTAATCATTAAATCAAACTAAAACACAGAAATACCGTGGTAACTTCAAAAGTTGCTTCAATACTTCAAAACCACATTTCAAAGGATTGGGGGTTAACAGGGTTCGCAGATCCCTGGGTTTTAGTAGAAATCTCTCAAAATTAAATCGTAACCTAATTCATCTGCATTACGGCCCAATGTTTAGCAAAAACAAAATTCATTCACAGTTATCTAAAGCAAAATTTTTAGATACACATTTCATTGTAACAGAAAATAATTAAAATAAAATGGCTTCTTTAAAAGTTTAAAGTTTAGCCTGCGAGCCTACTTTGAAAAGGGAGGTTTATCAGAAATGAAATTGCCATTCCATGATTGCACCTGGTATTTTAGAGATGCTTGGATAGTATTTTTTGGCTCAGCCATGGATGAAACACTACTTTATTACAATGGCTTTTAAAGTGTCAAATCTTTCTCAATGTCTCATCTCTTCCAGTGAATAGTGGTTTTGAGGCAGAAAAACAAACCCAATTTATTAAGAATAAAAATATAAAAAAAACCCAAACATTTTAAATAAATTCATGTGCAAATTAGGTTGAATTTTAAATTATACTCTCCTTTAAAGACAACCAAAGGAAAATTACTGCAATTGTTAAAACACAATTCACCAAGCTAACAACGATTCATCAAAGTGATGCAAGTCTTCCGCGGTAGTCATTACTGAATTCAGTGAACATGAAAAGAGATCATCTAGAAGGTCCTGTTTTACAGAACTTTCAAAATCGAATTTCTTCAGAGGCGTTTTGATTGCTGATGGATTTCTGGGGTCGTCAAGTCCATTTTCCTTTAGAGGACTGAAGTAATTAAGGTCAGTATGTATGGCTTGTGAACTGGCATTTTGGCCAGTAGTTACCGGCATGTCTGAATTGTGACTTCCCATTTCCAGGTATCTACATTCCTCTTCCGGTGGAAATTCTAAAGAACCAACAGTTGTAGCCGGAGACAAAAGCAGCTCAGATAAAATGTCATCGTAATTGGAACTGCTGCATTGGGACATGTCAGTGCTTTGAGAATTTACAGATTTACTATCCCAAACATCAGTCCGCACTTCTTGGGTATATAACAAACCTGTCTGCAAAGGTTCCGCCTGTTTTCGTGTTTTGCCCTTGAGAGTCTTCTTACAAGTGCTTTTGTGTCTTGCCTTAGCTTCTACCAGTTTATCTAGTGAAGCTAATTTCTCTTTTTTAGCCTTCAGCTGCTGTAAAAGCGTTAAGCGTAGTTGGTGAGTTTTGTCAATAAACGACCCAGCATTTTCAACCGATATAAAACTCTGATTTTCATGGTGGGTACTTTTCAGCAAATCTTGCTTAGGAAAAGCATCCAATGAAACCGATCTTTTAGTTACAGCTTCACCTTTTCTATTTGGGACAAGATTTTTGACCTGGATGTTTGCAGGAGAAAAAACAGTCAGAGGCGAAGTTGGAAGACTTCTGCCAGAAGAACCCACCGTTGCCCCTTTACTTTTCTGTGAAGATTTAGTCTGGAAACCACAGAAGTGGCCTGCTTGTCTCGCAAGTGAACCGGAATTTGCTCCTTTTTGCGTTGGTTTTTTACAGTTTTTTGATTTATTCGGAAGCACCACACCTTTAGGTATAAAGGGAGAATGTTTTCCAAGTAAGCCGTTTACCCAACTGGCTACGGATGGTTTAATTACTTTTGTGCTGGATGAATGAAAGGCAGGACTTTGGGGAGGTGGAGCAGAAATATGGGGATTTATTTTTACTTCTTGACCGAACTCTGCAACATTAGACATTCCCAACGCAGTGTTTCCCAAATTTGTTTCGCTGGTTCTTTTCTGGATATTCTTTGGATGGTAATTGCTGCTCTCTTTGACCGGAACTAAGGTGACTGCAGTTTCTGCCCCTCGTGGTAATAGTATTTTGGATGAGAAATGCATTTTGCCATTACTTAAAGCAACTGGTCTTTTAGTAAGTAGGTTACTTGCGTTAGTTGGCTGTCCTTCATCCACGGGAGCACTGGTCTTTCCTAACGCTATACTTTTCTTTTGAGTATCTCCTTCAGGGGTAAGTGCGCATACATCTTTCTGATCCAACTCTTGCAATTGCAATGGACCTGTTCTGATTATCTGCTTATTTTCTATTTGTCTATCTAACTGCTGTGCACCTGAGTCAAGATTCAGCGTTACAACATCATCATCATCAGACAGGTTATCCAAGCCATGAAGCAAATTATGTTTCTGATTGCTTGCTAAGTTTTTCACTTTCTCTATATGTGTGTTTGGCTTGTCAACTGCCTTGTGAAAAGTTAAAGGTACACTCTCTGCAGTTTCATCATTTGAGCATTTAACTGGAGTTTTTGATTGTGCTGTCATTGTTTCTTCAACTTGCAAATCCAAATAGTTGGTCATTTGTGGCGGCTTTCTTTCCCAAATGACAATATGTATTTCAGCAGAAGGAACCTCGAAGGTATGGTGTCTTCTGGAGAATGAACCTTTTAAGTCATCACACTCCAGCCATATTCCTAAAAATAAAATATGAACAATGCAGAATATTAGGGTACATTTCTTATCATTCATTTCAGATAAACGAATCTTTAATACTCATTGACTATGTGTATGTTCAACTATAATTTAGGCATGGTTTGTTGAAAATGGATAATTTTGAACTATGTGTACAGAAATTTATCTGGTTTGTTTTTTCATTCTTCGTCTATACCTATTGACTTGCAGCTCTAGGAATTTGAAAGAGAACTAGGAATAGCCAGTCAACTACTAACAATATTTTCGTGATTTAACTGAAAATCAGCTAGCCAACCACGGAGAGGGGCGGCATACAAATCCAATAAATTATTATTATTATTATTATTATTAATACTCCCAAGATTTCAAAATATTGTTTATTGGATTCTCACAATAAAAACTTCTGGCTTATTCATTGTCATTGCATTATATCTTATGCAATATATGCACCTCATATAAATCAACATTATTAATAGGTCTACAAAAGTTTTGAGTCGCTTTCAAATGTTTCTCCCCTCCCCAAACATCTACGTAAGTGACAAATATTCAATTGAGAGTCTAAAAGGAAAAGCATCATTGTGTGATATTCTGGAAGGCCATCTCTTGCAAAACCTGATTGCTTGGAGGTTTGTGTTCTCACCATGGGAGATCAAGAAAATTGTTGCTTATAATGTATTTAAAGTCTCCTGTAAGCCTCCATTAAGAACAGATGGTTATCAGGTAATTCACACAAAAAGATGCGCCTTTAACTTTATTACTTTTAATTTTCTTCAAGTAGGGCGAACTTTTTGCTTTTTTGAGATAGGTAGCTATTGTGTGGATGCAAACAATCAGAAAAAAGCAAGCTAAAATCTAATTAGCTTTGGCTTGCTCTAAAGATTTACCCTAAAGTTCTTTATATGTTGTATACAATTAAACCAAGAAAGAAATACTAAAGTAGTCCCTAGACACCTACAAACTCTTCTTTGCACTTGAAGTTCCACGAGGTTGGCTCTGACTAGAAACCATGTAAAGACACGCTGATGCTGGGATTATTTGGAAGGTTGTTCCCCATGTACTTTGTAGCATCGTATTATCATATGAAAGGGATAAACAGTTACAGTGGTACCTCTACTTACGAACTTAATTCGTTCCGTGATCAGGTTCTTAAGTAGAAAAGTTCGTAAGAAGCAATTCTTCCCATAGGAATCAATGTAAAAGCAAATAAGCCACAGGGAGGGTGGAAGCGCTCTTTCCTCCCAGGAGATTCCTAGAGAGGCCCCATGGAGGCTTCTCTCCGCCTTTTCCGGCCCCGTTTCCTCCCAGGAGATTCCTAGAGAGGCCCCATGGAGGCTTCTCCCTGCCTTTTCCAGCCCTGTTTCCTCCCAGGAGATTCCCAGAGAGGTTCCACAGACGCTTCTCCCCACTTTTTCTGGCCCTGTTTCCTCCCAGGAGATTCCTAGAGAGGCCCCATGGAGGCTTCTCCCTGCCTTTTCCAGCCCTGTTTCCTCCCAGGAGATTCCCAGAGAGGTTCCACAGACGCTTCTCCCCACTTTTTCTGGCCCTGTTTCCTCCCAGGAGATTCCCAGAGAGGTCCCACAGAGGCTTCTCCCCGCCTTTTCCAGCCCTGTTTCCTCCCAGGAGATTCCTAGAGAGGCCCCACAGAGGCTTTTCCCTGCCTTTTCCGGTTACAGTTTCGGAGGGTCGGGTTTGTAAGTGGAAAATGGTTCTTGAGAAGAGGCAAAAAAAAATCTTGAACACCCAGTTCTTATCTAGAAAAGTCCGCAAATAGAGGCGTTCTTAGGTAGAGGTACCACTGTACATATAGGTAGTCCTTGACCACAATTTTGCCCAAAATGCCAGTTAGAAATTGTGACATCCTAATAGACATGATAGGTGGTTCTCAACTTACAATTATAACTGAACTCAGACTTTCCATCACTAAGCAAGACATTTGTTAAGTGAACTTTGCCCCGTTCTATGACCTTTCTTGCCACAGTTGTTAAGTGAATCAATGCAAAAGTTAGTAATGAGGATGCCAAGTGAATCTGGGTTCCCCACTGACTGCTTATGAGGCGGTCCCAAAAAGCTATTACACGACCCAAGGATGCTACAACAGTTGTAAATGCGAACAGTGGACATAAATCACTTGTTTCAGTATCATTGTAACTTTGAATGATCGCTAAATGAACTATTGTAAGTCAAGGACTCTGGGTATGTATGTGTGTGGGGGGGGGGGGCTAGCAGGATACGACACCTTTGTATTATTTATATTGGGACTGTTGATATTACTAGCCCATTCAGACAGATTGATATTTAAGAAGGGAATAGTATCCTTACCATCTGAAGTCAAGATCCAGGTTATGAAGTGCTCTGCCTTTTGATATTGAACCACAGCTGTTACTTGGTATGAATATTCTTGAAACTGAAATGAGTAGGCCATCAAATTGTTATGTGGCAAGCCTTCAACAAAATGCACCATCAGAATTGGGGACAGCCTACCAAATAAACATAACAATGTTGTGATATTAGAAGTAAAAAAACATCCCTGATACATCACTAAAACTGAAAACATGCAGTGGGATTAAAAACTAAATATCACAAAAGTTTTCACAAAGACCTCAAGGAATGCAAAACATTTGGCAATCATACCCCAAGTGAGATTATATAAATGAATACAATCTGTATAATCTTATTTGGGATGTTATTGTAATTCAGAATTGTTAAATTGTTTGAGTCTCAGGAAAAGGGCGGCATAGAAATCGAACTAATACAATAAATAAAGAACAGATCCTTGAGAAAATATATTTGCTAACTGACTTTTCATATTTACATAATGTCATTCAAGAACTGAATTCACACATTATATTAAGCTACAATAGTTAACCATGATTACTGAATAACCACAGTTAGAATGCTCTTAAAATCTATGGTATGGCTTGGCTTGATGGCTGAACACAAACACTAATGCTCCCAACTATGAAATTAAGAAGCCATAAATACAGATCTGAAAAATTTACATTAACTGACATTTATTATTGCTTAGCAACTACTGATGTAGTTTTATCTCATCTGGAGATTATAATAAAATTGTCACTTACTTTTCTAAAACCATTTTTCTTCTTTGAGATGTGTGATTACACTTATTACAGGGAGCAAAATGAACAGCATTCAATGGGTGCCACTCTGGGATTATATTTGTAAACGTTGTCATTGCCTGCTGACAACTAAAAATAAAATGAATATATATTCAAATGAAATAAGTTTAATAATCTATTCCTATATTTACAGGATGTCAACAGTTGTGACAATTAATATTTAAAGAATGGTGTACATTTACTTCACTTAAAATTATGAGATACTATTCAATACTATAAAAATTGTGTCTTCTGCAATTTGAAACTCTGTAGGGATAATTTGAGATTGAACTCAATAAATCCACCTGAATTTTTTTGTAAAATAAAGCTATTTTACTTCTATTTCAAAAACACATAAAATTTAACCATCAAGATACAATACTGCATAAATTTCATATCTACCCTCCCCTGCTCTAATGTTTCTCTCTTACTAGTATCATATATATAAACATTGTTATATCTTTGTATACTACCAATATGTACTTGACAAAATAAATAAATAAAATACTTTAGATTTTAGATGGGTTATAATCAAACTGGTACAAATTACCTCTTCCAATATTTAAGTTTTTAATAGATGCTTTCATCCAAATGTGGTTTTCTGCATCCAACTATTAAATATGGGTGTTTAAGATGTTTGCTTTTTCTTAAAATTACTGTTTTTAATGTATATGCAATCTCAACTTATTTGTCCTATTTTGTCACCTGCTATTTTGTACCTTATTTTTTCTTCATCCTTGATATTTTGCTTAAGTTTAAATAGCAGAATACAAATCCAGCAGAGCTAAATATGAATGCTAATTTGGGATAGTAAGAAATGATTTGACCATCATAAATAAAATGAGTGAACTAATATGTAAATTTACGCTAACACTGAAGGGAAGTTCAGGATGAAGTTACCACCTGTAATTTTATGCAGAGAGAAAACATATACTAAAGCACTTTTAAAAAGTATGTTTATGTTTCAATGCATACAATAACAACAACAGTTAGGAGAAATCATGAATGGCAAAAACAAAAACTCAACTTGTCTCGAATATAACAGCAGAGGGTTATGCTGTTTCAGAGCTGTGACTCAAGATGCCCAGTAGGCAAATCACATGCTCACAACTGCCCTCTCCTGCCTATATAATGTATTATTTGCAAAATACTGGTTGAAATGCATGGTTATATCTAGGAGGAAGGAAGTGCAGAACTTAAAGAAACTAACTTAGTCTTGATGTGGTAGCCACACTGCAAACATTCGAACTTCCAAAAGAAAGAATGGAGAAAGAGATTCTCTATACGACGATCTTTCCGCAGAAGTAATGGAAAAGCAAAAACTGGACTTTCTTCCACCCCTTTGAAGAAAAACACAAGACAGAAATGTAGGTGTAATACATGTAAGGTTGATTATTTCAAGTGAGTTGGGAAAGATATAATTCTAAATACACTCTACTCTCTATTCTGAGTCCCATTAGGTTTGGGCGGCATAGAAGACAAATAAATTACGGTAACTAAAATTAAAAATGTGTTTTAAGTATTAAGAAAATGTAAGAGCTAATTCCTTTCTTAACAAGTATTTGTGTACCAGTTTATATTACTATATCATGCATAATATATATTGCAGATAGTACATAGAATGAAAGGATAAGAGATGAAAGGATCAAAGGCATTGATACATCTATATTTAATATAAATCTCTAGTTCGAAAGATCCGCAAGTATGAATTCAGACTACAGATTACACGTCGTGATTCCTAGTATCAAAAAACTAAAATACATTTAATTTTTTCAGAAACTGACATTATATATTTTACATTATATAAATAGGGGTGTATATCACTGGGGTGCCCGCTCCTGAACTAATTAACTGACCCTACTTCCCCCCTGTGTTTCCTGCTCTCCCTCCGCCCATCTTTTTAATTTCATATTATTGTACTTCCATTGTTCATTTTTATTGTTTTATTCCTTTGCTATCGTCAAAAGGGTTACACTGTTATCTCTCCCCTCCTCATTTTATTGTTGTAAGCCCCCCAGAGTAGCCCCATGGCAAGATGGGTGGCAAATAAATGAAATAAACAAACAAACCTTAAGTTGAAGAAATCCTGCCAAATTCTTACAAAGCTGCATTTATAGTATGTATGTACTGTATAGTAATAGTAAAGTGTACACAGACAGACAGACAGACACACACACACGATCCAATCCTGTCCTTAATTATCCAGGAATATTGATTTTATTTGTTTTATAGAAGGGTGAAGGGAACGCTGATATAGAGAACAACCCCCCACCCCACCCCACGAGATTTATTTATTTATTATTTATTATTTGGATTTGTATGCCGCCTCTCTCCGAAGACTCGGGGCGGCTCACAACAAGTGAAAAAACAATCCAATACATAATCCAATTAATTAAAATATTAAAAGTTTTTAAAAACCCCTATACTAACATACACACAGACAAGCATACCATGCATAAATTCAGCGGGCCCAGGGGGAGATGTTCAGTTTCCCCATGCCTGACGGCAAAGGTGGGTTTTGAGAAGTTTACGGAAGGCAGGAAGAGTAGGGGCAGTTCTGATCTCCAGGGGGAGTTGGTTCCAGAGAGTCGGTGCCGCCACAGAGAAGGCTCTCCTCCTGGGACCCGCCAACCGACATTGTTTAGTTGACGGGACCCGGAGGAGGCCCACTCTGTGGGACCTAATCGGTCGCTGGGATTCGTGCGGCAGAAGGCGGTCTCGGAGATATTCTGGTCCGATGCCATGAAGGGCTTTAAAGGTCATAACCAACACTTTGAATTGTGACCGGAAACTGATCGGCAGCCAATGCAGACTGCGGAGTGATGGTGAAACATGGGCATACCTGGGTAAGCCCATGACTGCTCTCGCAGCTGCATTCTGCATGATCTGAAGTTTCCGAACACTTTTCAGAGATACTTAAAAGATCTAATTCTATTATTCATATACATCCTATTGCGGATGCAAAATTAAAAGTAGAAAACTGACTAGCTTACTAAACATAAAATTAGCCAATATTAGCCAGTATTCTGGGATTTCACCAACTACGGTACATAGTTTATTTTATATTTATTTATTTATTTATTTTATTTATTTATTATTTAGATTTGTATGCCGCCCCTCTCCGAAGACTCGGGGCGGCTCACAGCAGAGAAAAACAAATCATAAATAATCTGAATACATTTAAAACATTTAAGATTTAAAAAGATTATTACAATATTACAAAAAGATTATTACAATACTGGTACAGTTAATGCCATATGGTTTTACAAGAATTAAATATAAAGGGCTCTTGGGGCTCACGTTTGATGATTTTTCTTTCTTTCTTTGCACTGAACAGTTCCTCCTTCCTTCTCCTTGTCATTTAGTAGACTAGTAGCAAACTAGTCTCTCTGGAGTTTGACACTTTTGTAGAAGCAGTAGAAACCATACTTTGCTATCTCAAACAATGCTGCTTAGAGTGTGTCTCATGTTTAGGGTTTAGGCAGAATGAAGTATCTTGAGCTCTTAAAGTGCAAAACTTCCATATGTGGCCAGGCAGGTTAGCAATATCATTTCCTGTTTACTATTTCAATATTCAAATGATTTCTCTTCCTTTTCGCCAATGCTTAAAACAACAATGCTGCATTGAGCCAAAAAACCAGTTCTATTCCCTTCAAGAAGCCAGAAACATTAGTCCTTCTGCACCTTTCTGTTCAGGTTCCCTAGCAACTGATAGCCAGAGGAAAAGTGCTTCTGAAAGTGGAGGTAATATACAGCTATTATGAGTAGCACCTTTATTTTTTCATAAACCTGTCAATGGTCATCTAGTCTAAGAGAGCAGTGTGGTGATTGGTGGGCAAATGCCATAGTTCATTACTTTCAGTTCATTATCCAGGGTTTCCCCCCAATCAGCCTTTTGCTTTCAAAAATGTTTCAGAATTAATCCCTACCATCTTCATACAGAGCCAGGAAAGACTCATCTGAAAATCCCACAGTACTACTGCTAATGAATGTGCGGATAATAATAATAATACAGTGTTCCCTCGATTTTCGTGGGTTCGAACTTCGCGAAAAGTCTATACCACGGTTTTTCAAAAATATTAATTAAAATTTTTTTCACGGGTTTTTTTCCCTATACCAGTGATGGCGAACCTATGACACGTGTGTCAGCACTGACACGTGTAGCCATTTTCGGTGACACGCGGCCACCGAGAAAAGGGGAGCTTTAGGGAGTGGCCAAGATGCAAATCTCCCCGCTTTCCAATTTCCCACCAACTGCAAGCAGGTACAGCAGGGCCGCCGATAGGGACCCGGCCAAACTGTAAATTGGGGGGGGGCCCCCGCCCGCCCCGGTTTTGGCCCGCCACCGTGTGCCAGCCCCCTGGCGCCCGCAGCAGTCATTGTGCCGCACCGTTTGCTGTAGCCTGCGCACGCCTGCGCCAGCGCACCCCAAAACGCCGCCCGCCCCGCGCACCCTTTTCCAAGGGCGTGCACGAACCAACCCCGCCCCCCTGCGCCTCTAGCCCCCTCGCACCCCTGGCTATTCGCTGCTGCCCCCTGCCCACCCACTTCGCCTCTCTTTCTCCTCCACTGCAAGAGAGGCGTGGCAGGCATTCTCACAGCGGGGGCCGGCGAAGGCGATTTTCAGTGTCAGGCGCGCGGACCGGCGCGCGCTCTCCCCATCGCCCTGCCAGCCCGCCAGGAACATTCAAAGTAAGAAAAACCTTCGCTCTTACTTTGAATGTTCTGGGCGGGCTGGCAGGGCGATGGGGAGAGCGCGCGCCGGCCCATGCGCCCGACACTGAAAATCACTTTCGCCAGCCTCCGGAGAACGAAAGTGAGTGCGAGCGACAGAGCAAGATAGAGAGAAAGTGAGAAAGAGAGAGGGGGGGAGAGAAAGAGATAGCAAGAGAGAGAGAACGAGAGAAAGAGTGAGAGAAAGAAAACGAGAGAAAGAGTGTGAGAGAGAAAGCAAGAGAGAGAGAAAGAAAACAAGAGAGGGAAAGTGAGAAAAGGAGAGGGAGAGCAAGAGGGGTTATTAATTTGTAATAAAAAAAATCATGCTGGGCTCACAAAAAAGAGAGTCCGAAAAAAGAACTGTGTGGACGTCGCGGTTTGCTTCCTCCTTTGGCGGCTCGTAACTACCGTATTTTTCGCTCCATAAGACGCAGTTTTTTTCCTCCCAAAGTAGGATGAAAAATCAGCCTCGTCTTATGGAGCGAAGATGCAGGCAGGGAGGGGGGGGGGGGCTGCGAATTCGGAAGCGCCATCTCGCCGGCTGGCTGGCTAGCTGCTGCCTGGCCCACCGTTCCCCGTAAGCTGCGCCCGTGAGCAGGCGTGCACCCCCAAATACACCCGAGCGCCCTTTTCCACGGGCGCGCGCTCCCCATCCCCCTGCCAGCCCGCGGGGAGGTGGGCAGGGGCGGGGAGGTGTGGCAGTAGAAGTAAAGGGAGCCGCGGCCGCCCCTGCCTCCCCACGGTGCCTCCGGCCAAATGCGCCCCTGGCTTCTCCACGCTGCCCTATTGCCCGCCCGATCCGCCTCCTCTCCTCCTCTGCCACCTCCTGCGTTGGGGCGCGATCTGCCTCCTCTCCTCCGCTGCCTCCTCCTGCCTTGGGGCGCAATCTGCCCCCTCTCCAACGTCGCTGCCTTCTGCCTTAGGGCGCGATCCGCCCCCTCTCCTCCGCCGCCGCCTTCTGCCTTGGGGCGCGATCCGCCCCCTCTCCTCCGCCGCCGCCTTCTGCCTTGGGGCGCGATCCGCCCCCTCTCCTCCGCCGCCGCCTTCTGCCTTGGGGCGCGATCCGGGAGTCCGGGACAGGGTGGCTTTACGCCATGAAGAGAAAACGGCCGACTTTTCCCTGCTGCCGGAGCCGTTTCCTCTTCATGGCGCAAAGCCACACAGTCCCGGACTCCGGGATTGCTCGCCCAAGGCAGGAAGCGGTGGAGGAGGAGAGGGGGCGGATCGCGCCCCAAGGCAGAAGGCGGCGGCGGCGGCGGAGGAGAGGGGGCGAATCGCGCCCCAAGGCAGAAGGCAGCCATCTGCCCAGACAGAAAGGAAACAAGAGAGAAAGTGAGAAGAAGAGAGAGAAAGAGGGGGAGAGAGAGAGAAAGAGAGAGGGGGAGAGAGAGAAAGAGAGGGAGAGTGGGAGAGGGGGGAGAGATAGCAAGAGAGGGAGAGAGAGAAAGAGAGAGGGAGAGGGGGGAGAGAGAGGGAGAGGGGGGAGAGATAGCAAGAGAGAGAGAGAAAGAGAGAGAGAAAGGGGGAGAGAGGGGGGAGAGAAAGAGAGAGGGAGGGAGAGAGAGGAGATAAAGAAAGAGGAGAGAGAGAAAGGAAGAGAAAGAAAGAAAGAGGGATAGAAAGAGAGAGAGAGTGCGAGATGCTCAGTGAGCCTTTCTTTGAAGTTGCCTTTCTTTCTTTCTTTCCTTCTTTCTTTTTCTCTCTTGCTCTCTTGCTCTTTCATTCTTTTTTCTTTCTCTTGCTTTCTTTCTCTCCTTCCTTCCCTCATTCCATTTCTTTCATTCCCCCTCTCTATTTTTATTTCTCTTTCATTTTCTTTCTCTCTTTCTTTCTTTCTTTCTTGCTCTTTTTCTTTCTCTCTTTTACCTTCCCTTCCTCTATTTCTTCTTTTCTTTCCCCTTCCTACCTTCTTCCCTCCCTCCCTTCAGTCCTTCCTCTCTTACTCTCCCCTTTCATAAGTTTCCTTGCTTCCTTCCTCTGTTCCTGTCCCTTCCCCCTTTCTTTCTTTCTTTCTTTCTTTCTTTCTTTCCTTCCTTCCTTTCCTCCCTCCATTTCTTGCTTTCCTTTTCCTTCCTCCCTTCTTCCCTCCCTCACTCCCTTCTTTCACTCCTTCCTCTCTTCCTCTCCCCTTTTTGGCTCAAAATATATTTTTTCTATTTTCCTCCTCTAAAATCTAGGTGCGTCTTATCAGCAGGTGCGTCTTATAGAGCGAAAAATACGGTACATTTTTACAACCCCCTGCCCCCCTTGATAAGCTTTTTCTTGAATCTGACCAGTTTGGGGGGTCGCCCCCCCCCCCCCCCAGGAAAGAGTTGCAGCAGGAAAGCAGCGCATATGAAAAGAGCGCTGCTTTCCTGGAAAGCTGGCTTTCCTGGCCGGCACAGGGCTTTCCCGGGCAGCTGGCTTGAGCCTTGTGCCGGTCAGCAAAGCCGGCTGCCCGCCGGAGACGTGGAGAGAAAGCGAGGGAGGGAAAGAGGAGAGGAAAGAAGGAGGGAGGGAGGGAAGGGAGAGAAAAGTGAACGAGAGGGAGAAAGGGAGGAAGAGAGGAAGGAAGGAAGGAAGAGATAAATATAAAGGGAGAGAGGGAGAAAGAGAGGGAGAGGGAGGGGAAGAGGGGAAGGAAGGCAAAGAGAGAGAGAAAGAGAAAAAATGGAAGGAAGAGAGAAGGAAAGAAAGGAAGGGAGAGAGAGAGAGAGAGAGAAGATAGGAAGGAAGAGAGAGAGTGAGAGAGAGCAAGAAAGAAAGAAAGAGTGAAAGAGGAGAGAGGAAGGAAGAGAGTGAGAGAGAGTGAGAGTGTTTTTTTCTCAAGGTGACACACCACCTGAATTATGCTCGGTTTTTTGGCGAATTTTGACACACCAAGCTCAAAAGGTTGCCCATGGTTTTTCCCGCCCGATGACGTCATATGTCATCGCCAAACTTTCATCTGCCTTTAATAAATATTTTTTAATAAACTTTAATAAATAAACATGGTGAGTAATAATCTAAATGGTTGCTAAGGGAATGGGAAATTGTAATTTAGGGGTTTAAAGTGTTAAGGGAAGGCTTGTGATACTGTTCATAGGCAAAAATAATGTATTTACTTCCGCATATCTACTTCGTGGAAATTCGACTTTCGCGGGCGGTCTCGGAACGCATCCCCCGTGAAAATTGAGGGAACACTGTATAATAATAATAATTTATTAGATTTGTATGCCGCCCCTCTCCGAAAACTCGGGGCGGCTCACAACAATCATAAACAATGTACAAATCCAATATTTAAAACACAATTTAAAAACCCTTGTAAGCAAGAAAAATCTACTTTTTGTCTCAATATATGGCTGTTTAGCAATAGCAGTAGCATTTAGACTTATATACTGCTTCATAGTGCTTTACAGCTCGGTTTACAGTGAGTAAGCATATTGCCCGCAACAATCTGGGTATTTTACTGACCTTGGAAGGATGGAAGGCTGAGTCAACCTTGAACCTACTGAGATTCGATCTGTCAAACTGCTAGCAGCTTGTGATCAGCAGAAGTAGCTTTCAGTACTGTACTCTTAAGCACTGCACCACCGACATTTCTTTATATCCAAAGGAAGCATGCCGCTAAATATTCAGACATTAAATACTATCTACTAAAATATTAGCTCATGTTTGAGAGTTTCCCAGGACCAAATGGCTGATCTTCATGAGATGAAGGAACCTGGTTGTGTGGACTTATTTAGATAGGGAAGTAACACATGCCTCAGAAAGTAGCAAGAATATAAATAATAGCCATAGAAATTAATGACAAATATAATCAAGTTTCCAGGTAATGAACAGATCAAGTTGAGCATGTTGGAGCATATATATTAATATATAACTCAGAATATTTCTTCTGCTGCTCTATCAAAAGAATTGGCGGGTGGGGATGAGAGAGAACATGTAGGAAAGCAATTGTTTAATTGTTCTCCCTAGTTTGCAAAAACTAAAACCCTCTCACAAAAATAGGTATTTAGCAATTACTTACCTAATTTACACCCAAGCAATGGCTGAAGTTGGAGAAATATGGTATTTCTGGTTTCATTTAAATGGGATTCAGCTCTTGGCAAAACATCCAAAGGAACTTCTGAAGCAAGTTCATCTGTACAAAACAGTTTGCTAATCAATATCCTCTTTCCCCCAAAACACCTAATTGAACTAGGCACAGTTCAGCATTGTGGATATCTATAAGGAAAATAGTTTGCTATATAATTCAGTTCCTGGAGACATCAGAAAATATGCTGGCTGGAAGCTTCATAAGAACTACTAGTTAATGTGCTTGCCAAAGCCAAATTTGTATTTTGTTTTTATGAAATGCTTTTTAAACAGCACTCTGAGGAAACTTAGGATCCTTCAAAAATTGATCTGTACCACAATACAGTGATACCTCGTCTTACAAACCCCTTGTCATACAAACCTTTCGAGATACAAATCCAGGGTTTAAGATTGTTTTGCCTCTTCTTCCAAACTATTTTCACCTTACAAACCCAAGCCGCTGCCACAGGTATGCCCTGTCTCCAGACTTCTGTTGCCAACGAAGCGCCTGTTTTTGCACTGCTGGGATTCCCCTGAGGCTCCCCTCCATGGGAAACACCACCTCCAGACTTCCGTGGTTTTGCGATGCTGCAGGGGAATCCCAGCAGCGCAAAAGCGGGTGCTTTGCAGGCAATGGAAGTTTGAAGGTGGGGTTTCCCAGCGAGGGGAGCCTCAGCGAAATCGCAGCATCACAAAAACCGGACGTGGGGTTTTGAAGACTTCCGTGTTTTTGCGATGCTGCAATTTCGCTGAGGCTCCCCTCACTGGAAACTCCACCTTCAAACTTCCATTGCCAGCGAAGCACCTGTTTTTGAGCTGCTGGGATTCCCCTGCAGCATCACAAAAACACGGAAGTCCGGAGGTGGGGTTTCCCATGGAGGGGAGCCTCAGGGGAATCCCAGCAGCGCAAAAACGGGCGCTTCAGCTGGCAAAAGGGGCGAGTTTTCGGCTTGCACACATTCATTGCTTTTCCATTGATTCCTATGGGAAACATTGTTTCATCTTACGAACTTTTCACCTTACAAACCTCATCCCGGAACCAATTAAGTTCGTAAGACGAGGTATCACTGTACATAAGTAACATGTCTCCAAAAAAACCAACCCCCTGCGACCAGACTGGGCTTACCCTTTTGGCAAGTGTTCACAAGTGCAGCAGCTTCGTTATATTTTGCGAGCAGACTCTGGATTACCGACATGTTTTTGGAGTGTCCAGTCAGTATTCTTAATGTTTCCAAATGTACCAGTATTGACAGAATGCAATCTAACCAGCAGAGAGCATGTGCATTTCTCCATTGAAGCCACAAAGGAGGACTTTGCGGAAGTGATTTGCTTTGTTGCGGATCCTGAGACACTGATGGAGCCATCTCAGGCGCTGACAATAGCTGTGTTTGCACACTGAGCACTTCTGGTGAGCGTCCTTGAGCTCCCAAGTCCATTTTCTGGTTGATGGATTCATCTCCATCAGGAGAAGTTGGCTGTTTGGCTTCTGAAAACTCAGAATGCCCTGACGGGGGCCTAATTAGTTTATTTCCATTGCAATTGGGAATAAGATCAGATCTCAATGCCTCCCGGCTGTCCGTCGAGTCATCAGTCCTAATCAATTTTAAGCATGGTTCAATAGAAGAGGTCAATAGGTTTGTGCCAAATAACTTTCTTTTCCCACAAGTTCTCTGAGATGAATAACCTTTTGCATCCCTGGGAATTATAATAGTGCTCAGGGGCGCAGACCCTAGAGGGTAAATGCACTGAAATAAAAACAAAACAAAGACATTACACTTACATTTAGTCTTGAGTAGATTAACAGGATATGATGCACATTTCAGGAATGAAATGGAGAAACAGTCACGGAAATATTATTATTATTATTATTATTATTATTATTATTATTATTATTATTTATTAGATTTGTATGCCGCCCTTCTCCGTAGACTCGAGGCGGCTTACAGCAATGATAAAAACAATATATAATGACAAATCTTATAGTTAGAATCTAAAATAACAATACATTGAAAAAGTCTAAAAAACAAGAAACCCCAATATATAAAAAAAGCATACATACATTCATATCATACACAGAAAACTACATAGGCAGGGGGAGATGTTTCAGTTCCCCCAAGCTTGACGACAGAGGTGGGTTTTAAGGAGTTTACGAAAGGCAAGGAGGGTGGGGGCAGTTCTAATCTCTGGAGGGAGCTGATTCCAGAGGGTTGGAGCCGCCACAGAGAAGGCTCTTCCTCTGGGTCCCACCAAAAGACATTGTTTAGTTGATGGAATCGAGGAGGGGTCCCCAAACCTGGTTACTTTAAGACTTGTGGATTTCAATTCCCAAAATTCTCCAGCCTGCTATGCTGGCTGGAGAATTCTGAGAGTTGAAGTCCACAAGTCTTAAAGTTGCCAAGTTTGAAGACCTCTGAACTACAGTCACAGACCTCAATTTAACAATGTGGACTAGAATTTTCTTTACTAAGCAAGGCAGTTTTTAAAGTGAGTCACATCTGATTTTATGGAAACATAGAAACATAGAAGTCTGACGGCAGAAAAAGACCTCATGGTCCATCTAGTCTGCCCTTATACTATTTTCTGTATTTTATCTTAGGATGGATATATGTTTATCCCAGGCATGTTTAAATTCAGTTACTGTGGATTTATCTACCACGTCTGCTGGAAGTTTGTTCCAAGGATCTACTACTCTTTCAGTAAAATAATATTTTCTCATGTTGCTTTTGATCTTTCCCCCAACTAACTTCAGATTGTGTCCCCTTGTTCTTGTGTTCACTTTCCTATTAAAAACACTTCCCTCCTGGACCTTATTTAACCCTTTAATATATTTAAATGTTTCGATCATGTCCCCCCTTTTCCTTCTGTCCTCCAGACTATACAGATTGAGTTCATTAAGTTTTTCCTGATACGTTTTATGCTTAAGACCTTCCACCATTCTTGTAGCCCGTCTTTGGACCTGTTCAATTTTGTCAATATCTTTTTGTAGGTGAGGTCTCCAGAACTGAACACTGTATTCCAAATGTGGTCTCACCAGCATTCTATATAGCGGGATCATAATCTCCCTCTTCCTGCTTGTTATACCTCTAGCTATGCAGCCAAGCATCCTACTTGCTTTCCCTACCGCCTGACTGCACTGTTCACCCATTTTGAGACTGTCAGAAATCACTACCCCTAAATCCTTTTCTTTTGAAGTATTTGCTAACACAGAACTGCCAATACAATACTCAGATTGAGGATTCCTTTTCCCCAAGTGCATTATTTTACATTTGGAAACATTAAACTGCAGTTTCCATTGCTTTGATCATTTATCTAGTAAAGCTAAATCATTTACCATATTACAGACGCCTCCAGGAATATCAACCCTATTGCACACTTTAGAGTCATCGGCAAATAGGCAAACCTTCCCTACCAAACCTTCCCCTATGTCACTGACAAACATATTAAAAAGAATAGGACCCACAATGTTTTAAGCTAATTGTTGTTAAGTGAATCATGTGCTCACTATAAGAATCCAGGTTCCCTCCATTGATTTGCTTGTCAGAAGCCAGCTGGGATCGTTACAAATGGAGATGACACGACCCTGGGGCACGGCGCCTGTCATAAAGATATGGCTGCCAAGTGCCCAAATTTTGATCATGTGATTATGGGGAAGCTACAAATAGTTTTAAGTGTGAGGACCAGTCATAAGTCACTTTTTTCCAATGCTGTTGTAATTTGGAAGTGTTGTTAAAAGTAGAAGACTTCTTGTACAGAAATTAGGCATACAATTAACAAACTATTAAAATCCCAGCCTATTTTAAACAGTACTCTTCTCCGAAACAATATTTCTTCTCTCAAAACAGCATCCCTGATACTGCACAGCAACAAATCTATAAAAGTATTTCCTCTGCATGGAGTGGCTGTTTAAAATTATTTATATGAGGTGGGGAGGGTAGCGTGTTTTTGAAGGCTATTTTTAAGTGTTACTTTTCTAGACATCTGTGTGCTTAGAAATACAATTCTGCTACTGGTTCCTTCCTGTACGCCAAATAAATGAAGGATATTTCTAGTTTCCTTGAATCAAGGTTAAACTTTGTAGCAGGGGTCCCCAAACTTGGCAACTTTAAGACTTGTGGACTTCCACTCCCAGAATTCCACAACTCCCAGAAGTCCACAAGTCTTCAAGTTGCCAAGTTTGAGGACCTCTGCTTTACAGACTGCAGGCTCTAGACACTCTCCCCCCATTGATTAATCTGCTTTCCTTTCATTGCTGCAAACTTTTTTCATGTTGTCATCCACAATCAGAGTGGTACCTATTGTCTCTTTCTCACTGAGTGTTCCAGCCAACACGTAAAAGATAGAAACATAGAAACATAGAAGTCTGACGGCAGAAAAAGACCTCATGGTCCATCTAGTCTGCCCTTATACTATTTTCTGTATTTTATCTTAGGATGGATATATGTTTATCCCAGGCATGTTTAAATTCAGTTACTGTGGATTTATCTACCACGTCTGCTGGAAGTTTGTTCCAAGGATCTACTACTCTTTCAGTAAAATAATATTTTCTCATGTTGCTTTTGATCTTTCCCCCAACTAACTTCAGATTGTGTCCCCTTGTTCTTGTGTTCACTTTCCTATTAAAAACACTTCCCTCCTGGACCTTATTTAACCCTTTAATATATTTAAATGTTTTGATCATGTCTCCCCTTTTTCTTCTGTCCTCCAGACTATACAGATTGAGTTCATTAAGTTTTTCCTGATACGTTTTATGCTTAAGACCTTCCACCATTCTTGTAGCCCGTCTTTGGACCCGTTCAATTTTGTCAATATCTTTTTGTAGGTGAGGTCTCCAGAACTGAACACAGTATTCCAAATGTGGTCTCACCAGCATTCTATATAGCGGGATCATAATCTCCCTCTTCCTGCTTGTTATACCTCTAGCTATGCAGCCAAGCATCCTACTTGCTTTCCCTACCGCCTGACTGCACTGTTCACCCATTTTGAGACTGTCAGAAATCACTACCCCTAAATCCTTTTCTTCTGAAGTATTTGCTAACACAGATCTGCCGATACAATACTCAGATTGAGCAATGGGTTTGTTTGTTTATTATTTCGATTTCAAGCCTGCCCTTCTCCAGAGAATCAGGGCAGCTTACAACATAAGAATAAATACATATACATAGCATATTAGAAATCGAAGTTAAAACTAGACCAATTCAAAACTAAAAACCATTAAAACACAGTGGTACCTCGTCTTACAAACCCCTCTTCATACAAACTTTTTGAGATACGAACCCGGTGTTTAAGATTTGTTTGTCTCTTCGTAAGAACCATTTTCACCTTACGAACCCGAGTCCGGGTGCGTGGGCTCTCTTATTGCGCATGTGCTCTCTTACTGCTGCAGGGATTCCCCTGCCTTGCGACTGTCACTGCCGGGACTTCCCATTTGCTTGCCGCCCCCGCCGGGATTCCCCGCCTCTCCTTTTGCTAGCACCGGCAGTCCTGAGGAGGGGAATCCCGGCCGTGGCAAGGACCCGCGCGTTCGGCCTCAGACAAGGCTCCCTGTTGCCTTAAAGCAGCGCCCTCCCCCGCTGCTGCTTTTTTCTGCCGGGGGGAGAGCCGCGGTGGAACAACCGAGAGGAAGCGAACAGGCGGCGGCTCCTAAACAGAC
This sequence comes from Erythrolamprus reginae, assembly GCF_031021105.1. NCBI lineage: Eukaryota > Metazoa > Chordata > Lepidosauria > Squamata > Dipsadidae > Erythrolamprus > Erythrolamprus reginae. Next base: position 26,913,901 of record NC_091953.1, on the reverse strand, counting down.
TCCAGGTTCAGGCGCCCCAGGGAGAGCCAGAGAGCCTTGTCTGAGGCCAAAGCGTGGATCCTTGCCATGGCCGGGATTCCCCTCCTCAGGACTGCCAGTGCAAGCAAAAGGAGGTGGGGAATCCCCACGGGGACGGCAAGCAAATGGGAAATCCCGGCAGTGACAGTCACAAGGCAGGGGAATCCCTGCAGCAGTAAGAGAGCACATGTGCAATAAGAGAGCCCACGCACCCGGGCTCGGGCTCGTTAGGTGAAAATGGTTCTTAAGAAGAGGCAAACAAATCTTAAACACCAGGTTCGTATCTCAAATGGTTTGTATGAAGAGGCGTTTGTAAAATGAGGTGCCACTGTATTTTAATGGTTTTTAGTTTTGAATTGGTCTAGTTTTAACTTCGATTTCTAATATGCTATGTATATGTATTTATTCTTATGTTTTAAGCTGCCCTGAGTCTCTGCCGTCAATCTTCTATGTTTCTAAGTACACAAATCGAGATTTACCAATGCTAATTAATAAAAAAAACATGTCTAAACATTAGCTGCACCATTTCACATTTAAAAATCAATACGGACGTTATGACTTTAAGTATACTAAGCAGATTGCTCTATAAATGATCTATGAAGCCTAAGAAAGCTACAGATAATGGGAGTGGAATGGGTACTTCGCTTTCAAATCAGTTTCCTTTCATATAGATGATAGGGAGTCTCTTCCCACAGTCACTCACCCCCTCAACACCCCAAGGCTCTACTTGGGGCTACCCTTAAAGAACATTCGGAGACTTCAGTTAGTGCAGAATGCAGCCGTGCAAGCTGTTATGGGTGTACACAGATACACGCATATAACTCCATCACTCCGTAAACTGCACTGGCTTCCGATCAGTCTCCAAACGCAATTTAAGGTGTTGGTTATCACCTATAAAGCCCTACACAGCTTAGGACCAGATTATTTACGGGTCTTCTGCCTGACACATCCCAGCAACTGATTAGATCGCACAGAGTTGGCCTTCTCCAGGTCCCATCAGCCAAGCAATGTCAACTGGTGGGACCACGGAGAAGGGTCTTCTCTGTGGCAACTCCGGTCGTGTGTAATCAACCCCCCCCCCCCGAGATTAACACTGCCCCCACCCTCCTGGCCTTTTGAAAGGCTTTAAAAATTTGGCTTTGCCGGCAGCCCTGGGGCCACTGAGCAACAACACTCTATTCCGGCCTATAGTATGAATGTTGGATGAATATTTTTTAATATTGGGGTTTTAAGTTTTGTATTGGTTTTTACTGTTGTACACTGCCCTGAGTCTGTCAGGACAAGGGAAGTTTATAAATATATATAAATAAATATTGTAGATAGTATAACTCACTATATCGCACGAATCCCAGCGACCGATAAGGTCCCACAGAGTTGGCCTTCTCCGGGTCCCGTTGACTAAACAATGTTGTTTGGCGGGCCCCAGGGGAAGAGCCTTCTCTGTGGCGGCCCCAGCCCTCTGGAACCAACTCCCCCCGGAGATTAGAACTGCCCCCACCCTCCCTGTCTTTCGTAAACTACTCAAGACTCATTTATGCCGCCAGGCATGAGGGAGTTAAGATATTCCTCCCCCTAGGCCATTACAAGTTATGCATGGTATGTTTGTGTGTATGTTTGGTTTTATTATAAGGGTTTTTAGTTGTTTTATTAATTGGATTTCTACATGCTATTTTTATCATTGTTGTTAGCTGCCCCGAGTCTGCGGAGAGGGGCGGCATACAAATCCAATAAATAAATAAATAAATAATAAATAAAAATATATAGATTATGCTGAAAGGTATCATGCTTGACCTTAATAGAAATTAGACAGAACTTAGAACTTATTTGTGAACTACTCAGTGATGAAGTAGAACAATAATGATCGGGTACATCACAAAAAGCATTCAGATTAAGGAGGACAGAATATAGAAAGACAAATTTTAAGTCAATAACTTCCCAAACGACTGAGATACCTGTGGATTTTCACACAGAGAAATAGATTCTTCAAAATTGATGTGGTATTTTCTTATGTGTCGCATCAAACCAATCCTTTTACAGGCTGGGCAACATCCATCAGGCGTTTCTTCAGCAGAATTGCCATTCTGAAAAGATTAATACCAGACAACCCATGTACTGAGCTGAAAGATCAAAACACTGCAAAATAATTTTTATAAAATGCAATGCTGAATTTTACGTCAAGAAAATAACACTAAAACAAATACATAATAATTCATGTCATTGATCATTTGACTTTTATAGAATGTAGTTATATAGAGCATAACACATTACTATAATTCTGAACTCCTGTATATTTCATGAACTAGAACAAATATTTTCACATATATTTGTACTAAGATCTGAAAATAGTAAATCTTTCGCCATTTCAGTAAGATTTCCGTGGAAAAAAATAATTTTTATAAGAAATCAAGAGGTCATATATTAAAATTAGACCTATAAAATCTTTCCTTTTTTTTAAATCTCAAAATTGAGAAGGAACTTTGCACAATGTGAAAAAGAACTGAACTGACTTTTCCCAAATACCCCACCATGTGGAGTGCAGATGTCCCTACATCAGTCACTTGCAAACCATTTCCAATCTTCTGGGAATCCATCACTCTGAGGCACTGGCTAAATTACCATGTCACTTGTACCATTTTCAAGTCCTAAGGATTTAGTTTTCCCATATACCCTGAAAAATAAAAAGTGGACAGAAAAAAAAGTTACGTGAGCATTTGTCTCAAAGCAATTTTTAGAAAGCATAGTGTAGAAGAAATGTGTGGGAATGGGATAAGAGGACAGAGATTAATTGTTTTATATCAAAATAAAATAACAAAGAATAGAGCAGGAGAATGTGACATACGCTACAATGGAGATATAATGCCACCTAACTAAACTTAGAAATGTTCATCTCTTACAATACAGGGGAATTAATCACCTCAAGGCCACTGAAGGGCCGCACCTACCTTTCCCTACTGAATCGGTTCCGGAGACCGGTGCGGGTGTGCGCCCCCCCTCATGAGAATTTGCTTCCGCACATGCATGGACGTAAAGAAATCACTGAAAACTCGTGTGAGTTTCTCTGCAGATGTGCAAAAGCAAAGGCTGAAAATCGCTAAAATCTCACGTGGGTGAGCATCCTCACCATAGTTCCCTCTTAGCTGAGCAGTGAGCAATCGCTCACTTAAAAATCATCATCAACTCAGAGTTTTCCAAACCTGCCCAGAAGCCGAGAGGGAAAGAGTGAGAGGGAAGGAGAGAGAGAGGAAGAGAGAGAAACAGATAGAAAAAAGAGAGGAAGGAAAAGAGAAAGAAAAAGAATGGGAGTAAGGAAGAGAGAAAGTAAATCAAAATCTAGTTTGAAACTAGCTCAACTATTTAAGTGGCATTTTGATACTGATAGAGTTGCCCTATTATGAGCTCACTGTTATAGACACACAGTACAGTATTTTATTTTGAAATTCTCTGAGGCAAAACAGGGTGGGTTTTTTATTTACAGTATTTGTTTGTTTGTTTGTTTGTTTATTTATTATTTCTGTGCCGCCCAGTCCCAAAGGGACTGCCGCTCAGACACTATACTTTTCCGCCCATCCGCCCCAAAAATTAGAGGGAACACTGATCCTCACACAAGATTTTGGCAATTTCTTTGCTTCCGCGCATGTGCAGAAGCAAATTCTCACACGGCGGTGTGAGGGGATGCGGCGTTTTCGCTACCGGATCGGCGATCCTAGGCGTACCAGAGGCAGCCCAATACTGCTCAAGGCTCTTTAAAATACGACTGCATTTGATCTGCGTTTACAAACGAGAATGTTTCAAGCTCTACCTGTGCTCTTTATCAGATCCAAATGTGTGACAAATGATGACTTCGCATTTTGTCTTATTAATGCAACGCTGCTAGTTTAGGCAGAAAGAATCAACTACATTAGCATGATAGATTTCAAATGGCTCGATAGTATGTTCCTGTAAGTCATAGGCGCTCAAATAATACCCTCAGCTCCTTTTCTTTATTAATATTTTTAATTGATGTTTATAATATAAAACACACACACAACATATGACATATAACATGTGCTCAGTGACTGTGCCCACCACCAGACAATCAATCATATCCCACCACCAGTTGGAGGTATTTCTTGTATAAATCATTTAAACCCAAGAGTGAAATATTTCTTTACATATTATAGAGCAGGGGTCCCCAAACATGGCAACTTTAAGACATGTGGACTTCAAGTCCCAGAGTTCTCCAGCCAGAGTTCTCTTGAAGTCCACATGTCTTAAAGTTGCCAAGTTTGGGGACCCCTGTTATAGAGTGATTCCAACTTGTTTCTTATAGCTTGGTCTCGGATCCTACTCGCCATATATCGTCTTACCTTGTCCTATTGCCCCATCAGCTGTTGCAAATCAGTTTCATTAATCGAATTCATCCTTTTATCCATAATCTCGAATTGAATGTGGTCCACCATATACCTATACCAATTTTGCATTGTCCACTTTGTCGCATCTTTCCACCCCAAGGCTATTACCGCCTGAGCGCTTTCTATCGCTGCTTGTTTTATTTCTCTGTATTCTCCCATCTCACTACTTTTAACTAATACTGCCATTTCCTTAGTAATTGTCCATCTTATATTTAATATCCTATTAGTATCCTCTTGCCCTTTTTGCCAAAAGTTCTGCACCACTGGGCATTCCCGGAGCATATGCATAAACACTCCTTTATCTTGGCATCCATGCCAACAGATACCTTTAACGTTCTGCTGAAATTGTGCAAGTTGAACGGGTGTGTAATACCACTTATGTAATATTTTCCTTCTCATTTCCCTAACTCTTGTATTCTTGATTTTCCTTATATTCTCTACTGTATTTTCCATCTCTTGCACCTCTACTTGTATCTCATTTGCCACCATTTAGTCAATCCTTGGATCACATCCCCGTCTGACTTCACTAACATCTTATATATACAGTGTTCCCTCGATTTCCGTGGGGGATGCGTTCCAAGACTGCCTGCAAAAGTTGAATTTCCGCGAAGTAGAGATGCGGAAGTAAATAGACCATTTTTGGCTATGGACAGTATCACAAGCAATCCCTTAACATTTTAAACCCCTAAATTACCATTTCCCATTCCCTTAACAACCATTTACTCACCATTATTACTGGTACTCACCATTGAATAAGGCACTTAGTGATCCTGATATTTATAAACATAATTATTTATTAACAATAATAATAATATTTTTTTGTTATTTATTTGCAAAAATTATTAGTTTGGCGATGGAGTATGATGTCATTGGATGGGAAAAACCGTGGTATAGGGGGGGAAAACCGCAAAGTATTTTTTTAATTAATATTTTTTGAAAAACCGTGGTATAGGCTATTCGCGAAGTTTGAACCCGCGAAAATCGAGGGAACACTGTATTGCTCCTTTTCTTTTGAGACCCATTCCTCTTATATCAATCCTGTTCGCAAGAGCACCAGCAAGATACAAGAGGGCAAACTGCAGCTAAATACAAGTGGGAAGATCACTCTATTTTTTTTTAAAAGATTCCTGATGATCAAGAAGCCTCTGGGGAGAACCTGCTGCCTGCACTTCCACCAACTAGGCATAAATCTTTCTGTGTAAAGCAGAGAGCATCAGGCAGGGTATCAATGGAAGAACTGCCCTCAGTTTGTTCAGTGCAGAACTTGTCTCGTCTAGGAGAGTGATGTTTCTTCTCTCCATAAGACACTTAATTACATCAGGAGGCTGATGACAGTTGACATCTTCATTCCTTAAGACTCGTAACAATCAAGTGACAGCTGATCCTGATCCAGTTCTAGCTGCTTACCCCAGGAATATGTGATATAATCATGCATGGCACACAATATTACCTGCTCTTTTAGGACTGTGCTTAGGAAAGTTTATGGTCACATCTTTAGCTTCATCTCCTTGTTAACTTTAATGAATTTTAATTATGGTGTATCATTAAAAGAGCTCCAATAGAATGATCCAATTTCAACATCTGATTTAGAAGGTAACTTTAAAAAGGATTATATAATGCAGTGCAACCAAATGTGAAAGAGGGGCACAAATAATTGCGTGCAGAACAATTATACTGCAATTAATGCCACATTAATTAAGGGTGTCTAAATGCCACTGCCGCATTTGTTTAATTCAACAATTTTGAATAAAATTTATACTTAGGTTGTGCATATAAACATGAAAGAATGTACATAGAATCCCTAACTAGCTTTATCTATTGTCTGTTTCACATATAAATTATGTGTTTAAGAATCAAAAGTAGAACTTATTAAGAACTACTGTATATAGTTCAGATAGTATAGATTATAATCAACAGACTTCCTCTATCTTTTTTGGACTCTATTCCAATAAACATGGTCAATGACAAACCACTGCTGAAATTCTAAAATAAAATATCTAATAGGCTATCCTTGAAATAGCATGCATTCTTTCAGGGGTTCAAAATGACATGCACGCATTCCCTCCTCTGATGTTTCCTAAAAAAACCTTGGCTTTATCAAATGAGTTTCCATGGTTGAGGGTGAACTAGTGCTTGTTTATTATGGTGATATACAAGCATACACACACACTTTTTTTTGTTTTTATTTCCCAAGGAAATCTTATAGATTTCAATATACTATTTAAAAAGAAAACATTAAGCTTAAAAATAATTACACAGGAGAAAAGTGCAAATAGGAACATTCACATACATATGAAGGTACATTGGGCTTATCCAAATTAGAAAAGATAAAGACAGAGTTTAAGATATGTTTTAATACATATATTTAACTAAGCATTAGTTCTAGATCAGTGGTTCTCAACCTGGGGGTCGGGACCCCTTTTGGGGTCAAATGACCATTTCACGGGGGTCGCCTGAGACCCTGGGAAAAGACAAATTTCTCCTGGTATTAGGAACTAAAGCTTCTATTCTGGCATCTTTTTACAATCCGACCAATCAGGCGTTTATAGTGGGGGCGTCTCTCTGACCTTCCTTCCAATCAGCTCAAAGCTCTGTTGGGAGAATTGGCGCTAGACTTATGGTTGGGGGTCACCATAATACGAGGAACTGTATTAAGGGGTCGCTTCCTTAGAAAGGTTGAAAACTACTGTTCTAGATGAACTTGAAATATGCGGTTGAGGTTTTGAAGTTCTTGGAGCTATGGCACTCAGAAATGCAATGTATGTCTACACAATGCCAGGCATTAGATATACAAATAAACATCTTTATCTCCTGCCTACTGCTGCTTTATTATTGCTTACAGTACTAATTTTTCTACGTGAAAAAATGAAAAACTCTTATCTGTCTTATACATAGATGTATTGTTGCCCTATTCTGCAGCAGAATACCAAATCTACGTTCACTCTTTCTTATCTCCTTTAAGAGCTAACATCTGGAATATGATTGGTTCCATATTCATTAGGATTTTCCTCATAAATCAGCAATATGGGCAGGAACAATTTTTCTAAAAAACATGTATATATTTTGCAAAAAAAAAAACCACAAGAAGTGGCGTAAATGTATACATATAAAATGATGATATAAAATGATGATCGAAATAAATGACATCACCTGATATAGATGATCAACTGGATAAAAATGAAAGTTATTTAAGAAACTGGGAATTCCTATTCAATGAAATAGGAAAATAAAAAAACCCTGTAAATTGAACAAATATATAAAACTATAAATCCTTCCTATATGGCTGCTAAAGATAAATTAATACTCATAATGTAAATTCTTTAATTTATTGGTGCATGTGCAATATCCTTATTGCAAGATGTTTACATATCCTTAGGATGAAAAGCACATTTAACGCACAGCAAATAAAAGCTGTAACACTAAGGTGCTCTATGCACAGATACCATAATTCATAGCATGGCAAGCATGACCTTGCAATGATGTCTGTGTGGGAGAACAGTGTTTCTTCATTTCTCCTGAAGAATGGCTACAGCCCCAAGAAATCCAGACCTATGGACAAGACTCTTTAAACTGTAAGTCTACCAAGGAGTTTCTGATTCTTCATATAAAGATTGTTCTGTGCCATACTGATTTAATAATTCCAAATTAAAGCAGCTGTGTTTTTTTAAAATTCCAATGTTACAACTCTACTCCTATGTTAAAAAGAGGACTTTGTTATTATAGAAACTGGGCAAAGTTGGAAAGTAAAGGAGATTATGTGTAGCTCATGGTTGAAATGAGGAGCCTTTGGTGCTCTCTGAGCTTGTTATTTTGCAGAATTTCATTACCCTAACTAATAACAACATCAGTGTTACTTCTGGAAGCTGGAAGGTTGAGATACAAAACTACAGTTTGGGAGAAAACATTTTGATTACAATTAACACTATTTATCTCCAACTCACAGGCCACAATTCTTTCTTTGTGAACTTCTGACATAAAATAGTGCCAACCATCATCACCGTAGATTAAACAAAGTATGTACCTGAAACAAACTGACAAATATTTATCTTGTACATACTGAACCATAGTGATTTCTACTCTGTCATAGTATATTGTGTGTGTGGTGCTGGTGGTATTTGCCAAAAGTTAGACAACAGGGAGCTTCTTAACACTATGTTGGCAGCCTATCACAGTGGAATACAATGAACAATTAAAGGAAGTGAAAAACAGTGATGTTGGATATAAAAACAAGCACAATAGTTTCATGAAGAATACTATGAAATATTAAAAGTCCAATCAATTTTAATGCAATTATCTGGCAATGGGAAGGATAATAGAATTTAGTGTCAGCTATACACAAATATAAGCATGTATAAGTATAAATATAAATATAAGTGCCTACCGTCCCTGTCCTATTGTCTTCTTTTGTTACTTTTTATCATTACTTATCTAATGTTTTATTTGTACAAATTATCACCCTATAATTGTTTGGCTAACTAACTAACTAACTAACTAACTAACTAACTAACTAACTAACTAACTAACTAAATAAATAAATAAATAAATAAATAAAGTTAGAATGTCACTGCTCCAGCGTAATGATGTTTGGGGTGCATGTTAAGAAATGCCATTTTCAGATACGTTTAATCAATTTCAATATTACAATTGCTATCCGAAATGGTTCCACTCGGTTTGGTATAATAATGTATTTTATTACCACGTAAAGCATTTATACAAATGAGAATACCATGGGAACATATATATGATATAAAACAGCAAATATGATTGCCTATGTCCCTCCTAATGACGAAGAATCACAACTATACTGTTAATCCTATTCAATGATAAACAATATTAAAGTATTAGGGATTAATGAATATGGCTATACGGTGCTAATACATAAATTTCATAAATTAAGTACAATTATTCTGTATGGACATTGATAGAAAACCTACTGAAAGATACAGTATTACACTTCCTTGAAAGTTTTCTGCAGTCCACATTAAGTAGTAGTAAGTACAGTGGTACCTCGAGATACGAGTTTAATTCGTTCCGGACCTGGGCTCTTAAGTCGAGCAGCTCTTATCTCGAACGACTTTTCCCCATAGGAATTAATGTAAATAATTTTAATTGGTTCCAGCCCTCAAAAAACTCACAAAGTTAGTCTAAATTATGCAGAAAGACATGTTTTTAATGAAGAAATGTACATGTACATATAAATGAATAATGAAGTTTCTTTCACTTAACTTGTAAACTTTCTTAAACTTTTAAATTTACATATGTTCAACTTCTCTGCCACCCAATCCTGTAGGACAGAGGTCCCCAACCCTTTTTGCACCAGGGACCGGCTTTAAGCGATCAAGAGAGGAATGGGTGAATGAATGGACGGAGGGTGGGAAGGAAGGAAAGAGGGAAGGGACAGAAACAGAGGAAGGAAGGAAGGAAACTTATGAAAGGGGAGAGTAAGAGAGGAATGAGTGAAGGGAGGGAGGGAGGGAAGAAGGTGGGAAGGAGAAAGAAAAGAAGAAATAGAGGAAGGGAAGGTAAAAGAGAGAAAGAAAAAGAGCAAGAAAGAAAGCTGCAAGCACCCCCCCGAGCCCCCCAGGCCGGCTGCAACCTTTTAAAACACGCGCGCCGCTTCGCAGCTGTCTCCTGAAGCCGAACGCGGAAGTTAGCGTTTGGCTTCAGGAGACAGCTCCTTGGCGCTTGTATCTCGAATTTGGGCTTGTAAGTAGAACAAAAATATCTCTCCCCTCCCAGCTCTTATCTCGAGTTGCTCTTAAGTAGAGCAGCTCTTATGTCGGGGTTCCACTGTACTGTGCAACTGAAAAAGAATATACTGTACTGTAGTCCATAAAAACATAAATAGCAATTACAGGTATTCCCCAAGTTATAACGGTTTGTTTAGTGACCATTTAAAGTTACAATGGTACTGAAAAAGAACCTTATGTTTTTTACACTTATAATTGTTGCCGCATCCCCATGATCACATTATCAAAATTTGGACACTTGGCAACAGGTTCCTATTTATGACAGCTGCAGTGTCCCAGGATCATGTGATCCCCTTTTGCGAACTTCTGACAAGCAAGTCAGTGGGAGAGCCAAATCCATTTAACAATCATGTTACTAACATCGCAACTGCAGGGATTCACTTAACAAATGTTGCCAGGTCACAAAATGGGGCAAACTTAACTGTCTCGCTTAGCAACAGAAATGTTAGGTTCCATTGTGGTTATAAGTGGAGGACTTCCTGCATATTGAATAAATCAACATTCAAGGAATTCAATTTCATACCATTAAAATCATAGAGCACAAAAAAATTATTTGTACCTGTTTCCAGCTTCCTTTGTGCTATGGCATTTACCACTTTTAATTACTTAAAAGCATTGTTTAATCATCACTGTAGCAATATGATGAGCGTCCTCATTACAATTAGCACAATAACCATGAAACATGCAGTAAATGCACAGTGGTGAAATTGCCTTTAGGAAATATTTTATACCTTTAGTAAAGTGTTCCAAACTAAAGGATATAGAATTGAATAAAAATAAGTACAGTACTAATATCATAAGTATCGCAAAAACAATCCATACCAATTCTATGCTAAAAGCAATGCAAGGAGGGAGGGTATTCTTCCACATGTCTATGCGCCATGTAATAGAGTTCCGTAAACTCCTCAAAACCCACCTTTGCCGTCAGGCATGGGGAAACTAAACATCTCCCCTTGGGCACGTTGAATTTATACATGGTATGCTTGTATGTGTGTATGTTAGTATAGGGTTTTTTTTTTAAAAAAATTGAAATATTTTAATTAATTGGATTATGTATTGGATTGTTTTTTCACTTGTTGTGAGCCGCCCCGAGTCTTTGGAGAGGGGCGGCATACAAATCCAAATAATAAATAAATAAATAAATAAATAAATAAATAATAATCATTTTTTTAATTAAAGTCTCCCAAGTTTCACTTATAACTAGACATCTCTCTGGAAATATCTGATGCAAAGTCACTATACATAATTTTAAAAATATTTTAATCAGGATAGTCTCAAAGGTGCTTTTAAAAAAGAAGACAAATGGGCTTTAATTTTCCTTTTAAGGTGTTTTGCTTCTCACCTAAGAAGCTTCATCAGTTCTGACTGGATGTGCTGGGAGGATGGAAGGATTAGTTCTGATAGATGCTGTCTGATCTACCTGACAGAACTAATCCTTCCAAATCTTACCACCATCCAGTTAAAACTAGAAGCTTCTTGGATGAAAAACAACAAAAAAGACATCTTCAAGGAAAAAAACAAAGACAGTCTAGCTGCCTTTTGAAAAAACACTTTTGAGACAACCATGACCCTGATGATTGAGAATCTCCATAGACATTTAACCAGAATAATGTTGCTGTGTAAAAATAAAAATGCTAAACAGGCTTGGCTGGTGGGTCCATGGGGAAGGGCCTTCTCTGTGGATGCCCCGGCTCTCTGGTACCAACTACCTCCTGAAATCTGGACTACTTCCACTCTATTGGCCTTCAGGAAAGCATTGAAGATCTGGCTTTTCCAGCAGGCTGGGGGCCGTTGATCTTGCAATTTGTGATATCTGGCCTGAATGATATGCATGTATGTGATTTTTAAATTGTTTTTTAAATTTTATGATGTTTTAAAATGTATTTTCTATATCCTGTTGTAAGCTGCCCAGAGTCTTTTGGGAGTTGGGCAGCACAGAAATACAATAAATTAAATTAAATTAAATATACTGCATGCCAATGGTGAAATTTTATCTCCTATATAAACCAGGTGCACAGAAGCCAATCCTAGGGAGTTCAATGGAGTTTACTTTAGGGCAATTTCAGGCTGTGCCTTAAGATTCACGCTGTCTAGCGAACCCAACATCTGGCTTCCAAGGGGGGAAAAAAGACAGGTGAGTTTTTACACATCTGATGGAACTCCAGATATACAGTATACAATTCCAGGACCAAGTTCATCTTAGAAGTTTCTGGAAGCTTCTTCTGAGCTGAAGGGCATCATCTTGAACAGGGGTCTTCAACTTTGGCCCCTTTTAAGCCATGTGGAGTTTTCAATTCCCAGAATTCCTCAGCCAGCTTTGCCTTGCAGGCTGAGGAATTCTGGAAGTCGGTCACTTTAAGCCTTGTGGAGTTTTCAATTCCCAGAATTCCTCAGCCAGCTTTGCCTTGCAGGCTGAGGCATTCTGGGAGTTGGCCACTTTAAGCCTTGTGGACTTCAACTCCCAGAAATCCTCAGAATTCCTTGCTGGCTGAGGAATTCTGGGAGTTGACCAAGGTTGGAGACCCCCCCCCCCCCGAGCCTGGACACCGGTGCTCGTGAAAACTCCTTCCCCGTCCTAGCTCCGTAATGCCCAAAGCTACCCGCATACATACACGACAGTGCAAGGAACACAACGAAAGCCGTGTTCAAAGCACGCGCCAAGCCCGGTTTCTCTAATCCGTGGTGCACTGCAGACGAGGGAATGACTTACACCGAAACACGCTGTTGTTCCTCCTGTTACACGCAGCAACCTGGCGAAAACGGGGACGAGCAAAACGGGAGCACGGGCTTCTTCCCCTCCGCCCCCAAGCGAACACGTTAACGATTTAAGAACTCGGCTCACCTCCTTGGGTCTCCATGCGCTCAGCTACGCCGGGTCAAAACCTCCCCTCGACAAAACCGCTCGCTTTGCCGCTCTTTCCCCGACGAACGTTCGGAACGCGTTCGCAGGCCGGCTCAGGCCCGGTGCAACTTCCGGCGAGTCCTCTGGAAACCGCCCCCCGCGAAAAAAAGAGTCCGGGCCCCCGAACTGCTCCTCTTCCGAGCATATGCGCGAGGCGGGTAGTTGTGGGAGGGAGAGAAACGGGGTGGGTGGTGGTGGTGGAAAGGCCTTGTGGAAGAGACGGCGGTTTGAATTTTCTTTCTTTTTTTTCCTTTGGGAAACGCCCACCGAGGCCACGGGGAAGCTTAAGAGGCCGCTAATGCGAAAATTATTCTGTGAGATTAAAAAGAAGAGAGAGAAAATAATCCCCCCCTCTTAGTTTTGGGGCGTGGGAAATTTAAGACTCCCTATTTTTAAGCCGTAGTTCCAGATTCCATTCCTCCAGAGGAGGATTTCTCTAGTAAGATACTGCTACTGCTGCAGTATAAATAATGCAGCATGCTGCTTTGAGGCTATAGTCCTAGAGATGCAATTCTTTTAATAAAATAAATCCCGTTGAGCCTCCGAGTGGATGATCTACTGGATGATCTACTGCTAAAGTAACTCCCGAGGTATTTTCCCTCTAAACCTTTGCTTTGGGGTTTCTTTTCATTTGTCATGTTTGGTATCAAAAACTGGTTCGTTCCATATGTTTGCCGAGAGGAAACGGAGATATTCTTTCTATCTAATCTATCTATCTATCTATCTATCTATCTATCTATCTATCTATCTATCTATCTATCTATCTATCCTATCCAGCCATTTATTATATTGGTGGTATACAAAGGTATAATAATCTTCATATACATGATACTAATAAAAAAGAAACATTAGGACAGGGGACCTAAAAAATAATAATAAATGCATTTGTTGTTTTAAAACTAGTTTGCTGGTCCAGTTCTTAACAAAATCTCATAAATCCAATAATTAAATTAAATGAAAATACCGAGCACGCCCCTTACTACCTCGTAGATAGTCTGGCAGTGTTTCCCAACCTTGGCAACTTGAAGATATCTGGACTTCAACTCCCAGAATTCCCCAGCCACTGGTAAGGGTAAAGTTTTGGGGGTTAGGTGATAATATTATAGAGTCTGGTAGTGATTCTACATTCATAAATGTATTTATTTAGTTAGTTAGCTGGTTAGTTAGTTACCTAGTTCCAATTTGTATGCTGCCCAATTTCCTAAGGGCTCTCTAAATGTAGTTTTATCTGCTCAATATTTTCATTTAATTTAATTATTGGGTTTATATGAGATTTTGTTAAGAACTGGACCAGCAGACTAGTTTTAAAACAACAAATGTATTTATTATTATTTTTTAATTTATTTTGTCCAGTACGTATTGGAAGTATACAAAGATATAACAATGTTTATATACATGATACTAGTAGTAAGAGTGAAACATTAGGACGGGATGGAAGGCACTCTGGTGTACTAATGCACGCCCCTTGCTAACCTCTTAGATAATCTAAGGGTAAAGTTTTGGGGGTTAGGTAATAATATTATAGAGTCTGGTAATGATTCTACATTCATAAATGTATTTATTTAGTTAGTTAGCTGGTTAGTTAGTTAGCTGGTTCCAATTTGTATGCCGCCCAACTCCCTAAGGACTCTGTAGAACTAAAGGTAATTTTATCTGTTCGGTATTTTAATTTAATTTAATTATTGGGTTTACTGTATATGAGATTTTGTTAAAGACCTGGACCAGCAGACTAGTTTTAAAACAACAAATGCATTTGTTATTATTTTTTATTTTTTTATTTGTTTTGTCCAGTACGTATTGGAAGTATACAAAGATGTAACAATGTTTATATACATGATACTAGTAGTAAGGGAGAAACATTAGGGCAGGGGACGGAAGGCATGCTTGTGCACTTATGCACACCCTTTAATGTGATTTAAAACTGATCCCTTTACTCTCTTTGGGGCTAGGCTTTATTGCGTTTCTTGTCTTTTAAGGCTCGTGCATGAATTCTTCATTAAAAAGTTGAATGTTCAGTTAAAGGGCTCTTTGGCAGACTCAGAGTTTTGGGGACATTAAATGTGTTAGGTCTAGTCAGTCATTCTTAAGAACAGTAAACTGTTAAAATTAGTTGTTTGGGTAAATGGGCATGTGGCAAGCAAGGCTAACAGCATGTCCTGTTCTGCAACTGGGAGTTTTTATCCTCCAGGAATTACTCTGTACTTTGTTTTAAAGTTGTTTGCCCATCCATCCCTCACGCAAAACACCACATTTCACATTGTAATTAAGGTCTCCATGAAACATTTTCCCATTTTCTTTGCTGAATCTTTCACATTCAGCTTTACCAAATCACCTTTGATTTGGTGTGTGTGTTGTGCACATTCAACTTTGTACAGAGCAAAGTATTCAATGAGAATATTTCATTCATTCAGATCTAGGATGTGTTATTTGAGTGTTCCCTTTATCTTTTTGAGCAATGTATGTATGTATGTATGTAACATATTTTTGCTGAGAATGAAAAGGAATATATATATACAGTGGTACCTCTACTTAAGAACTTAATTCGTGTCGTTCTGTGACCAGGTTCTTAAATAGAAACGTTCTTAAGTAGAAGCTATTTTTCCCATAGGAATCAATGTAAAAGCACTGTTTAGTTGACAGGACCCGATATTCCAAGTGTGGTTTGTAGAAAAGCATTATAATATTGACAGATTCAGTTTTAATTCACAATTACTGTACTTCCAACCATTTGTATTGTGATTTTTTCACAGCAGGAGCACACATAAAGCAACATTTTTTGTTGATCTATCTACCATAAACTCAAGATCCCTTTCGTGGTCAGTTACATCAGTATGTATGTCAGAATTTTGCTCTAATATGCTCACTATACGTTTGTTTATTCTAAAACCATGCTTGACATTTTAATATTTAATTCTAATTCTTTTTGTTTAGTTATTCATAATAAGCTGATTTTGTCTGCAAAACTAGTCATCTCACTGCTTATTTCTGTATTCCAATTCATGTATTTTGCTAAACCAAAATGTAATTTGTTTGTTTTTTTAATTTAATTTAATTTAATTTTTTAATCTAATCTAATCTAATCTATATACTGCCCAATTCCCAAAGGACTCTGGACATCTTACAATAACAAAAAAAGGAACACCTAAAAAACAATTTAATAACAATTAAAACCCATTTAAAAAACATACATGTCTTTTGGGGTTGGATCTAGGAGATGTCATTTGGTCAATGGGCCCAGGCCTGCTGGCCAAGCCAGGTTTTTAAGGCTTTCCGGAAGGCCAGTAGAGTGAGGACAGTACGGACTTCCAGAGGCAGCTGCTTCCAGAGAGCTGGTCCTGCCACAGAGAAGTCCCTCCCTTGCAGCCCCGCCAACCAACACTGCTTAGCCAACGGGACCCGGAGAAGACCAACCCTGTGGACCCTGATCAGCTGCTGGGAGCTATGTGGCATAAGGCAGTCCCGAAGATAGCCTGTCCCAATGACATGTAGAGCTTTATAGGTGATGCCCAACATCTTGAATTGCATCCGGAGATTGATTGGAAGCCAGTGCAGCTTGCGGAGAGTTGGTGTGATGTGACGCACATATAACAGCTCGTGTGGCTGCATTCTGGACTAATTGTAGTCTCCTAATGCTTTTCAAGGGTAGCCCCATGTAGAACACGTTGCAATAGTCTAACTCCGAGGTGATAAGGGCATGAGTGACCATGAGAAGAGCCTCCTGATCCAAATACGGTTGCAATTGGTGCACTAGTCAAAACCTGTGCAGTATTGTATCTATCTAATTAAAATAGGACAGAGTAGTATTTTGGTTATTTATCTGGAATTGTTTTATTATTACAGTTAGTCCTTGATTTACAACTGTATTTAGTACCAGAGTTTCCATTGCTAAAGTAGTTGTTAAGTGCCGCACGAATCCCAGCGACCAGTTAGGTCCCACAGTGTGGGTCTTTTCCGGGTCCCGTCAACTAAACAATGTCGCTTGGCGGGACCCAGGGGAAGAGCCTTCTCTGTGGCGGCCCCAGCCCTCTAGAACCAACTCCCCCCAGAGATTAGAATTGCCCCTACCCTCCTTGCCTTTCGTAAGCTTCTTAAAACCCACTTCTGCCGCCAGGCATGGGGAACTGAGATACTCTTTCCCCCTAGGCCTTTACAATTTCATGCATGGTATGTCTGTATGTATGTTTGGTTTTATAATAAGGGTTTTAACTGTTTTAATATTGGATTGTTTATATGCTGTTTTTATTACTGTTGTTAGCCGCCCTGAGTCTACATTGAGGGGCGGCATACAAATCCAATAAATAAATAAATAAATAAATAAATAAATAAATAAATAAATAAATAAATAAATAAATAAATAAATAAATAAATAAATAAATAAATAAATAAATAAATAAATAAAATAAGTGAGTCTTAAGCAATTTTACAACTTTTTATGTCATAGTTTATTTATTTTTTTATTTGATTTTTATGCTGCCCTTCTCCTTAGACTCAGGGCGGCTTACAACATGTTAGCAATAGCACTTTTTAACAGAGCCATCATATTGCCCCCACAATCCGGGTCCTCATTTTACCCACCTCGGAAGGATGGAGGGCTGAGTCAACCTTGAGCCAGTGATGAGATTTGAACCATTGACCTGCAGATCTAGCAGTCAGCTTTAGTGGTCTGCAGTACTGCACTCTACCCACTGCACCACCTTGGCTCCTTCTTGTTAAACAAACCATTCTGGTGGTTAAGCAACTCATGCATTTAAGTGTTCTTTAGTTCCCCAGTTGACTTTGTTTCAAATGCAAGCCGTTTGACCATAGGATGCTGCATATTGTAAATATATGCCAGTTGACAAGTATCCAAATTTTGATCATATAGCCATGGGGATGCTGTGATTGTTGTAAGTGTAAATACCAGTTGTAAGCTATTTTTTCAGTGCTATTGTAACTTTGAATGGTAACTAAATGAATAGTTGTAAGTTAAGCATTACCTGTATGTAAGGCCCACTTTGATATAGAGGTTAAGGTATCAGTTTAGAAATCAGGAAACCCCAAGTTTTTAAAACAGGATTAAATTATACTACGCTAATTCTTGCAAAATATCAGTACAATCCCATATGTGATTACTGATAGCTTCCAATAACTTCAGTGGGACTTTTCCCCCGGTGAATGTAAACATTTCTCCAAAATAGTCGATTTGCTTCTTAAAGAGAAAATTGGAATTAATGCAACCACTGAATATAATTGTAAATACAGACTGTAGAACTGTAGGTCAGCGGTTCAAATCTCATCACCAGCTCAAGGTTGACTCAGCCTTCCATCTTTCCGAGGTGGGTAAAATGAGGACCTGGATTGTGGGGGCAATATGCTGGCTCTGTTAAAAAGCGCTATTGCTAACATGTTGTAACATGAGTCTAAGGACAAGGGTGGCATAAAAAAAATTGAATAAATAAATAATTAAACAAACTAATTTATACGGATTAAAATTTTGCTGCTACAAAGTGCAGTAAAAAATGTGTTATAAATGGCTCATATGCAAATCAGTTGTTTTATTTTAAAGATTCATATTTCTTTAATAAGTGGACACCTTTATCATAACAAGTGTGGTGAGGTGGACTGTAACCCATGAAGGTGTGTGCTGTAATAAAAGTATCCGTCAATAAAATGTCACAAGACTCTACTTGAAAGCAATACCTTCAAATGTCTTTGCTTCCATTGGGATATGGACAAATAAATTGCTCATTCTTTCCTCTATAGATTTCTATATAGAACACGAATGAAAAAAAGAAAGTTAGGAGTAAAGCCAAATGAATGGGAGGTAAGAAAAAAGGTAACTATTTTAAGGTAAAGATGTAATTTTTTAAAGGTAAAGGAAATAAAATAGACACAATAACAAAAACAAAAGTACAATATAACACATAATTGTACATTCACCAGAAAAATGCCTGTTTCAAGGCACAGCTGATCTACCAGTTGAATTTCAAAATTCCATGCTTTTTAGCAGATAGCCATTTATATCTCAAGCCAGTCCCTTACTTTGAATATTGCCCTTTGTTATTCTTAGTAAATTTAAGTGACATTCCCTCCCATCCAAATTCACAGTTAACTGTTTTTTTTGGGAAAAAGATAGAATTGGTAGATAGATGGATGGATGGACGGACTGACGGACAGACATTGTATGTTGGTATTTTGGTCTTCACTTTTATATGTATTTGTTTATTAACTCTATTTTTTATTCCAAACTAAAATGAAATACTATAGGTCAATTTGTCCTGAAAAAGTTGGATGACACATTCCATTCTTCTTGAGGATTTATTGCCATTCTTACAAAGAAGAGAAAAAGGATTGATAAGAAAAATAATTGTGTAGTTTTCCAGATAGGGAATCTAAATGTATCTAGGAAGATAACTCTAAAAGTAATCCTTTCTTTCTTTCTTTCTTTCTTTATTTATTTATTTATTTATTTATTTATTTATTTATTTTTCCTTCTTTATTTATTTATTTATTTATTTATTTGATGATTATCATTTATAACTTTCCGGTCTACAAATTTTGCTTTAAAAAAACTTGACTTTGCAAACAAAATTGCACATACTTGTTTCCCTTTCTTTTGTAATCCTGAACAATTATTCTGAAATCAGTAATGCACCTAATGCATTAAATAAATCTCTAGGGGAGATTAGGAGCCATAGGTAGAGCTTGGATGGTAATATCTTCAAAATTATCCTGAGTTATTTCTTGCTTTCTTCTTCAGTAATCCTGCTGTACAAACTGATTATACACTTGTCTTCAATGTGCGTGTTTTTAAGTTAAACAGAAAAGCAAAGCAGGTGGATATGTATCTGTGATGCAGGATGCTTAGAGTCACTTGTTGAGATGTATGGCTACAGAAATTCAATACAGTGGTTCGTCTACTTAAGAACTTAATTCGTTTCGTGACCAGGTTCTTAAGTAAAAACGTTCTTAAGTAGAAGCAATTTTTCCCATAGGAATCAATGTAAAAGCAAATAATGCATGCAAACCCATTAGGAGAGAAATAAAAACTTGGAATTTGGGTGGGAGGAGGAAGAAGAGGAGGAGGAGAATCGCTGCCGAAGGAAGAAGGTGAGGTGAGGGGAATCAAAAAAATCCAAAAGTTTAAGGCTTTAAAAAAAAGAGGGATTCTGAGGCGGCGAGGAGGAGCATGTGCCTCCAATACACCTAGCGCGAGACTGCCTCCCGTACACTGGCTGCTGCTGCTACCTGCTGCCTCTTCCTTCCCATGCTGAAGGGGTCCCCTCTCCTCTTGCTCGCTCCCTTTGAAGCTGGCGTCTTTCCTTCGCTGTGGTGACTCCTCGGCTGCCCAGAGCGAAGGGAGTGTTTCTTTTTTCTGGGCGCTGGCAGAGGTTAGCCAAGCGCCCAGAGAAAGGAAAATGCTTTGTTCACTCTGGACTGCCAAAGCCTCCTTAAGCGCCACCAAAAGGCTCCTCTGGCAGCCCAGATGGCTGGGATTAAAGTGGGAATGGCAGGAAACTGACCGGGCCTTTGTGCCGCTCTCAATTTTCCTGGGAAATTTTTCTGGGCTCAAGTTCCTAAGTAGAATATGGTTCTTAAGCAGAGGCAAAAAAAATCTTGAACACCCGGTTCTTATCTAGAAAAGTTCTTAAGCAGAAGCATTCTTAAGTAGAAGTACCACTGTAGTTGTATTATTTTTATGTCAAGGACCATATATGGATTGTAGGTTGCCAATTTCTGTTTTCTATCTTTGGATGGATAGTATTGACTCTTGGATAAGGATTAACAGAATCTAGTCCCGGATGTTTTTCTAACTAAAATCACACAATGGCCAGCTAAAAGAAAAAGCAGTAGTAATCATATCTAACTAGAAATTTCACATTCTAAAATCTATTCCTTTGTGAGAGGTTAACTGGTATGTGCATCTAGAAAATATAATTAATAGAATTTAAGCTATACAGTACAATATCATTGGATCAGGTTTATCTCCCTTAAATTTCTTTATTGTATTCTATTTTTACTATATATTTTTTACTTTCTTCTCGGAAACAGATTTAAGTTTGAAGTAAAGATTATGCAGTTTTAATTATTTTTACACCAAAAAGAAGATATCACAGTACAAATACATAGTGGTGATAGACTTGCGTATAATAAATAAATAAATAAAATACATGCTGATTAATACCTGATTAATAACAAAAAGCAAAGAGTAGTATAATGGAAGGTTCTCCCCAATTGACAAAAAGTAACTCCCTCTCATGTAACTCTTCAAGGAACTGTTTTGGGAGCAGGCTTTTTCAAATTCATGAATGAATGGTTTTTCTGAGTTTTCTGACAATATGACACATTATATAAAATAGCTAACAATGAAAGAGAGTTCAAGCAGTCTCTAAAAGATCTTTCAAAATTTAGAGAATGCATATTTTAAGCACACACACTGTGTTCCCTAATTTAAATATATACAGATAAGATCTGATTTGTCAATGACTGACCAGGAAAGGAATAATGAGGTTCTGGTACATGGTTTGATTAAAAACTATAACTGCTGTTCAACAGTACATTTCATGTTTGGCTTGTTAGAAAAGGGTAAAAAAGATGCTTGTATTGTAGTGCCTGTACATAAACATATTGTACAGCTTTTCTTGAAATAGTATATACAGATCAGTTCACTAAACTCAAAAATAATATTATAGAACACTAAAAAATGCACAAAAGAATGGCCAAAATAACTTAGGAGCAGGAACAATTAAGGTCACAAGCTGTAAGAATATAGCATTACTCACTGAAAATAATATCTGATTAAATTAAAGTTCGATTAGGAACAGAAAAATCTGAAACTGCTCACTGTGATGTTTTCATGGTGACCCAATATATAATTATTCCTACATTAAAGATGCTTTTAAGAAATTGTGCAAAAAGAGCTATTGTACAATAATATTACAATAATATAAGCCACCCAGAGTCACCCTGTGGTAAATTGGGTGGACAATAAATTGGATAAATAAATAAATAAGCATAGTGGTCTGTTATATTTATGGATTTTATGTCATCAGAAAACTGGGAAACTTTAGAAAAGTTGAAAGTTGAGCAGAATAAAACTCTTAACAGAAGTTTATGTCACCGAAAGCAATTCAGAGTTCTCATATAATTTGCAGTGTTTTCCTCATCTGAGAACATTTTATTTTTATTTATTTATATATTGGACTTTTATGCTGCCCCTCTCCGAGGACATAGGGCATCTTATGACATATAAAGGAACAACATTACATCCTAAATCCAATTAATTTAAATTAATAGTTTTAAAACCCCAAACCATAGAAAGACACTCATTCCCATTCAATCAGCTAACTCACAATGCATTTGTCGGCCAGGGCGTAAAGTCTTCAATTGCTGCTATTGGTCTTCTTGAGTTTTGTGAGATTTCCAGTACAGGTATTGCATAAAATAAACTATGAAATAGCCATATGAATTACATAAAATTCAAGAATATTGAATACATTGTTTTATAATATTACACAATTGATGCAAAAAATAGTAAAAACAGTCTAGATAAGTAATAACTGACTGGATAAAGCTAATAAGTTAAACAATAACATAAATAAAACAGAAGATCTAGGAATAAAAAGCTTATGGGATCATGAATGGATTATTTGATTAGTACTGGATATGAAATTTGATGTGTTCCCATGGCCCAGAGTTTTTGAGTAGTTGTAAATGCCTGGCACCTGGGACTTGATATGTTAACTTATTCTTCTCTCCAAAGGAATATCTATATTTGAAATATTTTGATTTTTGTACTATATGCATTGTTGTATCACGTATGTATGTATATATATATATATATATATATAAATAAATCTACTTTTGCATATTGATATATATGTAATGTGAAATGTTTTTGTCTCCTTCGTTGTAATACTATTTGCCACAATTTCAGGAGTTATCCATTGTAATACTAATTAGATTCACAAGTTGTGTTAAATCATGACGTAGTTTGTTTGGATTTGTCCAAGTGCATTGTATGAATCTAGATACTATCATTTATAAAATCTGGTACAATGTAATTTATGAATTTGTGCCTTTTTCAATAATCCATGTAAAAGAAACAAATCAATACACAATGTGAACCCATGATACTAATCCCTGTGTTATTTAGAAGGCTGCCTTTGGATATTTTTACAAATATCAGTACAGGTGGTCTTTGCTTAATGACCGCTTTTTCAGTGTGTATTCAAACGTTCAACAGCCCAGAATGAGTGATAACTCAGGACACTGTGAAGAGCAGAAACAGTTAGAGTCCTGAGGTTATGAGATCACCATTTGCAACCTTCTTTGCTGACTCCCTACAAAGTCAGTGAGATAGCTGGCAAGAGGTCACCAATGACAATGTCTCTTAGCATTGGAAATTCCAGCCCCGATTCCCATCATTCCATCCTTCCGAGATAGGTGAATTGAGGACCCAGATTGTTGGGGACAATATGCTAACTCTGTAAACTGCTAGGAGAGGACTAGAAAGCACTATGAAGTGGTATATAAGTCTAAGTGCTATTGCTAATAACTGAGGGATATGTTTGTTAGAAAGCAGAAAATTGGTTCCTTGAGACATACATGTGTGTAGGTCTAAACCAGCGATGGCGAGCCTACGGCATGAATGCCACAAATGGCACCTGTAGCCATATCTGCTGGTACAGGAGCAGTTGCCCTAGCTCGGCTCCAACGAGTACAACGGAACCAATTAAGTTCGTAAGACGAGGTATCACTGTATTTGGACTTCAACTCCCAGAATTCCCCAGCCAGCAAATGCTGGCTGGGGAATTCTGGGAGTTGAAGTCCAGATACCTTCAAATGGCCAAGGTTGGGAAACACTGGTGTACACTACCTTGACTTCTTTATAAAGTAATAAAGAGATAAGCTAATAAAGCTAAACATGTTTGTGATAGCCTGGGTTTTTTTCATTTAATGACAAATCACAAGTTGAAAAAGAAACACGATATGTGGAAACTCTATGACAATGTTTTATAATGTATTAATCTATTGTAATATCTCCGAGACCGCCTGCTGCCGCACGAATCCCAGCGACCGATTAGGTCCCACAAAGTGGGCCTTCTTCGGGTCCCGTCAACTAAACAATGTCGGTTGGCGGGCCCCAGGGGAAGAGCCTTCTCTGTGGCGGCCCCGACCCTCTGGAACCAACTCCCCCCGGAGATTAGAACTGCCCCTACTCTCCTTGCCTTTCGTAAGCTCCTTAAGACCCACCTTTGTCGTCAGGCTGGGGGAACTGAGACATCTCCCCCGGGCATATACAATTTATGAATGGTATGTCTATATGTTTGTTTAGAAAATGGGGTTTTTAAAATATTTTTAAATTGTAATTTAGATTTGTTGTAAACTGTTTCACTTTGTTGTGAGCCGCCCCGAGTCTGCGGAGAGGGGTGGCATGCAAATCTAAATAATAAATAAATAAATATATATATTTGTTCAGTTTGACAGACTATTTTTGAAATATTTCCTGTGATTCCCAGAAAGTCCTTCTTTTAAGTATAATGTGAAAGAGCTTGTTTTATAGGTCAAAGGTGACAAAGCAAATTACTTTGTCTTTGATAATAGTTAAAATTGATAAACACTTTGCCCAAACCTTTCAGGATCAATGCAACTCAAAATTATTGTACATTTTTACAGTATAGAGTAATCTGTACTGATACAGTGACGTGGTGATATGTGTATCACTGGCTACAATGGAACATGTTTTTGAATATGCATGTTTAGAGAAGTAATTTAAGATGAAAACAGCTTTACATCCTCAGGCAACAGATGGTCTCAATGTGGACATCCTGTTTTGAAAAACAATGCATACACAGGATAGGTTTTAGATATTTTTCTAAAACTACTGAATTTGAGATTTTGATGGGTTATCAAATATTGCATAATTTAGGTTTTGTGTTCTCTTCTGTTTTTCCTCCAACATTCTTAGATATATTTTACTATGAATATCTCCTCTATAACCTTCATCATGTATTTTACTGTGTGTGTGTGTGTGTATGTGTGTGTGTGTGTATGTATATATATATATATATATATATATGTTTTCGTAAATTTTCACAGGTATATGTATGTAGATTGTTCTGAGTTCGGGTTTTGCCCTGTGTAATATTTTGCATGTCTATGCGACGTTTCGGTGAAATCACATTCACCATCATCAGGCTGAAGTTCCAAGCTTCGTGTTGTTGTAAAAGCTTGGAACTTCAGCCTGATGATGGTGAATGTGATTTCACCGAAACGTCGCATAGACATGCAAAATATTACACAGGGCAAAACCCGAACTCAGAACAATCTACACACACATACTTGTGTTGTGAGCCGCCCCGAGTCTACAGAAAGGGGCGGCATACAAATCTAATAAATAAATAATAAATAAATAGATTGATTGATTGATTGATTGATTGATTGATTGAATGAATGAATGAATGAATGTGTTCATGAAAATCTATTATTTCATTTAAGCCTTTCTTTTGTGAATGCCAAGAATGATATTTTTTGCATTTCTTTTCCTGTCCAATATAATATTCATTCATTCATTCATTCATTCATTCATTCATTCATTCATTCGATTTTTATGCCGCCCTTCTGTTTAGACTCAGGGCGGCTTACAACATGTTAGCAGTAGCACTTTTTAACAGAGCCAGCATATTGCCCCCACAATCCGGGTCCTCATTTTACCCACCTCGGAAGGATGGAAGGCTGAGTCAACCTTAATAGAATAGAACAGAACGGAATGGAATGGAATAGAATGGAATAGAATAGAAATCTTTATTGGCCAAGTGTGTTAGGACACACAAGGAATTTGTCTTGGTGCACATGCTCTCAGTGTACATAAAAGAAAAGATACATTTGAGAATCAAGAGGTACAACACTTAATGGTTTTCATAGGGGTCAAAAATAAGGAATGAGGAAACAATATTAATAAAAAATCTTAAGGATACAAGCAACATGTTACAGTCATACAGTCATAAGTGGGAGGAAATGGGCGATGGGAATGATGAGAAAAACCTAGTAGTAATATTTAATATTTATGTAAAGTAATATTTATTTTATAAATGTTATAAATAAAAGAAAATTTTATTTATTAATAAAATATGTTATTAATAATAAATTGTGTTAAATATTTACAGATTTTTAATATTTGGATATAAGGAGTTTCTGTTAGGAATTTCTGCAGACATAAGAGTAGGAGCAGCAATAAGTCCAGAGAGTAAATAATCAATAATATGTATACCTGTTCTGTCAAGCTGACAGGAAGAAGGCAGGTACATGCCCTGGACATTTTATCCTTTTTTTTGCAAACCGGGCTGGTAGCACGAATTTGAGAGGCCAGAAATTGGGGGTTTTAGTGGCAACGACTGCTGTGTCCAAAGATAACTGTATTTGTGGGTGGAGATTCATTGGCATCTATCCTGAGGAAAGTAGAAGGCAGCACGAGCAGTAGTTGAAATGACACAGCACATCTTGACAATGAGATGGGCAGCATATAAATTTAATAAATAAAGTGCTGCAGGAAGACAAAGAACGAGAGAAGGAACAGGAAATGAAAAACTGACTGGGAATTAACTGAGTACCATTGTCGGTAGGTGAATGGACTCCATTCCGCCTGATTTTAATTCAAGAATTATAGCTTGGTGTGAGTAAGTCAAGGGAAAATTGGAGGAATGGCAAAGAAAGTGATAAAAAAGGACTGCTGCTCAAAGTGAGAGTACGGGGAGGGCTCTCGACTTTGGAATAAGAGGAAAATTCAGTGGAAAAGATGAGTTAGAGATGTGTGCTATAAAATAAATAAAATTGAGGGCGTTTTTGTTCAATGAATGTAGAAAGTGTGAAAAGAAGTAATGGATTATTACTGAGTAGCCGAGGATGAGCAGTTACAGGGGAAAAGAGATTGGCATGTATGATCACTCCCCAATTCTAGCTTCCTAATCTCAACTCAATGTGCAGATAATTAGATTATTACTATCACATTACTTTACCCTCTTTCTATCACTCCTTGGTACTGCTCTCCACTTTTCTATATCATCATCATCATCATCATTATTATTATTATTACTATTACTATTATTATTGATTAGATTTGTATGCCGCCCCTCTCTGCAGACTCAGGGCGGCTCACAACAATAATAAAACAATGTACAGAGAACAAATCTAATATTTAAAAATATCTAAAACCCATTATTTAAAAGAACATACAATAGAAGCATACCATGCATAAAACTATATAAGCCTGGGGGAGATGTCTCAATTCCCCCATGCCTGACGGCAGAGGTGGGTTTTAAGGAGTTTATGAAAGACAAGGAGGGTCGGGGCAATCCTAATCTCCGGGGGGGAGCTGGTTCCAGAGGGTTGGGGCCGCCACAGAGAAGGCTCTTCCCCTGGGTCCCGCCAAACGACATTGTTTAGTCGACAGGATCCAGAGAAGGCCAACTCTGTGGGACCTAACTGGTTGCTGGGATTCGTGCGGCAGAAGACGGTCTTGGAGATATTCTGCTCCGATGCCATGAAGGGCTTTATAGGTCATAACCAACACTTTGAATTGTGACCGGAAACTGATCGGCAACCAATGCAGACTGCGGAGTGTTGGTGTAACATGGGCGTACCTAGGGAAGCCCATGATTGCTCTCGCAGCTGCATTTTGCACGATCTGAAGTTTCTGAACACTCTTCAAAGGTAGCTCCATGTAGAGAGCGTTGCAGTAGTTGAACCTCGAGGTGATGAGGGCATGAGTGACTGTGAGCAGTGACTCCCGGTCCAGGTAGGGCCGCAACTGGTGCACCAGGTGAACCTGGGCAAACCAGCTGAAAGATGGTTCTCTAATGTTAGCTGTGGATCGAGGAGGACGCCCAAGTTGCGGACCTCTATGAGGGGGTCAATAATTCCCCCCCCCCAGGGTGATGGACGGACAGGTGGAATTGTCCTTGGGAGGCAAAACCCACAGCTACTCTGTCTTATCAGGATTGAGTTTGAGTCTTCATGGAGGTGGGAAGGAAGCACTAAGCCAAATATTAATTTTAAAAGAAGAACTTATTTGCCCATCTTTGAGAGGCCATCTTTGCAGCTGGCTTTATTAAATTGATTGTTGACCAACCTCCAAATTTTCTTTTCTAGAGAAAATGGTTTAAAAGGTAGGATGGTAGCTACAAACAATTCTGAAGGAAGTGGATTATGTCAAGATTTTTGAAACAGGAAGCCTAGGCATATGGTAAAAATCATAGAGTGTTCGGAAACTTCAACGTATCCCAAATGCAGCCACGCGAGCAGTCTTGGGCCTTCCAAGAAATGCCCACATCTCACCATCACTCAGCGGACTGCATTGGCTACCGATCAGTTTCCGGGGCACAATTCAAAGTGTTGGTTATGACCTATAAAGCCCTACATGGCACAGGGCCAGATTATCTCTGAGACCGCCTTCTGCCGCACGAATCCCAGCGACCGGTGATGTCCCACAGAGTTGGCCTCCTTAGGGTCTTGTCGACCAAACAATATTGGTTGGCGGGACCTAGGGGAAGAGTCTTCTCTGTGGGAGCCCCAGCCCTCTGGAATCAGCCCCCCCCCCCCAGAGATTCGCACTGCCCCCTCCCTCCTTGCCTTCCGAAAGAGCTTAAAAACTCATCTTTGCCGCCAGGCTTGGGACTCTTAGATCTTCCCCTGACCACTGAATGCCTTAAGTATGATTGCTGAATGTTTGGTTAATAATTGTTTTTCTAATTGTTTTTAATATTGTAGTACTAATTGGATAATATTACTGTTCTTTTTTTATATATGCTGTGAGCTGCCCCGAGTCCTCGGAGAGGGGCGGCATACAAATCCAATTAAATAAATAAAAATAAATAAAATATTGAGGGTACCCTCTTATAGAATTAGGTGGCAGGAGCATGATTCTCCTCATACTATTGAATCCTTCAGTTTTCAGTATTATCAACCTTCCACATTGCTGTGAGTGTGTTCAGTTATGGTTCCATTTCTTCCTACCTGGGCAATGCCAGTCAATGATTGTGCAAATGAGTCTTTCCTGGAATGGGGATTGTGATGGCAGTCACTCGTGTTTTTGACATTTCTTAATTGGCCTACTGCAGCACATTGTATATGAGGCCCACCTAGAAATTTCAGATGGTGCAGAATATGATTGCCTATTACTCGTGGATTAAACTATGTACAACCTTTTAATCCCCATTTAATGTACTTGTCTACCAGTTTATTTCTGGATGCAATTCAAGGTGCTGGTTACTGTCTATATGGCTTGGAATGTACGCTCGAAATGCAGATTACGCTATTATGGCTATACTTGAGCTCACAATTTTGGCCATTAGTTATTTATTTATTATTTATTTATTAGATTTATAGGCCACTAAAAAAAAACAACAAAAGAAGAAGTTGAGAATACAGTGTTCCCTCGATTTTCGCGGGGGATGCGTTCTGAGACTGTCCGTGAAAGTCGAATTTCCGCGAAGTAGAGATGCGGAAGTAAATACACCATTTTTGGCTATGAACAGTATCATAAACCTTCCCTTAACACTTTAAACCCCTAAATTACCATTCCCCATTCCCTTAACAACCATTTACTCACCATTATTACTGGTACTCACCATTGAATAAGACACTTATTGATCCTAATATTTATAAACATAATTATTTATTAACAATAATTATTTTTTTTGTTATTTATTTGCAAAAATTATTAGTTTGGTGATGACGTATGATGTCATTGGGCAGGAAAAACCGTGGTATAGAAAAAAACCCGCCATTTATTTTTTAATTAATATTTTTTGAAAAACCGTGGTATAGGCTATTCGCAAAGTTTGAACCCGCGAAAATCGAGGGAACACTGTAAATCACATTTTCATTGGGTATTTTTAATAAGAAGTATAAAAAATAAATCCGGTATTTGATTATCCATATTTTGACAACGGCAAGGATCATATATGCCCTGCAATGGAAAAGTGAAAAAATACCAGAAGACGGGATGGTAATTTAAAAGGTGATGGATTATGCAGAGATGGAAAACTAGAAGGGAAGGAGGATTCGGGCTATTATAAAATATGGGAGAACTTTTATAATTGGCTAAAAGAAAGAAGGATAAAAGAAAAGAAACTATACAGAAAGACAGTTTAAAAGATTAAAATTTAAATTTCTAGAAAAGTAAGTAAATATGTAAATATGCAAAACAATACGTTAACTAAAATAAGCTACAGTATATATCTCTGATTAAAATTCTGAATGAGATGGAGATATAAATATCCCAAAGGTATGTTTTATTTACGTCTGTTTCCCCCCCCCCTTTCTTCTTTGTTGCTTTTGTCTTTCCTTTTCCTGTTTTTTTTGTTAGTACTGTATTTATAATGTTTATACAAATTTATTGAAAGTTTAATGTTGTTGCTGTTTACAATAATAATAATAATAATAATAATAATAATAATAATTTATTAGATTTGTATGCCGCCCCTCTCCGAAGACTCGGGGCGGCTCACAACAATAATAAAAACAACATTATAGTAGAACAAATCTAATATTAAAAAACATATAAAACCCTATCATTATTTAAAAAACCAAACAACACATTCATACCAAACATTAAAAAGTATAAAAGAGCCTGGGGGAAAGGTGTCTCAACTCCCCCATGCCTGGCGGTATAAGTGAGTCTTGAGTAGTTTACGAAAGACAGGGAGGGTGGGGGCAATTCTAATCTCCAGGGGGAGTTGATTCCAGAGGGCCGGGGCTGCCACCGAGGAGGCTCTTCCCCTGGGGCCCGCCAAACGACATTGTTTAGTCGACAGGACCCGGAGAAGGCCAACTCTGTGGGACCTTATCGGTCGCTGGGATTCGTGTGGTAGCAGGCGGTTCCGGAGGTACTCTGGTCCAATGCCATGTAGGGCTTTAAAGGTCATAACCAACACTTTGAATTGTGACCGGAAACTGATCGGCAGCCAATGTGTTTTGTTTTTAAAATTCAATTAAAAGATTTATAGGCCACCCTTTTCGTGGACTCTGGGCAGCTCACAAGAATAAAAATACATTATGTACCTTTTTTGCAGTGGTCATTAAGCGAACGCCACAGTTATTAAGTGAAGTCATTCCCTGTGTAGCGGGTTTTGTGGGAAATACCGTATTTTCCAGCAAAACATTGTAAATTGTGGTGATCATGGAACAATGCAAATGGCTGTAAATGCAGGCTGGTTGCAAAATGCCCCAAATGTGGTCACATCCCTGGAGGGTAGATGTCAGACCTTCACATTTGTGTTATAAATCCCGTTTGTGGTCTGTCAGAACTTCATATGATCACTATGTGACCAGCCGCATGTCAAAGACTATCTGAAAACCTGCGCTAATCAGATATGTTTGATAATCCCAATAACTATGAATTCTGGTGGGAAGGGAGCTCAAAAATAAGTATTCGCTATGAATCCCTCTTCCTCCCGTGGAATAATTTGTCCGATAGTAATTTAGACTCCTCCCCTGATAAGATAGGGGCTATTGCAGACAGGCTTCTGAGAAAGAGGATATGATAATAGAAAATATCTAGTAAAAATATGAAATTATGCAAGATTTGTGGCGGGTTCCAAGTAATAAATCCATAGCAAGATTCCGAGGCATGTAGATTCTTCAAAAAAATCCTTTTATTTGGAATTATAATACTGGCGCATGTCTGGTGAAAACAGACTCTCAGGTCTCCTGTGGTTTTCACCTAATTAAAAGTAAATGTTTCCCTGCTTTCACTCAGAGATTAGAACCCACTCTAACTGAAGGCTGAAGACCTGGTTCTGCCAGCAGGCCTGGGACACCCAGAGCGGGATAGAATCCATTAAATGGCTTGTGTGATCTGCTGTTGCGGAGGGGAAGGTGATGATTGTATTATATTAATTTATATTATACGTATTATTATATTAATTTATATTATATTATTATATTAATTTATATTATATTATTATATTAATTTATATTATATTATTATATTAATTTATATTATATTATTATATTAATTTATATTATATTAATTTATATTATATTCTTTTTATTAGTTTTATTGTTTTAAATCTGGTTTTATATTCTGTATATATTCTGCCTATGTGAATAGGTAGCGATGTAAGTTCAATAAATACTTTCTCAAAACAATCAGTCACATGGTCCAATCACAGAATGGGCTGGCAGCCGGGTGGCATCGCTCTGCCATCTTCCGACCAGGTGTGAGAATGTCCTTGGTTCCCAAGAGAAAATAGGTTGTTTTGGCTATATGTTCCTCTCTATCTCAATTTCCCCCTCCCTATCCCTCAACTCCAGTGTGGGCAACATTGAAGTCATCAAAATGGCTTTAATTAGGTCAGCTTCATGGTTGACAATTTGTTGGAAATTTTTGAATATGATTATATTATTGTTTTTGGAATTTCCTCTAGTATAATGATGGCGAACCTATGGCACAGGTGGCATGCGGACCATATCTGCTGACATGTGAGCCGTTGCCCTAGCTCAGCTCCAATGTGCATGTGTGGGCCGGCCAGGTGATTTTTGGTTCACACAGAGGCTCTGGGAGGGCATTTTTTACCCTCCCTGGCTCCAGGGAAGCCTTTGGAGTCTCGGGGGAGCGAAACACGAGCCTACTGGGCCCACTAGAAGTTGGGAAAGAGGCCATTTCTGGCCTCCAGAGGGCCTCCGGGGGGTGCGGAAGCTGTTTTCGCCCTCCCCAGGCATTGAATTATGGGTGGGGCACTTGTACATGCACAATAGCGCTCATGGACGCTCTTTCCGCACACGAGGAAAAAAAGGTTAGCCATCATCGATCTAGTAACTTGATGTGTCATAGAAGTTATAGTAAATAAAACATTAATGAACTATACCCAGCATTAACAATAAAAAATCCACAAGTGAAGAGAGCACAGCAGTTTTGCTGGTGACAACTTCTTATAGCTGCATATTACAATATCTGACCCCAAGACAGTGGTACCTCTACCTAAGAATGCCTCTACTTAAGAAATTTCTAGATAAGAACCGGGTGTTCAAGATTTTTTTGCCTCTACCTGAGAACCATTTTCTACTTAAGAACCCGAGCCCGGAGAAATTTCCCAGGAAATTTGAGAGCGGCACAAAGGCCCGGACAGTTTCCTGCCATTCCCCCTTTAGTCCCGGCCATTTCGGGCTTTCCTGGGCCGCCAGAGGAGCCTTTCGGTGGTGAACAGATTCTGGGCGCTTGGAGAGGGAATAAACCTCTGCCAGCGCCCAGAGAAAAGAAATGCTCTCTTCGTGCTGGACAGCCCAGAATGAACGGAGTATTTTCCTTTCTGTAGGCGCTTGGAGATGGAATAAACCACTTTGCTGTGGTGAGTCCCTTGCGCTGCCTCCCATACACCCAGTGTGAAGTTGCCTCCTGGAGCATCTGGGTGTGGGAAGGCAAAAGGAGGCGCTTTGCCCCAGCCGGATCAACTTGGCTTCAGCCAAACCGAGGAGTCACCACAGTGAAGGAAAGGCGCCGGCTACAAAGCGAGCAGGCAAGAGGAGAGGGGAGCCCTTCAGCATGGGAAGGAAGAGGAAGCAGGTAGCAGCAGCAGCAGTAGATGCCTTTCGGTCAAAGGAGTGGGAGATTCCCCCCCTCTCGCCCGACTGGGTTTCTCTGGCACAGTATATAGGAGGCAGCCTTGCGCCGGGTATATGGGAGGCGTGTGCTCCTCGCCGCCTCAGAGTCCCTCTTTTTTTTTTTAAAGCCTTAAAGTTTTGGATTTTTTTGATTCCCCTCACCTCACCTTCTTCCTTTGGCAGCGACTGCCCTCCTCCTCTTCTTCTTCCTCCTCCCACCCAAATTCCAAGCTTTTATTTCTTTCCTAATGGGTTTGCAGGCATTATTTGCTTTTACATTGATTCCTATGGGAAAAATTGCTTCTGCTTACAAACTTTTCTACTTAAGAACCTCGTCAAGGAACAAATTAAGTTCTTAAGTAGAGGCACCACTGTATTGTTATCATTTAGATATAGGTGTCTATGAAATCTAAAAAATATGGTGCACTAAAAAGTATGTTTTATCTTGGAGTTCTGAATTCCAGCCAAAACAAAACCTGGATCATTTTGATTTCAGGTTTTGCCTGAGAAAGAATCTGGAAGAATAGTGCAAAATGATGAGGACAAGGCTGATGCAAGTAGTACTGCTACTACTTTCTTTCTCTTTCACATTCCCATATCACTACTGTTCCTTTCCTTTAGCTGCCATATGCCTGCCCAGTCCATTTCCCCATCTTCTCTGTAGCATCCTCACATATCTGTCTCCCCAATCTTCCTTTCTCTTAGCTGTGATTATTAGTTCTTAGTAGGTTGCCTGTTCACAAATAAGGAAGAATTCATCTTGGTAACCAGGGAAGGGTTCCAACAAGAGTATAAGAGTTTACTATATAGATCTCTATATACTGTGCTATACTGTATTTATTAAGGGGCGTACATAAGTGCACTCTTGTGCCTTTCGTCCCATCCAATTGTCTTTCCTTTCTCTCACTTATCATATATATTTTCTTTCTTTCATATATCCTCTCCTCTAAGTTTACTTTACCCTTATATATATTACTACATGTCTATTTTTCTTCCTATGTATTTGTGTATTGGACAAATGAATAAATAAATAAATAAAAAATTTGTTCAACCATTTTGACTATCCCTGAGCTTCTAGGGCAAGAAGGCAGATGGAAAGATGTTAATTTAGGCTTGAGAGACTTCCCAGGTTAGGTAATTCCAAAATGATAGGTAACATTTATGAATAGCTGCAGACTTTGCTTCGGATTCGAACTCCAAGCCCTAGTATTGTTAGGAGCTAAGTGAAGCTTATTTTGCTTTTCCATATCCAGCATTTCTAGTTTAAGAGGCATTGTAGTTTGATCGCACTCAGGGTCTGGTTCCAGATTAATAATAGGAATTAGCCAGAAATTATTACAGGAACCAGGGACATTGTGTAAAGTTAAAGTTAAAAGAAAATTAAAATTGCTAGCAATCACAAGGTTCTTGAAGTAAACCAGTCTCCACCCAGAGGATGGCATTTGGGACATTTACATTGAACCTTTCCAAGGATAATATTAAGTGTGTACTGTATATCTAACAATTTTTCCATGTACTATAGAATTTAGCTTCAAATAACTAGATAATCACAAGTTTTCCCCTTTTACCTGGAAGAAATTCAAGATACTTGAAGCACATTCCTGTGTTACCTCCATTTGAACTTGGATTGTCTTCTTGCTTGGGACATTGAAAACTTCCCCATCTCCTACATTTAAAATATTAGATCTGTTCCATCATAATGCCTGGTGCATATGGATGAAGTGAGATTAAAATAAATTGTTAAAATCATATGTAGTGCTTTGGATTACCTATCCAAACTACTACAGGGGTCTTGGATTCTGCATATGGAAACACATCAGCTATTAGAAGCAAGTGAGAAGTGTGGAAAGCCAAATAGTTAACAGTCATTCTAGAAGTACTGCATTTTGCGAACAATTTTTTTAAACTGGAAGACTTTATATTATAAAATTAGGATATAACTTCATTTTCATTGTGCTTATAAAAAAAACAAGTACCCATATGGCAAGTTTTAATCACTTTAAAATAAGACTTTTAGTGGAATCTCAGTGTGAATAAGACAGTTCTTTAAATCCACAGCTGAGCTGCAGGTCCACAAAGAATTTGAATGACTATAAAATAAAAGGATTTCAGATTTCCCATTTAGGTCATGTTATGTGCTGTCTACCTGAATAAAGCTTATGTAAAAGCTTGTCTTAGGAGATTTGTATAAAAACTAGCTTTAAAAAAGTATTAAGACCAGGGTTTTATAGTAACAACATGCATTTAATATGTAGATGTGTTCCATCAGAGTTTATGACTAAACCTCAGTTTATTCATATAGAAAATGGGATTATTTTGTAAGATTTTGGATCTAATGAAGTAAACTATCATATGTAATTAGCTGGCACGTTATGTATACTTAAGATCCATGGGCTGCTTGGTTAAAGTTAGCACAAGGGCATCACACCAAAAAATTCCCTTATTGTTGTTTTCTGTATTTAATAAAGGGCTGGTTTGGTGTTAGGAGTGTTTTTAGAACCCTTTACTCAGGCTGCAAAAGGGTGTATTTGACGGTGCGGACGATGGTGCGGCTAAAGCAGCCAGGCTCCTTTTGCCTGCACTGAAAGTTATGCCATTGCCTATGAGCCGCTCTCTTCAATACACTGTACTAGAGCAGCAGTTTCAGCCTCAGAGCTGTACATCCCGCCTCAGCCATCTCTCTTCCACTCATTTTTACATTTGCGCGCCCTTTCAATCCCAAGTGACGTATCTCCCGCCGCGGCCAATCAGCAGCCTCTTCTGGTCAGGACAATGGAAGGTGTTCCTCCAACCGGCTTAGCTCCTGCCTCGGCGGCAGCCAATAAGAAGAAGCCTGTGTTGAGAGTAATGTTACCAGTGCCGAGAAGAGTGAGGAGGCTGCGTATCGATCCAGCTCACAGCCATTGCAGTGCATTGGACTACATACTAGATCCAGGCAGCCTTTTGGGTGGCCAGCGCGAGCGTGTTTGCGACTTGTTTGAACTGCGGTTCTTGAGTGTACGAGAGTGTGGCACAGGGTAAGTATATTTGCGGGTCCTCGGCTTTTAAAGCAAAGGCAGCCAGCCGGAGTTGAGGCCGACGCTTCCCAAGCCTGGCAACGGCGAGGGGTTGTGGGGTGCGAGGGGGGCAGGATTCGTTTCCCTCACACAGCCACACACACACACACACAAAAGGGGGGAAATAGGGCTGGGGGACCGAGCACACACTTTTCCCTCGTCACCTCGGGGAGGCGGGAAGACGGTTAAAAAAGTCATTAAAAAAATCAAAACCTCCTGGGGGAGTTTCGAGAAGTGGGGTGAAAAGAGACCGTAAATCGTGTAAGCAAACCCAACCCGCCCCCCCCCCTTTCCTCCCCACGTCGTGTCCCCCCCCCCCCCCCAAAATCCTCACAGTCACGATAGGAATCGGCGCCGTTTAAATGGTGGGAGGACGCGAGGAGGACCTCGATCCGTTTTTTAAAAAAATATTTATTTCGCCCCGGCGGAAAGCGGTTCCAAGTGTGCGAATTAAGCTGCTTACATAGCACGGCAAGCCATTGCTGCAGCGTCTGTTGAAGGGTTGGTTGGTGGGGGGGGGGGGGGCAGAAAAAGCGGCAGACTCTCCATACGGACGCCTCGGTCGGTCGGTCGAAAGGGGGAAAGGAAGGGGGGGGAAACCCCAAAATGGGGGGAGTGGGCGCGGTGTGTGTGTGAGGCGGGGTGG
This sequence comes from Erythrolamprus reginae, assembly GCF_031021105.1. Classification (NCBI taxonomy): domain Eukaryota; kingdom Metazoa; phylum Chordata; class Lepidosauria; order Squamata; family Dipsadidae; genus Erythrolamprus; species Erythrolamprus reginae. The sequence continues at coordinate 26,876,555 of NC_091953.1, read as the reverse complement.
AGGAGAAGGAAGGAGGTCGCCTCGCCCGCTAAGGGGGGAAAATAATAATTTTAAAAAAGCCCCCGCGATGCCGAATTGCAGGAGCGTTTCTGGGCGTTGCTGGCCTCAGGGCGATAAATCACCTCGGGAACTGCGCTTGCTGTAACATGGCTGACGAGAGCCGTGTGGTAAAGAGAGCCGAGAGAGAGAGAAAACAAGGCGAGAGGAGGCTGGCTTTGCGCGCAAGGCAGAGGAGAAGGGGGAGGCGCGCGGGGAACGGGCGGGCGGGGCCCCAGTTCAGGGGAACTTTTTCAAGGCGCCTTCCTCCCCCCCCCCCCTCTCTCGCTCTCTTTTTCCCGGGCGAGGGGAAAAAAAAAAAGAGCGCCGGCGACCGTTTTTAAAAGTCCAGCTCGGCCGCAGGTGAATTTTTTTTTGAGGGGGGGGGGCGCTTCCTTTTTTTTTTTCTCCTCAGGCCCCTCACCTCAACAACAGCCCTCCCTTCGCCCCGGACTTTAAAAAAAAAAAGGCCAAACTGAAATGAAGGATGTTCTGGCGGGCTTTATAGGAGAAACGAGACACTCCCCCGCCCCCCCTCCTCTCGTTGCAATGGCAGTGTGTATGTGCGCGCGCCCAGAGTACAGAGCGCACCGACACGCGCGCGCACGCACACACAAAGGGAAGGAAGGAGCCATATTCTTTTGACGAAGCAGCGGCCATTCCGAGAAGCGGCGTCTCTCTGTCTCTCGTTTCCTGATGCAAAGGCAAAACGGGCGCGCGGGCGGGCGCTTCTTTTAGAAAGGCCGCTTTTTAACACGGTCGGGCAAAAGAGCTGGCGGAGGTCCCTCGTGCGCCCGCCCGCGGCGGGCCCGAGCCTTTCCGCCGCTGCGGAGCTTCCGCCGGGCTCATTTCGAGGGGACTTTCTCTCATCGGCAAGGCGTTTCGCACAAAATGGAAGGAGAATCGCCGACGCCGCTGCTGCTGCTGCTGGTGACCTTAATAAAGCGAGAAGCCTGCGCCATTGTAAAAAAGAAAGAAAAATCCGCCTGGCTTCCCCCCCCCCCCCCCCGGTATAATTTATTTAATCCGACTATTATGCCGCCCAATGCCAATAGCACATGGGATTTTAGAAGGGATTCCTTCAAGCTATACGGGGGTCTGTGTCCTTGTCAAAGGATACCTAGTTGTTATTAGGCGATTTTTCCCCCCTCAACCTTTTTTTTTAAAGCCCTCGTGATAACTTCACTTTACCCATAATGTGGACTTCGCGTTACTTTATCCCACAACCTTTTAAAAAAAATGACACGCCTCGAATACGTTACTTAATAAACTACGTTAATAAAAGTATGTTTCAAAAACGTTTGCTGTGTTTTTTTCTGTATTGTACTTTTAAAAGTGCTGTGTGTTAGGATGAAAATTAGCAAAAAGTTTTAACATGTATTAGACACTTTTCCTATCATATGTTTTATGTCCATGTGTTTGGAAATAAAATTTATTGAAAATAACACTTTCTTACCATAAGGCAAATGTATATTTCTCCTTTTTTTTCCATGTTTTTTTAAACTATTGAATTCCAGTTACTCAGATTTATTCCTGGGAGGTTTTTCTGACCTCTATTTCCATAAAGGTACAAGTACTTGGTTTTTGAGTCTTGTTTTACCTGACAGAAACTTTAGACTGGACATGTTTAGTTAGAAAAATAATATTTTTGTGTCCACAGGCCAAACTGTTAGGAAATTGCTTTTGTAGCAATACTGGCCAGAACACTTTATTTTCATACTTAAACTGTGCAAAGTAGTGGTTCTTGAATACAGTACCTAAGAAAACTCAGAAACAGTATTTTTGTTTCTTAAAAGAGAAGTTTAATGCAAATAAAAACCATTTAAACACTTGAACAAAATTCTTAATTAAAATTATACACATTAACTTGAATATTGCCAGATCAAATTTAAGGTCTATCTAGGAGGAAACTTCTGTAGTTATATTTTTAAGCCCTTGTCTAATTCACGCTGGGGTTGTTCTTTATTGCTTTACTAACATCCTTTTCTAAGTATTGGTGGCAACTTAGAACTCAAAATTGTTTTAAAGGAGTAGGTCTCTTTTTCCCTCAATTATAAAAGCCTGGAGAAGTACACATGTAATTTTATTGTCTATGTATTAGGTAAAATAATGATGGAACTTCTCTTTTTTTTAAATCACAACTTTCCTAACCAGTTTTAATAGTCCTTATAAGCTTGCTTTGAAGTGGCACATGGAAATTCCTGTCTATATGTGCTCATGGTGTGCTTATGTGCCTGGTAAGGTCCATAATACACGATTCCCCTCTGACACAATGTTGTAGAGCTCAGGAAAAAAAAATTCACATAATCCAGAAAATATGTAAATTATTAGCATGTCAATCTAGTTTGAAAACCTCTAGAAATGTTGTGGCTGCTTTTAATCTGCCAAAAATATTTTGGCATTTTAAAATGTGGCATGCCCCTTTCCAGACAGTGACCTGTTTCCATCTGTTGGTGAAATTGGTTGTTGCACATGAAATTGGATAATTTAGTACCAATTTACTATTTGTGATTAAATACCACACCATAAGAAGGTTGTGTAAAGGACAATGTTTTTGCATGAATATCGTGTGGGCGGGTCTCATATGAAAGGTGGTTAAAAACATGGAAGAAGAAAAGAAAAAACTACAGTACTTGATATGTAATATAGAAAATAGCTGGGGCAGATTTTTTTCAAGTGAATACATACATACTTGTGCATGGAGAGTTGTTTTGGATTATACAAGGGTCGCCCAGAAAGTAATGCACCACATTCCCCCCCCCCCCCAAGCTTACAGTAGTGGTATGAAACTTTAGATATACGTTATTTGAATTGTCAGGAGTGTGTGTAAATTTTGCATTTCTTCAGACAGCATAGCTGCAGCAGTATTTCGAAATGGCATCTGTAAGTGATGTACGTTACAAGCAGCGTATCGTCATTGAATTTCTCACTGCGGAGAAAGAAACTGTTGGGAACATTCACAAACGTTTGTGTACAGTTTATGAAGAATCTGCAGTCGACAGAAGTACGGTTAGTCGCTGGGCACAGAGAGTGAGGCCATTAGAAGATGGTTCGGCAGAGCTCCAAGATTTGCAGCGTTCGGGGAGACCAGCCACGGCTGTCACACCTGACAAGACGCAGCTTGCTGATGTGCTCATTCGTGAGGACCAACGTATAACAACTCGGCAGTTGGCGCTGAAGCTGTCAATCAGCAAAGGAAGTGTGGATGCAATCATCCGTGCTCTTTATTACTCAAAAGTGTGTGCACGATGGATTCCGCGCTCTTATGGTGGACCACAAATCTCTCAGAAAAACAAGCTATGTTTGGCAATTTAGTTTGAAGAACAAAAAATTCTGAACCAATTTAGAAAATATTTTTTCTCTAGGGCTTAGTATCAACTTATGTATCATAAAATTTATAGTATGTGTACACATTTCTTGTAGTTAAGTAAAATGTATTTTGAAACTAGTTTAATATTTTGTGATAATTTGTGTAATCTCCAAATATGATGACAACTGCAACACCAGGAACCTAATATACAGTATATGCTGTCTTCTGAGATTCTCCTTATGTCGCCAGAGGATTTCCCAATATGTGCTATAGATTTGCATACAATATTTAATTTCTAGATCATAAAACATTTCCTAGACTAAGGGCTATAGTTGACCTTTGTTATCCAGGGTCACATTTCAAAAGATAGTGGGCGGAAGACATAAATTAGATATATATTCTCAGGTCGTGTATTCTAGTATTTACCTTTTGTCAGAATGGAAGGGTTTGGGGCTTTGCACATACTTAAAGAGCTAATGCATTTCTAGGCTAGATAACAATCAGAGAAGGTTTGATTATAACTTTAAATACTCCTCAAGTTAGATAAGAGTGCAGCTTTATCTCAATGTAAATTTGACCATTTTTAATCAAATTGCTTATTATGCAATACAAAATAGTTTTTGAAATAGTTTGTCAAGCATTTCAATTTGTCTTTTAGAAATCTTCAAAAATGGGCAAAGGTGATCCTAAAAAGCCAAGAGGTAAAATGTCCTCGTATGCCTATTTTGTGCAAACCTGCCGGGAAGAGCACAAGAAGAAACACCCAGATGCTTCAGTGAATTTCTCAGAGTTCTCAAAGAAATGTTCAGAAAGGTGGAAGGTACTATTTCCTAAAATAATAATACAAAGCATGCTTACATTAATATAATCTTTAAAATTATCATTTTTGATTATTTAATTGTCATTTAAAAATACCTTTATTCATAAGAGGTTCCATCCCAAACTAGAAGGGAAGTGAGGATAAGGATGCTTCTATTAAGGATGTTTTCTGCTCATGTTTTATATGTGTAGACTATGTCGGCTAAGGAAAAGGGGAAATTTGAAGATATGGCCCGAGCTGACAAGGTTCGTTATGAAAGAGAAATGAAAACCTATATACCCCCAAAAGGAGAATCAAAAAAGAAATTCAAGGATCCAAATGCACCAAAGAGGCCTCCGTAAGTAGATTTTTATAGTTTGTATATACGTAGTAGTATTACACTGATTTAACAGTTGGAAAATAGTACTACACTTATTTTATGTCCTGTTGTAATGTACTATTTCTGAATAATGCTAATTGTTTTGAAGGTGCTATGCAAAATTCATTTGTTAAACCTTAATTATTCTGTAAACTTATTTTCAGTTCGGCATTTTTCTTATTTTGTTCTGAGTATCGTCCAAAAATCAAAGGAGAACATCCTGGTCTTTCTATTGGAGATGTTGCAAAGAAACTTGGAGAAATGTGGAATAATACATCTGGAGAGGATAAACAGCCCTTTGAAAAGAAGGCTGCTAAACTGAAGGAGAAATATGAAAAGGTAAATTACAAATCAATTTTAACCTAATAAAATTGGAATAATAAATTCCAGGCAATTATTATCAGGAGTATAGCCATATGTTTGTACATTTTTGCTGCAGTGTAGAATACTTGCTCTTTTCATATTAGAATTCCAATTTGGTTGAAAAAAGTCATTGCATTTAGTCTTTGCTTTTTAGTGGAATGGGAATTCAAATCTCACCTTGGTTATTGTGACTTTGGGTCAGTTCTTCTCAACCTAACTCACCTCACAATGTTGTGGGGAAAATAGGAAGGGATATTAGGTATATTTGCCACCTTGAGTAATTTGTAAAAATAATGAAGGCAGAATTTAGATAAAATATATTTTTTAATGAAGCTGGACTATTAGGAAGACTAGTGGTAATTTTTAGAAGTAATTTGGACTAATTACATCTAGTAAGCAACTTCAATAGATTCATAATATTAGGACTTTACTGCAGGTTGATTAATGTAAAATATTAGGATCTGATCTTAGAAAATGTAAAAGAAGTCCTTATTGAATTATCACAATCATAATAGGAGTTTTATGAATTTGGAACGTAAATTTATGGTACTGCCAAAATATATAAAACCACTTTTAGTTGTGGGATTATAACACATGTTTATTCCCAGGTTTCAATTGCGGCTAGGGTGGGACTGAATAAAATTACAAATGATGATTTATGAGTTGAGCATCAAGACTTTAGAGCACTCAGAATATTTCTCAATATAAAATACAATTTAGAATATGAAAACATAGAGTTGGGACAAAGGGGAAAATTTTAAAAAAACAGATGAAGTGATGAATTAACAGGACTGGCTTATTGGGTTTTACTATGCAGTTCAAAGGAATATAGTTTATACATGCTGAAGGTGGCACCATCCACTCTTTAAGTGAAGTGTGTGAAAAGTTGAATTCTTTTATTTAAACTTCATTAAGTGTAACCTCAACCAGGCTTCTGTGACATCCAAACATGTTTTACGCTCAAAATTACAATTTTGACTGATTTGCTTTGAAACTCAATAACTATTGATCCCATTATAAACAAGAGTTAAAATTCTTTTTGCTTTTTAAACCAAGGATATTGCTGCATACCGAGCTAAGGGAAAACCTGATGCAGCCAAAAAGGTAGCTCCTAAGCCTGAGAAAAGCAAGAAAAAGAAAGAAGAGGAAGATGAGGATGACGATGATGAAGAGGACGACGATGAAGAAGAGGAAGAAGAAGAGGAGGATGAGGAAGAAGAAGATGATGAATAAGTCTTTCAGATCAGATTTTCTTGTCTATAAAAGCATTTAACCCCCCTGTACACAACTCACTCCTTTTAAAGAAAGGAAAAAAATTAAGCATAAGGCTGTGTAAGATTTGTTTTTAAACTGTACAGTGTCTTTTTTCCTTTTTCTTTTTTTGTATAGTTCAAAACTACCAGATATGTCTTGGTAGACTTGTCCTTTAGTGGTATCTCAGTGGCCACTAATGTTGCCTAGTACAGAGTGGGGGTTGTAAATTGGCATGGAAGTTTAAAGCAGGTTCTTGTTGGTGCACAGCACAAATTAGTTACACATGCAGATGTAGTTTATTATTCACCTTGAGTTGTCTGCCTCATAAAATAATAGTTGTTCTGTTAACTAAATACCACTCTGTAATTGCAAAAGAAAAAAGAAAAAAAAAGTTGTAGCTGTTGACATTCTGATTGCTTCTAAGTAAATACATTTTTTAAAAATTTAGTATTGTTGTCCTTTTAATAGGTGCCCTTGTAAAGTCAACATTTCCCTTTTCCCCCCTCTGGAAACTTTAACTTTAGTTTTTGCCAGTTTGGGATCACATCAGAATTTTGTCTCTTCATGTAATATGTTGATAGAATGATAACAAGAGCTTTGAGCAACATGCCCTATATAATCATGATAGGGTAGGAAATAAATATATACCGGAATATGCAAAACATGTTTTTTCCCCCATGTAACTGGTCACAATAAAAAAAAATGTTCTTAACCAATTTGTATTTGCTCAGCTTTTGCTATGTACAATATTCTACTGAGTTGTATAAATTTGCCAGTTTTGGAAGGATGAGAATTAAAATACCATTTCTGTGGCATGAAATACTTCCACGAGAAAATAATTTAGGATGCTTCTGCAACCACTAAGTATATTCTCACTTTGATCTGCGAGGAATTTACATGTATGACTTCATTGGCTAGTAGTACGTTGAATTTGCAAAATACTTTAATACAGAAGAAAGTACTCTATCTAAGCAGGTAAAGTTAAATACTAAATTACTGTAATCCTTTTAGGATACCATGTCAAGTAATGATTGTGGGCTTTATGCCATGGATACTCCTGGTAGTAAACCTCCCACAATAAAATACTTTACTTTGCTAATGTTTTTATAAGTGATACCATTGATTGATTTGTATAAATTCATGTTTTCAATCCACTACTAGTTTTAGCCCATTTTCAAAATTTTGTATTGTCTCAAATTAAAAAATGAGATGTATCTTTTTCTGTTATCTTTTATAACATTTTTGATGTCTGCCCATTTTGTAAGTTAAAATAGCAGTAGGGGAGAAGTACATTTTTTCCATTTAGCTGTGAAATGCAACATGGTATTCCAACAACCTCTGATTTGATAGATTGCTTTGAAAACCAAAGTTAAATTTTTTGCATTTTCAATAAAAATGCTGGCAGTTATGAACTCGGCGGAATAATCTGGGGATTGATTGAGAATTCTGTAGTTATGAAATAATGGTGCCAGTGTTTTAAAAATAGCATTCTTGTAATTTTACACACTTTTTTGATGGAGTATTGTTTTGTTATACAATTTTGACTTTTAAGATTCTTACTTCAATTTTGCATTTGTTTATGTATAACCTCAGGAGAATATTGAACATCTGATTTCCTGGTTGATACTAATAAAATAATAATTACAGAGGTTTTATATATTTAGTTTAAGTTATTTTACTTAAAATAATTTTCATTGATTTAAAACACTCCAATATACCTATACTGTTTGAAATAAGCAATATTTATCATTAACGTGCAATAGTATTAAAAATTACCTCAAATATAAAAAAACTTTCAATGAAGGCGTTTCATGACCACATACATCGCTTCAGTGGGTCTGCAGTTTATACCAAGCAGGTGTCTTGTGGAAGAACAAAAAATATTTTATGTAATTTCTAGACCAGTGTTTCTCAACCTTGGCAACTTGAAGATATTTGGACTTCAATTCCCAGAATTCCCCAGCCAGCAAATGCTGGCTGGGAAATTCTGGGAGTTGAAGTCCAAATATCTTCAAGTTGCCAAGGTTGGGAAACACTGTTCTAGACAATGTAAGCCAATGAATATCAGTTAAGAAATAAGATTCAAGTCAACATTTCTCCAGATAGCTAAATATTTCATTCCGTGTTAATTTTTAAAACAAGTTTGATTCTATGTAATTTCCCTTTGCTCCAGCAGCTTTTTCACTTCACCTTTAAGAGAGCCACCAGCTCTTATAAATACTGACATAAGGGATAAGTGGCACTTGCTAATCAAGTAATGTAAATAAGTAACCCACTTAAGAATATTGAGAAATCAAGCAACATTTTGATTTCCATGGTTTTATAATGTAATTATCCCAATTATGCAGACAGTAAACTATAGAAAATTATTTTAATACTGAAGTGAAAGGATAAATTGTGAAAAGGTTTAAGACGCCTGTAACAAGTTTTTGTTATAAAATGTTGGAGGTAAGGCACCTTTGTAAGACTAGATGTAGTTGCATAATAGCAGTAAAGTCTGGATTTTAGTGTTTCTCGCAATGGTGTTCAATTAAACTATGATTAAGCTAAGCATATCTTGCAAATACCTGTAGGACAGTGGTTCCCAACCTTTCTAATGTTGCAACCCTTAATACAGTTCCTCATGTTGTGGTGGCCCCCAACCATAGGTCTAGTACCAGTTTTCCCAACAGACCTTTAAACTGATTGGCGGGAAGGTCAGAGGGACATCAAACGCCTGATTGGATTGTAAAAATATGTTCCAAGGTGCCAGAATGGAAGCTTTAGTTCCTAACACCATGGGAAATTTCTGTTCCCGTGAACAGAGTCAAGCTGAATCAGGCCAAAGCCCATCGAGTCCAGCATTCTGTGTCACACTGGCCCACCAATTGTACATGGGGATCTTGAGCAGAAGGAGAAGGCAAAATCCTCCCTTTCCCTTGACCCCCAACAAATGGTGCTCAAGGGAATCCTGCCTGCCTCGAGGCGGCACTTGGACATCCGTTTCAATAACCATGGATACACTTGGCCTCCATGAATTTGTCTAATCCTGCCTTCAAGCTATCAAGGCTGACAGCTGTCACGAGTTCTGGAAGTGAATTCCATAAACCAACCACCCTCGGGGTGAAGAAATGTTTCCCTTGATTTGTCCTCGCTTTCTTACCTATGAGCTTTAGGGTGTGCCCCCTCGTCCTAGTATTGTGTGATAGAGAAAAAAAATTTCTATCCCATGCATGATTTTATACACTTTGATCAAGTCACCCCTTAAACGCCGTCTTTCAAGGCTGAAGAGACCAATGCGTTGCAACCTGGTTTCATAAGGGAGGTGCTCCATTTCCTTGATCATACTTGTTGCCCAGTTTTCCAGTTCCATTCCAGGGTCTTAGGCGACCCCCGTGAGACGGTTGTTCAACCCCCAAAGGCATCCCGACCCCCAGGTTGAGAACTACTCCAGTCTTTTCAAAGTGCTATTTTCTGACAATGTAGCCCCAGGCATTTTTAAAACACCTTTGATCAGATTAAGTTTTGGGAAATGTACCCTCTTAGTGTCTTGAACAAATTTCAGGTCTTCAATATGTAGTTGGGCAATTTTCAAAATCTAAAGCTGATTTTCAAATTAAAAGTTTCAAAAAGGTTTTTGTAAAGATTTCAAATTTACAGTAATATTTTAGCCATTCTTAAATCACGTAAGAGGTAAAAACTATGAGGGCCTTTCAGTGGCAGCAACTGAATTCAGTGATCCGTCATTTTTTGCGGAGGATCCGTTTCAAGACCACCTATAAAAAATGAATTTCCGTGAAGTAGAGGAAAGATATTTTTTAATGTATTTAATGAGCATTTGGATTTTTAAAACCCACCCTTTGCATTAAACCAGTCATTCTATAATGTTTCTCAGCTGGAACTACATGTGATATCCTACCAGTTTCTTTAATAAAGCACAGTAGTACATAGAAACATAGAAGTCTGACGGCAGAAAAAGACTTCATGGTCCATCTAGTCTGCCCTTATACTATTTTCTGTATTTTATCTTACAATGGATATATGTTTATCCCAGGCATGTTTAAATTCAGTCACTGTGGATTTACCAACAACGTCTGCTGGAAGTTTGTTCCAAGGATCTACTACTCTTTCAGTAAAATAATATTTTCTCATGTTGCTTTTGATCTTTCCCCCAACTAACTACAGATTGTGTCCCCTTGTTCTTGTGTTCACTTTCCTATTAAAAACACTTCCCTCCTGGACCTTATTTAACCCTTTAACATATTTAAATGTTTCAATCATGTCCCCCCTTTTCCTTCTGTCCTCCAGACTATACAGATTGAGTTCTTGAAGTCTTTCCTGATACGTTTTATGCTTAAGACCTTCCACCATTCTTGTAGCCCGTCTTTGGACCCGTTCAATTTTGTCAATATCTTTATGTAGGTGAGGTCTCCAGAACTGAACACAGTATTCCAAATGTGGTCTCACCAGCACTCTATATAGCGGGATCATAATCTCCGTCTTCCTGCTTGTTATACCTCTAGCTATGCAGCCAAGCATCCTACTTGCTTTCCCTACTGCCTGACTGCACTGTTCACCCAGTACTGTAGAAGAATTTTATGAATTTTTAATGGATTTAAATTTTTTAATGGATTTAAGCCCCCTTTGAAAACCCGTGAAGTAGCGAATCTGTGAAAGTTGAACCGTGAAGTAGCGAGGGATTACTGTACCTGTGAAAATAGCACCTTCTGTCTATATCCTTGGAAATAAGTTTTGAGAGATATTTTGTCCCCCAAAGTGAAAAGTTTTGCCATTTATACTAGTACAGTAACTGAATACCATTCTTACATAATTTTGTTTAATCACTTGTGAGGCCATAATTCAGACTTGTAGTAAGTGCACAATTATTTTTCTATCTGGAATCTGAATTCATTATATGATCATAAATTGTAGCATTCATTGGGAAATGACTTTTTCTCTCTTGTCTGAAGTTCCTTTTCTGTCTGAATAGTTCCAAAAATTAATTGTCATCTCTTAGGTTGTCATTTTCTGCTATTTTTCTCAGTTCTGCAAAGAATGATCTGATAACTTAAACATTTCCATGTCTTGAAATGCACACATGTAGACATGCGCACACAAAAAGTAACCAGGTAGAGCTTTAATCTCCAGCATCTTATTTTTTTTTTGGGAACCATATACTGGACACCAGCTGGGCTTGAGTTTATATTCCAGGATGTCTCCCTTTGTGCTGATGCTGAACTGCACTTGTGTTTATCATAGTTATTTTCACAAGGAGCTCTTTGCATTATAGTGGTGATTTTATAAACCTGAATAATTTAGCACTGCTAAAATTAAAATATAATTTTTAGGAATGAAAGCTTTAAACTGAGGAAACCAGGGATGGGTTTCAGCTGTTCCATGAGAGAATTTTGCAAGTGGAGATGAAGGAATCTGGTGGATATTTCAATATTTCTTGCATATTTTGAATCAATTTGCTAGTTTAACAAGAAATAGCTTCTTATGTTACAACATTCCTGTTTAATCTTCCAGACCAGATGTCTCTCAATTGGTCACAAGCGGTGCACGAGAATCCGTTTATTAGCCCAAGAGACATACAACTTTTGATACATTAATAAGAAAAGTCTCTAAGGAGCAATTTAATTGTTAACTCTTCAAAAGACATCCAGGAAATTCGTTAGTAATATGCTGAACCCCCCAGGCAAACCTGTTTGCCCACCCCATGCCTCCTATAGCTGGCCTTGGATAGCAACTTTGCAGTGGCCTCACTGATGCACCCTGGGGATACAGATTTCAATATGCAGTATCTCCCTTTACATGAGGTACCAGGGGCGTGAAAGATCATCCCAGACTGGGCAAGAGCTAAGCCCTACTTGCAGGCTCTCTCAAAACTTTTGGGATTTAGACTGAAAAAATTCAGCTCTCTGTTCAGACAGGGCCGGAAAAGGTGGGGAGAAGCCTCCATGGGGCCTCTCTAGGAATCTGGGAGGAAACAGGGCCGGAAAAGGCGGGGAGAAGCCTCTGTGGGGCCTCTCTAGGAATCTCCTGGGAGGAAACAGGCTCCACCCTCCCTGTGGCTTCCCCAATCACACACATTATTTGCTTTTACATTGATTCCTATGGGAAAAATGGCTTCTTCTTACAAACTTTTCTACTTAAGAACCTCGTCACAGAAGGAATTAAGTAGAGGAACCATTGTATTGTGGTGAGTACTGTACTAGCAACCTGTTAGGAGGGCTGCATACCACCCAAAGGTTGTAAGTTAAAAGCTCCTCCTCTTGCCCTTAATCTTGATACTGAGGCAACAGTGTTCTTTTTTGTTTTTTAACATATTCTGAGTGCAGGTGCCAATTCAAGTCGAGGCTTAGCTCATAGAATTCTTAGGAAACATAAAGTAAGAGAAAAACAGCACATTCATGCAGCTAAAGGTTTCCACCTTGTATTCGTGTGCCATATTTAATAAACAAAGCAATGATTTATTTATTTATTTTTGCTTCTCGTGGTTTTTCGGTCTGGAAAAAATCGCATTACAACATTATTAAGGCCCTCTAAGGAATCTCTGTAAAATATGGCCTGCTTTTTATCTGGGCCTGCTTGCAGGAAGAGGTGGTGGTTAAAAGTAGGTATTGATTTCTTTGTAAACTTAATATATTTATACGTATATAAGTTACTATGTATGTATCACATGTTTTTGCTGAAGATATATTTACATTCACAATATCAAGATTTGTCTCCTAGTTAAATGTTAAATCTAGGTTCATTCATTCATTCATTCATTCATTCATTCATTCATTCCTTGTGATTTGATTTTGCCCAACTTGAATTGGCTGAATCATTCTTTGAAAATGTCCATACCGCCAGTATCAGGTTCCTATCCCGTATGGGCCACATTGCGCACTAGTAGCAAAAATAAAGCTATGTGAAGCTCCGCGTCTTGGGCAGTACGTGCACAGTTTGGGTCCCAGTGAGATTTTGCTTCTGTACATGTGCAGAAAGCAAGATCTCACAAGGGGAAGCGTGTGTGTGCAAGATTTCGGCCATTTTCTTTCTTTTCTTTTTTTTAAAAAAAAATACTGTACAGTGTTCCCTCACTTTTCGCGGGGGATGCGTTCTGAGACCGCCCGCGAAAGTCGAATTTCCGCGAAGTAGAGATGCGGAAGTAAATACACTATTTTTGGCTATGAACAGTATCACAAGCCTTCCCTTAACACTTTAAACCCCCAAATTGCAATTTTCCATTCCCTTAGCAACCATTTGGATTAAGAATCAACATCTTATATATACATTTTTATCTATACAGGTAGTCCCCGGGTTACGTCGTCCCCGACGTAACCCGTTTCAAGAGACCAACAGCCAGTCTTTCTTGGCATTGAGTTGCTGCAGCCTCCGAGGCTGCCCACCACGGAGAGAAGATATAGGAATAAAACATATCAATGAAAGAATAGAAGAAGAGATATAGGAATAGAAGAAAGGTATAGGAGATATAGGAGAGCAATAGGACAGGGGACGGAAGGCACTCTAGTGCACTTGTACTCGCCCCTTACTGACCTCTTGGGAATCTGGATAGGTCAACCATGGATAATCTAAGGGTAAAGTGTTGGGGGTTTGAGGATGACACTATGGAGTCCGGTAATGAGTTCCACGCTTCGACAACTTGGTTACTGAAGTCATATTTTTTACAGTCAAGTTTGGAGCGGTTAATATTAAGTTTACATCTGTTGTGTGCTCTTGTGTTGTTGTGGTTGAAGCTGAAGTAGTCGCCGACAGGCAGGATGTTGCAGCATATGATCTTGGGGGCAATACTTAGATCATGTTTAAGGCATCTTCATTCTAAGCTTTCTAGGCCCAGGATTGTAAGTCTAGTTTCGTAAGGTATTCTGTTTCGAGTGGAGGAGTGAAGGGCTCTTCTGGTGAAGTATCTTTGGACATTTTCAAGGGTGTTAATGTCTGAGATGCAATATGGGTTCCAAATAGATGAACTGTTATAAATTGTACATGTATATATATAAACTATATGTGTATGTACACATGCTCCCATACGCACGCATAGCTCTTCTAAAATTATACACATTCAACCTCATTTACTGTGATAGGAAAAACATATCTAGAGCACAGAAGGAGGGAAAAAAAGAGGGGGGAATCAAAATTTTTCTACCGGTTCTGCATACCTGACCGTACCCGTAGGAGCCCTTCGCTGATGTCTAGGCATTGAGAGAAACCGTAAAGTAGCTATTTCCCCACAAATAACCTCATCACCTCGAGGCTCGACTACTGTAATGCTCTCTACATGGGGCTACCTTTGAAAAGTGTTTGGAAACTTCAGATCGTGCAGAATGCAGCTGCGAGAGCAATCATGGGCTTTCCCAAAAATGTCCATATAACACCAACACTCTGCAGTCTGCATTGGTTGCCGATCAGTTTCCGGTCACAATTGGTTATGACCTATAAAGCCCTTCATGGCACCGGACCAGATTATCTCAGGGACTGCCTTCTGCTGCACAAATCCCAGCGACCAGTTAGGTCCCACAGAGTGGGCCTTCTCCGGGTCCCGTCAACTAAACAATGTCATTTGGCGGGCCTCAGGGGAAGAGCCTTCTCTGTGGCAGCCCCGGCCCTCTGGAACCAACTCCCCCCGAAGATTAGAATTGCCCCCACCCTCCTCGCCTTTCGTAAGCTCCTTAAAACCCACCTCTGCCATCAGGCATGGGGAAACTGAGATACTCTTTCCCCCTAGGCCTTTACAATTTATGCATGGTATGTTTGCTTGTATGTATGATTAGTTTTACAATAAGGGTTTTTTAGTTGTTTTAGTATTGGATTTACATGCTGTTTTTTATTGTTAACGGCCCCGAGTCTACGGAGAGGGGCAGCATACAAATCCAATAAATAAATAAATATATAAATATATAAATATAAATATAAATATAAATACTGTATAAATATAAATATAAATATAAATATAAACAAACACTGAGAAGCAAAAGGAAAGATTCTAAGCTTGGCTGCTTTACTTTTCCCTTTGTATAAAGTTTTTCATGTATGGAATAATTTAGAAATGGCTGTCTGAAATGGTCTGGTCTGGTCTTGTCTAGCTCACCTCAAGCCGTTTCTTTATGCTTTGTGTATAAAGCAGGCAACGGGCCAAGCAATTTGCCGAAAGGTAGCTGTTTAATCTTTCTGAATAAAAACTTTGGGAGGGGCGAAACACAGCACCTTAAAGAACCTTCTCTGTAGACTTCAGTCATCAAAAGCTTACAAATTCATTCGTGATTGTAGTGACAAATTAGCATGAGTAATATACCCTGTATAAAAAGTAGGAGCCTATGCCATAAGGAATCAGTAATATATATTGCAACCCATAGTTTGATCATTAGAACCAGAGTCACTGGCATATAACAATAATCTGTGTTTTTTCTAGGTGTCTAAGTCTTCTCTGCTGTATTTACTGCTCTGATAAACGTTAAACACGTTAAAGCCAGTAAGCCATGCATCGAACTAATGTCTACCATATTTTTTGGAATATAAGACGCACTGGAATATAACGACTTGGACGAGGGAATAGAAGAGCAACTGATCAAATTCGCAGACGACACCAAGCTGACGTGGGTAGCCAATACCCTAGAAGACAGGCTCAAATTACAGAAAGACCTAGACAGACTAACACAGTGGGCCCACACCAACAAAATGATGTTTAACATCGACAAGAGCAAAGTCCTTCACCTAGGCAGAAAAAACCCCGGAGAAACCCCTCTTAGCAGTAGTGACTGCAAAAGAGACCTCGGAGTCTTGGTGGACAATCAACTAAACATGAGCCAACAATGTGCAGCAGCAGCTTAAAAAGCCAACACAATCCTAAGCTGCATCAACAGGGGAATATACTCCAAGACCAGGGAAGTCTTAATACCACTGTACTACGCCCTGGTCCGACCGCACCTGGAGTACTGTACAGTGATCCCCCGATCATTGCGAGGGTTCCGTTCCAGGACCCCTCGCAATGATCGGTTTTGCGCGAAGTAGCGCTGCGGAAGTAAAAACACCATCTGCGCATGCGCAGATGGTGTTTTTACTTCCCAGCAGCGAGGAGCCGAAGATTGGGGTTTCCCCCCCGCCCACGCAAACTCCTCGCTGCTGCCACGCCCGCCGCTCGCCCGCCCTTCGCCCGGCCACCCGCCGTTCGCTTGCTGCTCGCCCGGCCACCCGGGTTCGTTTGGCTTCGGGACATGCCGGCGGCGACGTTTTAAAACAGCCGCGCGGCTTCCCAACTGAGTCCCGAAGTTCGCCTTTGACTTCGGGACTCAGTTGGGAAGCCGCGCGGCTGTTTTAAAACGTCGCCGCCGGCATGTCCCAAAGCCAAACGAACCCGGGTGGCCGGGCGAGCAGCGAGCGAATGGCGGGTGGCCGGGCGAAGGGCGGGCGGGCGAGCGGGCGAGCCGGGCGAAGGGCGGGCGAAGGGCGGGCGAGCCGGGCGAAGGGCGGGCGAAGGGCGGGTGGCCAGGCGAAGGGCGGGCGAGCGGCGAACGGCAGGCGAGCCTGGCGAAGGGCGGGCAAACGGCGGGTGGCCGGGCGAAGGGCGGGCGAGCGGCGAACGGCGGGTGGCCGGGCGAACGGCGGGCGAGCGGGTGCTGGGGGGGCTTCACCCTCCCGCCAGCAAGAGGGGGAAGACCCAGGGAAGCCGCCCAGCAGCTGATCTGCCCAGCGCCATCTACGCATGCGTGCCCACAGAAAAAAAGGGCGCGCATGCGCAGATGGTGTTTTTACTTCCAGGTTCAAAAATCGCCATATAGCCATTTCGCAATGATCGGGCTCGCAATACCCGGGGGATCACTGTATTCAGTTCTGATCACCACACTTCAAAAGAGACGTTGAAACTCTGGAGAAGGTGCAAAAAAGAGCAACCAAGATGATTAAGGGATTGGAAAGCAAGACTTACAAAGAGAGACTGAGGGAACAGGGCATGGATAGCCTAGAGAAAAGGAGGGCCTGAGCGGACATGATAGCAGTCTACAAGTATACGAGGGGATGTCACAGAGAGGAGGGGATCACTTTATTCTTAAGGCCGGACGAGAAACAACGGCTGGAAGCTGACCAAGGAGAGATTCAACATGGAGATAAGGAGGAACTTCCTGACGGTCAGAGCGATCAACCAAGGAACAACCTACCAGCGGACGTTGTGAACTCCAACACTCTGGACATTTTTAAGAGAAGATTGAACTGCCACTTGACTGGTGTACTATAGGGTTCCTGCTTGGGCAAGGGGTTGAACTCGATGGCCTTCATGGTCCCTTTCAACTCTAACAATAAATAAATAAGACACACCTTTTTTTTAAAAAAAGAAAAAGGACACACCTTAGTTTTTGGGGAGGAAAATAGGGGAAAAAATCAGCTTGCCAGGTATTCATCTGGCTGGCATCCTTAGTCTGGTCAACTTCAGCACATTATTTTATCCCCTGGTTAAGGGTTTAAGAGAGAGAGTAACAATGAAAGAGCTTGCAAGCCAGTAAAAGCTAGAAACATCGTTAGCACCTGGAAAGAAACAGTCTGAGCAAACGGTGCAAAGACCTAGGGCTTGGAAAACATTCTTCACAGAGAGTAACAATGAAAGAGCTTGGGTACCTTAATAGCACCTGGTTAGGGCTGGAAAGAAATATCTGGAGCAAGTAAAGCAATTAAAAAAAAAACCCTATAAAGACAGGGTTTGGAATACATTCTTGGCAGAGAGTAACAATGGAAGAGCTTGCAAGCCAATAAAAGTTGGGAACATTGTTTGCACCTGGTTAGGGCTGGAAAGAAACATTTGGAGCAAATAGAGAATGGAAAAAAAATCAAAGACAGGGTTTGGAATACATTCTTGGCAGAGATTAACAATGAAAGAGTTTGCAAGCTGGGAACATCGTTAGCACCTGGTTAGGGCTAGAAAGAAACTTACTCAGAGCAAGTTAGAGTAATAAGAAAAACCCTGCAAAGACTTAGGGCTTGGAAAACATTCTTCACAGGAAGAAACAATGAAAGAGCCTGCAAGGTAAGAGCTGGGAAGATCGTTAGCAACTAGTTAGGGCTGGGGGAAAAAGTTACAATCAGAGTATAAGACGCACCCTAATTATCAGCCTATTTTAGGGAGGAAAAAGATGTGTCTTATACACCAAAAAATACAGTAAGTGGAAATGTTCATCCACAATTTTCCAATTGTATTATTTCAGATTTAATATCCAAATTTATGACAGGGCCAGCAGTCTTTTTATGTGGGAAGCATCGTATGCAATTTCATGCATTGCTGCAGGCAATCATATACTGTACTGTATAAATTACATGTTACTATTAAATGTATTTAATAAACAAACAAACAAAATACATTTGTTTTAATTGAAAGGACTTTCATCTTAAATAACATTTCATGGGTGGCTTCAAGATTAATTTCTCCTGACCTCTCTTGGATTATTGTTCTTATTGTTATTTACTTTTGAAGGTAAGTGAGCTCACTTAAGGTGTCATGAATGCTAAATGACTTTAGAGAAGGTTGCTAATCCTTAATATATGAAAATATTGCATAAGTGTCTTTAAACATTTTTTTTTGACTATAAGATGCTGCCTATTAAATGGATTGGGTCATAGAAGATATAATAGTTTATCCCACATTGAGCAAATATAACATTTGTACTGAACTTGCTTACATAAAGTGCTGAATTTGGTGTTCTGTAGCAAGTTTTAATGAAAGAATATCAGGAGAAAAACAGCATGGGTTTTCCAAGGTATTGCAATATATTTTATCTACATTATAGTTCATTGTGTATCTGTATGTCTTTCTATTCACTTACATACTTACTAGATTTCTGGCTAAAGGGCATGTTTTTGTAAATGTACAGTGGTACCTCTACCTAAGAACACCTCTACTTATGAACTTTCCTAGATAAGAACTGGGTGTTCAAGATTTATCTCCTGGGAGGAAACAAGGCCGGAAAAGGTGGGGAGAAGCCTCCATGGGGCCTTTCTAGGAATGTCCTGGGAGAAAACAGGGCCAGAAAAGGCAGGGAGAAGCCTCCGTGGGGCCTCTCTAGGAATCTACTGGGAGGAACAGGGCCGGAAAAAGCAGGGAGAAGCCTCCGTGGGGCCTCTCTAGGAATGTCCTGGGAGGAAACAGGGCCAGAAAAGGCAGGGAGAAGCCTCCGTGGGGCCTCTCTAGGAATCTACTGGGAGAAACAGGGCCGGAAAAGGCGGGGAGAAGCCTCCGTGGGGCCTCTCTAGGAATCTCCTGGGAGGAAACAGGCCCGGAAAAGGCGGGGAGAAGCCTCCGTGGGGCTTCTCTAGGAATCTCCTGGGAGGAAACAGGGCCGGAAAAGGCAGGGAGAAGCCTCCGTGGGGCCTCTCTAGGAATCTCCTGGGAGGAAACAGGGCTTCCACCTCCCCGTGTTTTTCCCAATTGCACACATTATTTGCTTTTACATTGATTCCTATGGAAAAATTGCTTCTTCTTACAATCTTTTCTACTTAAGAACCTGGTCATGGAACAAATTAAGTTCATAAGTAAAGATACCCCTGTATTTTGCATTTAAAATATGACCAGTACATTATAATAAACATTTTTTTATTAATGAGTTCCAAAACTTTTAACAGCTAAAAAAATCCATAGTTAATGGATAAAACACATTTATTTTATGGAGATTATAGAAGGAAGGTTACTGTTTGTTGTATAGTTTACTGTATCCACATATGAAAAAGAAATTTTCAAATAGAAGTACTGCAGGAAGTTTGCAGGAAATGCAGAAGGAAATAGCAAGAGAGCAGAATGACCTTGCACTGTTTTAAATGCAACTAAAGTACTTTTAAAAAATCTCTTAGTCATGATTGCATTTCCTGCCACATCTTTTACAAAAAATGAAAGCTGTTAATTGAGCAGAGAAAATTCACAATGAAGAAAAACAACAGAAATATACAATCTTTTTTTCTAGTTTTCTTGTACTGCCTAATCTTTAAGAAATCATAATTATAGTTTTAGTTAATTTATTCCTAAACATCTATGCAAAACAAGTCTAACTAAATTGTATTTAATTAAGTTAAAACTATTTGTAAAACTTTTGTATAATTAAAACCTGGATTTAACTTACTCAAGGGGCTTCTTTTCAGCATAGGTTTCAGTAACCGGCCAAATTCAGCAGAATGAATGGGTGGCATGTATAATACCATATTTTTCGGTGTACAAGACATACCTTTTTCCCTCTCTAAAAGAGGCTGATAATTAGGGTGCGCCTTATACTCTGACTGTAGCTTTTTTCCAGCCCTAACTAGCTGCTAACGATCTTCCCAGCTCTTACTTTGCAGGCTCTTTAATTGTGTCTCTCTGTGAAGAATGTTTTCCGAGCCTTAAGTCTTTGCAGGGTTTTTTCCATCGTTGTACTTGCTCTGAATGTTTCTTTCCAGGTGATAATGATATTCCCAGCTCTTACTGGCGTGCAGCTCTTTCATACCTCCGGAACCGCCTTCTACCGCACAAATCCCAGCGGCCGATAAGGTCCCACAGAGTTGGCCTTCTCCGGGTCCCGTCAACCAAACAATTTCGTTTGGTGGGCCCCAGGGGAAGAGCCTTCTCTGTGGTGGCCCCGGCCCTCTGGAATCAACTCCCCCCAGAGATTAGAACGGCCCCCACCCTCCTTGTCTTTTGAAAGTTACTCAAGACCCACCTTTCTCGCCAGGCATGGGGGAACTGAGACATCCTCCCCCAGGCTTTTATATTTTATGTTTGATATGTATGTATTGTATGGTTTTAAATTGCTGGGGTTTTAGATGTTTTATTTTAATATTAGATTTGTTTCACTGTTATATTGTTTCTATTACTGTTGTGAGCCGCCCCGAGTCTTCGGAGAGGGGTGGCATACAAATCTAATAAATAATAAATAATAATAATTGTTACTCTCTCAGAATCAAGTTTTTTTTAAGCCCTTAACTAGGGGATAAAACATTGTGCTAAAGGTGACCAGACTAAGGATGCTAATCAAATGAATACCTGGAAAGCAGATTCTTTTCCCTATTTTCCGCCCCAAAACCTAAGGTGCGTCTTATATTCTAGTGTGTCTTCTACTCCAAAAATACGGTAACCACCAGGCTTTCATTGGAAAGGAAAATCAAATGCATAAGTAAATATTGATCTGACTTACAAAAATGCATGGGAGATGGAAGTAGGCATTCTAGAAGACTATAGAGTGATATGGTGTAGTTTTAACAAAAGTGCAGTGCAAATTTGGAAGAACTGCACCCAGATTGCAGGAAGGAACAGTCATATACTCAAGAGGTAGATTCAGACCCGTTCAGACTGGCTCACCTGAACTGGTAGTAACCCGATGATGCCACAGAACTGGTGCGGTCAATGCTGGTCCGTGGTTGGATGAGATGACATGGATGAGTCCTCGGAGAGGGGCAGTATACAAATCCAATAAATAAAATAAAATAAGAAATTAAATTAAATTAATATTGGTCCTTTTGCTGACTTATACTTGGTCCTTTTGTTTTCCAAAAGTTGTATTTAGGAACATCTCAGTAAAAAATTCCATGCATCAAAGAAACACATAAATGTTTGTGGACTATATAAGGAATGCATTTTAAATTATTTGAAATAATAAGTTGTATTGAATATTTGAAATAATAAGTTGTATTTAAGAACATCTCAGTAAAAAATTCCATACATCAAAGAAACACGTAAATGTGGGCTATATAAGGAATGCATTTTTAATTATTTGAAATAATAAAAATAATCATCCAACATTGCAAAGTCAGAACTATTCCAAACTTTAAAATCTTGGATTAAAGATACATGTTCACTTTCCAGTTACAAACTGACACTCCATCGTTGCAAGCATTGATGAAAATTACTTCACTTATTATATATAAAAATAATTAATGATTTTTTAAAAAATTGACTAAAGCTCACTGTATCTGTATTATTTATCACTCTATCTGAATAAGGCTTTTCATGTGTCTTTTTTTCCTTTTTCTTCTTCTTTTGTATAATAATGCAAAATAGAAGACATGCATAGTATTCTATAAATGTGCTTTTTAATTTTTTGGATTGAATGTTTTAGTCATAAAACAAGATTGTCTTTACCTTCCAGTGAATAGGCTTAAAGTCAATGTGAGAGAGGGATATTATTAAACTGGCTTTCCTGCATGCTCTGTAAAAGGAAATTGTTAATACGTTTAGCATATGCTTCAATTGTTTACTTTAATTACTTGTGAAAAAAACAGCTGCAATCTTAACCAGGCTGTTAGGAAGATTGAAAATCAGATTGCATTTATTTTTATCACATTATTCTTGTAATTTAAAAGTAAGGTGGCATGTTTATTACTCATGTCGCTCTGAATTAGAAATTAGGAACACTTATATCAGTTCATTTCTAACTACAATAATAGATTTAATTAATAATGAAGCAATTGCAACCAAATGTTGTTTTGTGGTTTTACATTTTATTTTAATTTATTTTTAATAGGAGAACTTCTGTTCAGTGTTATGGTCCAGTCAAGCCTTCCCTGAGATTATAAGATTCTTTGGATAGTATGCTGGACTTAACCATTTAAAATAACCATTTCATTAAACTCTTCTCTACAGTGGTACCTCTACCTAAGAACGCCTCTACTTAATGTTCTGCCGGGCTCTTTGGTAGGAGCCTCTGGAAAATTCAAGGGTACAAATTTCAGACACACACAGGTTTGAAAATTCAAAACAATATTCTTTATCACAAAAGTCAAAATAAACAAAGCACTCTTTTTGTATTGCAAAGAGCACTCTTCCCAAAACAACTGGGTAGTCTGTACAATTTCCCTTAAGCAGTCTTTAGGTACTTAGCTAGCAGCTGTGAAGAAACTTCACACCCCTTCTTCTTCCAACTAAGTAAGACACACACACACGTTGCTCTGCTTTGGTTTCAAAGGTGTGAAAAAGCAACAAAGTCCAGCACACAAGATTCCTGACGAAACTGCAACAGATATTCTTCCACAATGGCCAAACCCGGCTGCTGCTATTTATAGCAGCAGCCCTAATTACTGGAGCCCCATCCAAACACAGGTGGCCTCCCTTATTTCCTGTAATATGTTCTTGCTTGGTCTCTTCTACACATAACTCTGCGCTTGCGTGGGTCCAACATGTCATCATCTGAAGCTATAGAAGATAAGGAAGATTGACTGCCTTGGCTGTGTGCCAAGCCCTCCTCTGCCGAGTCACTCCCACCTTCTTCTTCGTCCGAGGAAACTAAACTCTGAACTGATTCTGTCGGCAATAACACAGGCCTGTGACATGTTGAATTTTTCCCTGCATCCACCTCCCCATTCCCTGGGGCAGGAGCTGGGCCAGAGCCAACCACAACACTGAAGAACTTTTCTAGATAAGAAACGGGTGTTCAAGATTTTTTTTGCCTCTTCTCAAGAACCATTTTCTACTTACAAACCCGAAACTGTAACTGGAAAAGGCAGGGAGAAGCCTCCGTGGGGCCTCTCTAGGAATCTCCTGGGAGGAAACAGGGCCGGAAAAGGTGGGGGAAAGCCTTCGTGGGGCCTCTCTAGGAATCTCCTGGTTGGAAACAGGGCCTCCACCCTCCCTGTGGTTTCCCCAATCACACACATTATTTACTTTTACATTGATTTCAATGGGAAAAATTGCTTCTTACAAACTTTTCTATTTAAGAACCTGGTCAAGGAACGAATTAATTTCGTAAGTAGAGGTGCCACTGTATTTGTTCGTATTATATTGATAGATTGTATTCCTCCTCATCATTATATTGCTTTTTAAGTTTGTGGGGAAAAATATCCACCTGGTTCAATTCCAAGCTGGTAGAAAGACACTGGAAACAGGGAGGCTGGTTGGAAAGATGCTTTAATGATGAACCACATGAGTTCTGGGTAGCTGACCACATGGAGTTGAGAGTGGTGTGTGTGTTTGTGTTTCGACTTTGCACTTGAACTTCCTGTTCCTGTGCAGTAACATGTCCTTTGATATTGTATTGGCTGTTGTCAGATTTCCACGGGGTCATGGCTGGCTTTATAGGCAAAAGAGGAAATGCGAACTCTAGGTGTCTGTCTGAGCTCCAGGACTTGATTTGAAGTTGGGACTGCTCTGAGATGATGCAATGTCTGAAAAACCCTTAGGACATTGTGCAATGTAGTGAGCTCTGTGTCTTCTGCTAAATGGTAGTGGGTTAATCCTATTATGTCCTGAAGGGTTGTGTCCTGTTCTTAATCCCATCACCCTGAAGATGTAGGTCTTTTATTTTGTAGATCAGCTGGCCCAGTCTTTCTTAATGGGCACAAAGATTTTTTTGCTTGGGGGGTGTTGTGGTTAGCTCTGGCCCAGCTCCTGCCCCAAGGACTGTGGATGTGAGGGAGACATCCACATGCTGCAGGCCTGTTTTGCCCCCGGTGGAATCTGCTGATGAAGGCTTCTCTGACCAAGAAGACATGAGTGACAGGGAGGAGGAGAGTGGGGCAGACAGCTCAGAAGGAGATCAATTATCTAGCTCTTCCTTGGATTCAGAACAAGAGTTAATGATACAGCCACGCATGCGGAGAGCGATGCATAGGCAGCAACAACTGAGAGATTATTATAAAAGAAAATGAGGCCACCTCTGGTTGGGTGGGGCTGTGGTAATTAGTGAGGCTGCTATAAATAGCAGCCTGTGGGTTTGGCCATTGTGGAGGATTATCTGATCGTTGTGTTTCGTGACTGTTTTACTGACTTGGACCTTTTGTGTCCTGATTTTTCTGGCTTTGAAACTAAACCAGGGCAAAGTGTGTTTCACTTTGTGAAAAAAGAAGGACTGTGAATTGCCTCACAGCTGCAAGCTAAGTATCACAGAACTGATAAGGGACTTGTGCAAATTACCAGTTTGTTTGGAGACGAGTGCTCTTTGCTATACAAACTGGTAATTTGCACAAGTCCCTTATCAGTTCTGTGATACTTAGCTTGCAGCTGTGAGGCAATTCACAGTCTTCTATTTTTCATTATAAAGAACATTGTTTTCAATTTTCAAACGTGTGTGTGTCTGAAATGTTATCTGTGCATTTTTGGGAGGATTCTACCAGAGAGCTCGACAGAACAGTGGTGGGGGGGAGCTATTAAGAGTGAGTCTGCTTCCTGTCTCTAAAACAGTGATGGCGAACCTATGGCAGAGGTGCCACAGGTGGCACAAGGAGCCATATCCGCTGGCACACAAGTTGTTGTCCTAGCTCAGCATCAATATGCATGTGTGTGCCGGCCAGCTGATTTTTGGCTCGCACAGAGGCTCTGGGAGGGCATTTTTAGCTTCCAGTGAACCTTCAGGGGGATGGGGAAGGGCATTTTTACCCTCCGCCAGCTCTAGGGAAGCCTTTGGAGCCTGGGGAGGGCGAAACACAAGCCTACTGGGCCCACCAGAAGTTGGGAAACAGGCCATTTCCAGACTCCATAGGGCCCCCATGGGGTGGGGGAAGCTGTTTTCGCCCTTCTTAGGCATTGACTTATCGGTGTGGGCACTCACGCATGTGCGATAGCGTGCGTACATACTCTTTCGGCACCCAAGGAAAAGAAGGTTCGCCATCACTGCTCTAAAAAAAGCATGTTTCTCCATTTCTCATTTAGGGAAATATAATGTTCTGCCTTTTTAATATTCCTCAATATATTTCATTCTTCTGGGTTTACTGATAAGAGATTGCACAGTACATGTTTGTACACAACCAAAATATCAATATTGTAAAACTAATCAAAAATAAAATGATCAATAATCGCCTTGGAAAGCAAAAGTCAATTTGAAAATAATCTGTGGAATACTGTGTTCAGTTCACCTACAAAAAGATATTGATAAAATTGAACGGGTCCAAAGACGGGCTACAAAAATGGTGGAAGGTCTTAAGCATAAAACTTATCAGGAAAGAATGAACTCAATCCGTATAGTCTGGAGCAGTGTTTCCCAACCTTGGCAACTTGAAGATATCTGGACTTCAACTCCCAGAATTCCCCAGCCAGCATTCGCTGGCTGGGGAATTCTGGGAGTTGAAGTCCAAATATCTTCAAGTTGCCAAGGTTGGGAAACACTGGTCTGGAGGACAGAAGGGAAAGGGGGGACATGATCGAAACATTTAAATATGTTAAAGGGTTAAATAAGATTCAGGAGGGAAGAGGGCGCACCAGTAGCGCTGAAAATGGCAGGCCTTTTCTGAAATATATCAAAGCCAAAGTGGGTTTAAGTGATTAAAACAGCAGCATTTATGTGACAACTGAAACTCTAATAATCATTTTTACCATGTATATGAACTAACAGTAATAATGAAGAAAAAATTATGCAATATCTAACTACAGTATTTCCTTAGGTAAGCAAAGAAGATTTCTTTGGAGAAGCAAATAAATCTACATCTTTTTCTTTTAAATATCCTGATTTTGTTTAACAGCAAAATAGCCACTAATGTCACAGAAAATAAGAGAGAAAAAAGACTATGGTTATGCTATATACGACATGTGTATATAAAAATTAAAATTATTTTTATTGAAAAGAAATACGGTACATCTCTCTGTATTGAGAACAAAAAAAAAAATACAATCTTAGGATTTAGGATTAGCAAATTTCAAGCCTGATTTGAAAGTCTGAACTGCTTCCAGCATGCTATGCCTCAACCTATTGGGTTCTATGTTGCAAAAATAATGCACTTCTGCAATTAAAATCAAATCAAAGAGTAAGATCTGCCCAATAAGGCACCGGTAGGTCAGATAATATTTACAGGTTTATTGAATGAAGGTAATGAATAATGTGCAACTGGAACTGTTAACAATAACTGAAAAGATGGCCACGCCTGGCAGCTATTTATACCTCCTGCTGCCAGGATGATCTGACCAATCCCAGGTCTGTGTTTTCCCGCCCAGGGTAAGGGGCGGACACATTCCTCAACTGTCCTCTGGACACAACACCAAGCATCGGTAAAGCTAGGAAAATATCTTTGTGACTTTCAAATCAGGCTTGAAATTCGCTATCAGTAGTTAGCATCTGGATAGCAGGTGAGGTAAGCTCCTAAGATTGTAATTTTTTTTGCTCTCAATACAGAGAGAATAGAATAGAATAGAATTCTTTATTGGCCAAGTGTGATTGAACATACAAGGAATTTTCTTTGGTGCATATGCTCTCAGTGAACATAAAAGAAAATACAGTGTTCCCTCGATTTTCACGAATAACCTATACTACGGTTTTTCAAAAAATATTAATTAAAAAATACTTCGCGTTTTTTTTCTATACCACGGTTTTTCCTGCCCGATGTTGTCATACATCATCGCCAAACTAATACTTTTTGCAAATAAATAACAAAAAAATATTATTGTTAATAAATAATTATGTTTATAAATATCAGGATCACTAAGGATCTTATTCAATGGTGAGTACCAGTAATAATGGTGAGTAAATTGTTGTTAAGGGAATGGGAAATGGTAATTTAGGGGTTTAAAGTGTTAAGGGAAGGCTTGTGATACTGTCCATAGCCAAAAATGGTGTATTTACTTCCGCATCTCTACTTTGCGGAAATTCGACTTTTGCGGGCGGTCTCGGAACGCATCCCCCGCGAAAATTGAGGGAACACTGTATACATTTGTGAAGAATCATGAGGTACAATACTTACAGTCATACAGTCACTATTATTACTACTAGTTTTTTCCTCATCATTCCTATCACCCATTTCTTCCCACTTATGACTGTATGACTGAAATTTGTTGCATGTACAGTATCCTTAAGGTTTTTATTAATATTGATTGTTTCCTGATTGCTTATTTGACCCCTATGACAATCATGTAGTTCATGATTTTTGACAAATGTATATTTTCTTTTATGCACACTGAGAGCGTATGCACCAAAGAAAAAATTCCTTGTGTGTCCAATCACACTTGGCCCATAAAGAATTATATTCTATTCTATAAAGAATTCTATTCTACTGACAATCATTAAGTGTTGTAGTTCACGATTTTTGACGAATGTATATTTTCTTTTATGCACACTGAGAGCATCTGCACCAAAGACAAATTCCTTGTGTCCAATCACACTTGGCCCATAAAGAATTCTATTCTATTCTATAAAGAATTCTATTCTACTGACAATCATTATGAGTTGTAGTTCACGATTTTTGACGAATGTATATTTTCTTTTATGCACACTGAAAGCATATGCACCAAAGACAAATTCCTTGTGTGTCCAATCACACTTGGCCCATAAAGAATTCTATTCTATAAAGAATTCTATTCAACTGACAATCATTAAGTGTTGTAGTTCATGATTTTTGATGAATGTATATTTTCTTTTATGCACACTGAGAGCATATGCACCAAAGAAAAAAATTCCTTGTGTGTCCAATCACATTTGGCCCATAAAGAATTCTATTCTATTCTATAAAGAATTCTATTCTACTGACAATCATTAGGTGTTGTAGTTCGTGATTCTTCACAAATGTATATTTTCTTTTATGCACACTGAGAGCATATGCACCAAAGACAAATTCCTTGTGTGTCCAATTACACTTGGCCCATAAAGAATTATATTCTATTCTATAAAGAATTCTATTCTACTGACAATCATTAAGTGTTGTAGTTCATGATTTTTGACGAATGTATATTTTCTTTTATGCACACTGAGAGCATATGCACCAAAGAAAAAAATTCCTTGTGTGTCCAATCACATTTGGCCCATAAAGAATTCTATTCTATTTTATAAAGAATTCTATTCTACTGACAATCATTAGGTGTTGTAGTTCGTGATTCTTCACAAATGTATATTTTCTTTTATGCACACTGAGAGCATATGCACCAAAGAAAAAAATTCCTTGTGTGTCCAATCACACTTGGCCCATAAAGAATTCTATTCTATTCTATAAAGAATTCTATTCTACTGACAATCATTAGGTGTTGTAGTTCGTGATTCTTCACAAATGTATATTTTCTTTTATGCACACTGAGAGCATATGCACCAAAGAAAAAAATTCCTTGTGTGTCCAATCACACTTGGCCCATAAAGAATTCTATTCTATTCTATAAGTGGGAGGAGATGGGTAATAGGAATGATGAGAAAAAAATAGTAATAGTACTGCAGACTTAGTAAATTAGTTAGACAGTATTGAGGGAATGGCTAGCTGATAAGAACGGAATAGCTTGAAATAGATCTATACTAGACTCCCATTATTATAAATTCAACACACATGAAGGCAATGTCATGAGGCCACGGGAGGGCAGGAAAAAATAGGTTGGTGGGTCATATTTGCGTCACAGTTAAATGCAAGTGTGGAAAGGCTCATGTTCGCTTTCAGAGGCTTGATTTTCCCCTGTTAAACTGGAGCCCCAGCCAAAGAGCAAAACAAAAGCGATGCTGGAAAAACAAGAGCACTGGTAACACCCACTTGTATGCCAATAAGGATATTGCAAAATATGTCATTAGAGGGGATGTTTCTTCCGCAGCAAGCATACAATGAAGCTGTCTCAAAGGGGAAAAAAATGTTTATCCTCAGGGCAGGCCTGAACCAAGCTTTCTCTTACGTTTCACAGATTCAAAATTGAGCTGCCAATGTCAGGTAGGGCACGTTTGTGCCACCCCGATCCAGCAGCTTGAATAAGGAAGGTAACATAGTTTAATAACAAGCATTGCGGGACGGCGGGTAGATTGGAGAGGCAGAGAATATTAAAAAAATCATGTTCCTGGGTCAGTGACGGTGTTGGGGTTTTTTTGCCTTTGTTTTGTTGTGAAAGCTGTAAGCAGGGCATGGACAAGAAGTATATACACAAGATGCTGTTGCCTTGAGTGACTAAGTTTTGTTTTACTTTTTGTGGCTTGAAAAAGACATTTCCAAGTAATTTAATTTGTTTTGAAAGCAGGGAGTTCAGTCTGCCTTACGTCAGGCTGTGGAGAAACAAGAATAACTCTTCGAGTCAACAAGTTATAACTTTGTTAAAGTCAAAAATTTCCTTCACACTTTTGAAAACACTTTAAGAAACGGTTCTGCAACTCCTGTCTCTCTCCTTCACTCCAAATAAATATATTTTATTAGTGCCTTTCTTTCTTTCTTTCTTTCTTTCTTTCTTTCTTTTCTTCTTTCTTTCTTTCTTTTAATTTTTGTATGATGTTTGAGCTTCTCAAAGAATATGGACATCTTGTTTTCAAGCAAGTATTTTTTCAAGTTCCTGTTCAATTATAACATTTTTGTGCTTAATTATACCTATAAAGAAAATAACATAATAACAATGGATTTGTAAAATGTGCTTTTTAAAGGCTATACAATATTAATTTGCATGTTTGTCTGGAATGTTACTTTACCCTTTATAGCCCATCTTTGACTCAAAATGCCATAAAGATTGGATCCAAATTATATAATTAGATTAATGATGGTTCAAAAATAAAAGGTATTAAGCCATGAACCTTGATAGAAAAAAGCATAACATATATTACATTCTGAAATAATAATAATAATAATAATAATTATTATTATTATTATTATTACTTATTAGATTTGTATGCCGCCCCTCTCCACAGACTCGGGGCGGCTCACAACAGAGATAAAACAATATGTAATAACAAATCTAATATTAAGTCTAAAATTACATTAAAAGCCTAAAAACCCCATTATATAAGAAACATACACACAAGCATACCATACATAAAACTGCATAGGCAAGGAGAGATGTCTCAGTCCCCCCATGCCTGACGGCAGAGGTGGGTTTTAAGAGGTTTACGAAAGGCAAGGAGGGTGGGGGCAGTCCTAATCTCTGGGGGGAGTTGGTTCCAGAGTGTCGGGGCCGCCACAGAGAAGGCTCTTCCCCTGGGTCCCACCAGCCAGCATTGTTTAGTCAACGGGACCCGGAAAAGGCCAACTCTGTGGCACCTAACCGGTCGCTGGCATTCGTGCGGCAGAAGGCGGTCTCGTAGGGCTTTATAGGTCATAACCAACACTTTGAATTGTGACCGGAAACTGATCGACAACCAATGCAGACTGCGTAGTGTTGGTGTAACATGGGCATACCTAGGGAAGCCCATGATTGCTCTCGCAGCTGCATTCTGCACGATCTGGAGTTTCCGAACACTCTTCAAAGGTAGCCCCATGTAGAGAGCGTTACAGTAGTCAAACCTCGAGGTGATGAGGGCATGAGTGACTGTGAGCAGTGACTCCTGGTCCAAATAGGGCCGCAACAGGTGCACCAGGCAAACCTTGGCAAACGCCCCCCTCTCCACAGCTGAAAGATGGTTCTCTAATGTGAGCTGTGGATTGAGGAGGACGCCCAAGTAATAATGACCTTAAAAGTACAGTATTGTCTATCACAGTGATGACAAATCTTTTTTTCCTTGGGTGTCAAAAGAGAGTGCGCTCATGCTATCGTGCATGCATGAGTGCCCACATCCATAATTCAATGCCCGAGGAGATGGGAGAGGGCATTTTTACCTTCCCCCCGGCTCCCAGGAAGCCTTTGGAATCTGGGGAGGACGAAACACGAGCCTACTGGGCCCACCAGAAGTTGGGAAACAGGTGGGGGAAACTCTTTTCACCCTCCCCAGGCATTGAATTATGGGTGCAGGGAGTCGCACATGCGCGAAAGCAGGCACACACACTCTTTCGGCACCTGTGGGAAAAGTGGTTCGCCATCACTGAGCTAGCCTGTTCTCCTTTAGTGCTTCTTTTAGGCCACTTGCTTCTTGAGATTTAATCATCTAATACTACTGATGAAGCAGAAGATAACAGCATCTTTGTCTTAGTTGGACTAGAAGACCTCCAAGGTCCTGTACAACTATCCCACTCTACTCTACTCTACTCTACCCTACCCTACTCTTACTCTACTCTACCCTACCCTACTCTTACTCTACTCTACTCTACTCTTACTCTACTCTACTCTACCCCACCCTAACCCTAACCCTAACCCTAACCTTAACCCTAACCTACTCTACTCTACTCTACCCTACCCTACCCCACCCTAACCCTAACCCTAACCCTAACCTTAACCCTAACCTACTCTACTCTACTCTACTCTTACTCTACTCTATTCTACTCTACTCTACTCTACTCTACCCTACCCTACTCTTACTCTACTCTACTCTACCCTACCCTACCCTACCCTACTCTACTCTACTCTATTCTATCTTTGATCAATTTCTGCATTTGATAGATCTATGTCAGTGATGGCGAACTTATGGCACAGGTGCCATATCTGCTGGCACCCAAGCTGTTGCCCTAGCTCAGCTCCATTGTGCATTTGTACGCCGGCCAGCTGATTTTTGGCTCGCACAGAGGCTCTGGGAGGGCATTTTTGGCTTCCAGAGAGACTCTGGGGGGAATGGGGGAGGGTGTTTTTACCCTAACCCGCCTCCAGAGAAGCCTTTGGAGCCTGGGGAGGGCGAAATACGAACTTACTGTGCCCACTAGAAGTTGGAAAACAGGCCATTTCCACCCTCTCCAGGCATTGAATTATGAGTGTGGGCACTCAGACATGCTCGATAGCACACATGCACACTCTTTCGGCACCGGAGGAAGAAAAGGTTCGCCATCACTAAGCAGGAGGTTGGACTAGAAGACATCCAAGGTCCCTTATAACTATTCTATTCTATTCTATTCTATTCTATTCTATCTTTGATCAATTTCTGCATTTGATAGATCTATGTTATCCTGCCCTTCCCGTCTTAGCGAAAGATATTTATCCTTTACTGCTACATGATGTTTGTGAGTTAAGACCAATGATGGACTTCTACAGGAACGGTCAGGAACACAGGTACGGTAGCAAAATTTGGAGCTCCACCCCAGAGCACCCAATTTGCACTGAAAGATGTTGAAACAAAATGCATAAGCCACGCCCACGGTCTGGTAGTAAAAATTTTGGTAGCCCATCACTGGTTCAGACACTTGCGTTGTTGAGGGTAGGATGTCATTCCTGCCCCACGAGGAAAATACATCTTTTCTTCTTTTCTTGCTTAGTTGTAAAAATGGCAATTGGCCCGTGGCTGGGAGGAGAATAATTTAATCAGCAGTATTGTAATAAAGTACACGAATTGCATGTCCGTACACAGCTCTGCTGCATAGCTGTACTTTGGATCCCTGCCTAAACAGTCAACCTCTGTATATTCTCTCTGGGCGGTTCTTACCTAGAATCTACAGCCAGGGCAAAGTGTTGCCATAAAGCCTATCTCCTACATCTGCTTGTACATCTGCTCACACAAGTATTTAGCGCAGAGCAACGTATTCTTGCCTGCAGCTTCAAAGCAAAAAATGAAGTTGTTGTTTTAAAAAGCCATTAAGAAGTAGAGTGAGTTTATAAAACAAAACAAAACAAAATGGAATTATATTGAAAGCAAAACTTGAAGTTGCAGCTAAGATTGGGAGTTCAGTTTAGGCTGTGATCCTACTATCACAATTTTTGCTTTCCACACTCTCAAAAGCAGTTTTAAATGTCTTCACATCTACCACAAAGGAGTCAATCAGCCAATCAGACTGCAAAGAATCAATCAACTTTCATCAGCCATTGCTAGAAAATGCAGTGCGCAGAGGCCATAAACACGATGCACAGAGGCAAAAAAATGCAAGACGTAGAGGCGGATATGGGCTGGGTCAATCCCACAGCCTTGTATTCTTCTTTTTAATACTAGATTTGTTTTGCTATAATATTGTTTTTTATTATTTATTTATTTATTTATTTATTTATTGGATTTGTATGCCGCCCCTCTCCAGAGACTCGGGGCGGCTAACAGCGACAATAAAACAGTGTACAATAGTAATTTGGTATTGATGATTAAAAATCAATTAATATAAAAACCAAACATACATACATACATACAATGCATAGAATTGTAAAGGCCTAGGGGGAAAGAGGATCTCAATTCCCCCATGCCTGGCGGCAGAGGTGGGTTTTAAGTTGTTTACGAAAGGCAAGGAGGGTGGGGGCAGTTCTAATCTCTGGGGGGAGTTGGTTCCAGAGGGCCGGGGCCGCCACAGAGAAGGCTCTTCCCCTGGGTCCCGCCAGGCGGCATTGCTTAGTTGACGGGACCCGGAGAAGATCCACTCTGTGGGACCTAACTGGTCGCTGGGATTCGTGCAGCAGAAGGCGGTCCCTGAGGTAATCTGGTCCGGTGCCATGAAGGGCTTTATAGGTCATAACCAACACTTTGAATTGTGACCGGAAACTGATCGGCAACCAATGCAGATTGCGGAGTGTTGGTGTAACATGGGCATATTTGGGAAAGCCCATGATTGCTCTCGCAGCTGCATTTTGCACGATCTGAAGTTTCCGAACATTTTTCAAAGGTTGTTGTGAGCAGCCCCGAGTCTTCGGAGAGGGGTGGCATACAAATCTAATAAATTATTATTATTATTATTATTATTATTATTATTATCATCATCATCATCATCATCATCATCATCATCATCTCCCAGGACATCAGTTCACCATTTCCTTACTGGAAGACCTCCGTAAATACTTTAATTCCAAGCTCCTTAGGCCTTTAGTGGTCATAGCCAGCATCTTGAATTTTAATCAGAAGTAAACTAGTAATTAGTGCAGTTGGAGAAAGAATGATGTGATGTGCTAGCTATTTCCTCTCTGCTTTTCTTTCCACAGCCTGAATTGTGAAACACAGAATAACAGAACAGATACATGCAATTATCTCTGTTTCCTACTCAGACCGTGGTTTAAGGTTACTCATGGATCAAGGGGCTACAAACAGGGGTGAAATGTTCCCGTTTCGCTTGTGCCTGTCAGTCATTGGACAGCCCGTCGTGAAAGGAGTGCGAGGCTCCGCCCACTTGCCCGGAGGCCGCTATTTGGATTCTTTTATCATCCATGCATGCACAGAACACTTTGCGCATACACAGAGGGTAAAAGAAGCCAAATGGCAGCATCTGGGCAGGTTGGCGGAGCTTCACGCTCCTTTCGCGACTGGGTCTCCAATGACTGACAGGCATGAGTGAACTGAGAGCATTTCATCCCTGGCTGCAACATATGCATGCAATAGCACAGTGATGGCAAACCATTTTTCCTTTGGGTGCTGGAAGAGCGTGCATGCGCGCTATTATACATACCCGAGTGCCCACAACCATTATTTAATGCCTGGGGAGGACGAAAAGAGAGGCCCCGTGGAGGCCGGAAATGGCCTGTTTGCCAACTTCTGCTGGGCCTAGTAGGCTCGTGTTTTTTTTATTTTTTTATTTATTTATTTATTTATTTATTTATTTATTTATTTATTTATTTATTTATTTATTTATTTATTTATTTATTTATTTATTCATTTGTCCAATACATAAATACATAGGAAGAAAATAGACATGTGATAATATAAAAAGAGGGTGAAGGTGAACTTAGAGGAGAGGATATATGAAAGGAAGAGAATACTGTATATAAGATAGGTGAAAAAAAAGGAAAGACAATGGGACAGGGGACGAAAAGCACACCAGTGCACTTATGTACGCCCCTTACTGGCCTCTTAGGAACCTGGAGAGGTCAATCGTGGAGAGTCTAAGGGAGAAGTGTTGGGGGTTAGGGGTTGACACTATTGAGTCCGTTAATGAGTTCCACGCTTCGATGACTCGATTGTTGAAATCATATTTTTTACAGTCAAGTTTGGCGCGGTTCATATTAAGTTTGAATCTGTTGCGTGCTCTTGTGTTATTGCGGTTGAAGCTGAAGTAGTCATTGACTGGTAAGACATTGCAGCATATGATCTTGTGGGCAATGCTCAGATCGTGTTTTAGGCGTCGTAGTTCTAGGCTTTCTAGGCCTAGGATTGTTAGTCTATTTTCGTAGGATATTCTGTTTCGAGTGGAGGAGTGAAGGGCTCTTCTGGTGAAATATCTTTGGACATTTTCAAGGGTGTTGATG
The DNA here is from genome assembly GCF_031021105.1 of Erythrolamprus reginae. NCBI lineage: Eukaryota > Metazoa > Chordata > Lepidosauria > Squamata > Dipsadidae > Erythrolamprus > Erythrolamprus reginae. Next base: position 26,840,623 of record NC_091953.1, on the reverse strand, counting down.
TCTGAGATGTGGTATGGGTTCCAGACAGAGGAGCAGTAGTCTAGGATAGGTCTGGCAAAAGTTTTGTAGGCTTTTGTGAGTAGGGTGAGGTTGCCTGAGCAGAAGCTGCGTAGGATCAGGTTGACAACTCTAGAGGCTTTTTTGCCGATATTGTTGCAGTGGGCTTTAGCACTTAGGTCATTCCAAGGTCCTTTACAGAATGTGGGTTGGCAGTGAGAGATTGTTTATTCAGTTCGTTTGTGCGTTTAGGATTCTTTTTGCCGATGTGGAGGGTAGAGCATTTGTTGGTTGATATTTGAAGTTGCCAGGTGTTAGACCAGTCTGAGACAAAGTCCAGGTCTTTTTGGAGAGTAAGTGTGTTATCAGTGGTGTTGAAAAGTTTCACATCGTCGGCAAAAAGAACACAGTTGCTTTCGATATGGTCACAGAGATGATTGATGTAGAGAATGAAGAGAGTAGGACCTAGTACGCTTCCCTGGGGAACGCCGCTTATGACAGAGGCGGGGGTGGAGACGGGAGAGGGTAAAAACACCCTCCCCATCCTCCTGGAGGCTCTCTGGAAAGCCAAAACACCCTTCCAGAGCCTCCCTGTGAGCAAAAAACCAGCTGCCCGTTCTGCCTGCTGCCCACGCCTGCATACACATCCTTGTGTCTCACTGGAGGAAGGCCATAGAACAGGACAGAGATTACATAGAAAAATAAGGAGTGTAAAAGAAACATCATTCTTTCTTGTGTGTAAGTTTCATTGTGTTCAATAAATAATTGTTGAAGAAAAAAAAATGTGGTGCATTACTTTCTGGGCGACCCTCGCATTTAGAACTCACCACTGCTTTAGAACTCAGTCACTCTCTCGCAGTCCTAGTTATCAGGCCATGACAAACCATTTCTGAAAACTTTGCCAAGAAATCTGCAGGGACGTGTCCAGGAGTCAAGAGTGACATGAGGACAGGCAATGTTACAAGAAACAACAACAACAACTCATGACTGAAGATCATTAAGCTATCTGCAACGTGACCCACAATATGGGTTTGAATGCCTGGCTAATCCGACTCGTAATGCGAAATAAATGAGACTTGCCACCAAGGATTTTCCTTGTGTTTGCTGCTGGGCAAACTGCGTGGAACTGGCAGTCAATCGGCGGCGTTGGTGGCCCCTTGCCAGCGGCATCTGTGCTTTGTTTTTGGTTTTTTTCATTGGAAGACCGCTTGCTTGCCACTGCCCCCCCTGCCCGCCCCCCCAATCCCGGCTCAGATTTCACATCCATTCATCCAGTGGAGTGAACTCTTGAAAACTCTTGATCTGTGGTGCTGGTGATGGTGACAGAGGGAACAAAAAGCAGGATGCAATTCACAGATCATTGGGAATGGCTGATAGTATGGCAAGGTTCACAGTTTCCATTCATTATTTTTCCTTCTCCCCTCTGGCTGCATTGCTGCTTTTGATACAGATTTGGGAACTGAAGATCACAAGCAGAGGTACTGTTTGTCCTTCACTCCGGGCATCGACCCAGGAATCACTTTTTCAAGGTTCCCACATCTCTAACCAGTAAGTGCTGTAAGTGTCATTTGGTCTCTTTATTTTATTTTATTTTATTTTATTTTATTTTATTTTATTTTATTTTATTTTATTTTATTTATTATTTATTTTATTTTATTTTATTATTTATTTATTTTATTTATTTTATTTTATTTTATTTTAATTTTATTTTATTTTATTTATTTTATTTATTTTATTTATTTTATTTATTTTATTTATTTTATTTATTTTATTTATTTTATTTATTTTATTTTATTTTATTTTATTATTTATTTTATTTATTTTATTTATTTTATTTATTTTATTTATTTTATTTATTTTATTTATTTTATTTATTTTATTTATTTTATTTATTTTATTTATTTTATTTATTTTATTTTATTTTATTTTATTTTATTTTAATTTAATTTAATTTTATTTTATTTATTTTTATTTTTATTTATTTTATTTATTTTATTTATTTTATTTATTTTATTTATTTTATTTATTTTATTTATTTTATTTATTTTATTTATTTTATTTATTTTATTTATTTTATTTATTTTATTTTATTTATTAGTTTTGTCAAATACACAAACATACATAATACATAATGTATTAAAGAAATAATCGAAGAGAAAATATAGGAATAAAATATAACTATGAGAGAATAGCAGAAAAGATATAGGGATAGAAGAGAAGATATAGGGGAGACTATAGGACAGGGGGGGACGGTAGGCACTCTGGTGCACTTATGCACGCCCCTTACTGACCTCTTAGAAATCTGGAGAGGTCAACCGTGGATAGTCTAAGAGTAAAATATTGGAGAGTTAGGGGATGATATTACGGAGTCCAGGAGTGAATTCCACGCTTCGACAACTCCATTACTAAAGTCATATTTTTTACAGTCAAGTTTGGAGCTGTTAATATTAAGCTAGAATCTGTTGTGGTGTTGTTGTGGTTGAAGTTGAAGTAGTCTTTGACAGGCAGGACGTTGCAGCATATGATCTTGTGGGCAATACTTAGATCATGTTTGATGCATCGTAGTTCTAAGCTTTCTAGACCTAGGATTGTAAGTCTAGTTTTTTAGGGTGTTTGTTTCGAGTAGAGGAGTGAAGGGCTCTTCTGGTGAAGTATCTCTGGACATTTTCGAGGGTGTTAATGTCAGAAATGAGGTATAGGTTCCAAACAGATGAGCTGTATTCTAGGATGGGTCTGGTGAAAGTTTTGTAAGCTCTGGTAAGTAGTGTGAGATTGCCAGAGCGGAAGCTACGTAGGATTAGATTAACAACTCTTAAAGCCTTCTTGGTGGTGTTGTTGCAGTAGGCTTTGGCACTTAGATCTTCAGTTATTAGTACTCCAGAGATCCTTGACCAAGTGGGGATTATCTGTGATAATTTGTTTACAGTGTTCCCTCGATTTTCACGGGTTCAATCTTCGTGAAAAGTCTATACCACGGTTTTTCAAAAATATTAATTAAAAAATACTTTGCGGGTTTTTCCCCTATACCATGGTTTTCCCCACCCGATGATGTCATATGTCATTGCCAAACTTTCGTCTGTCTTTAATAAATATTTTTTTTTAATAAACTTTAATAAATAAACATGGTGAGTAATAATCTGAATGGCTACTAAGGGAATGGGAAATTGCAATTTAGGGGTTTAAAGTGTTAAGGGAAGGCTTGTGATACTGTACATCAGAGGTCCCCAACCGCCGGTCCGCGGACCGGGACCGGGCCGTTGGGGTTTTCCAGCCGGTCCGCGGCGCCGCTGCCCTCCCGGCAGAGGACATTATGCAGGACAGGGTGGGGCGTCGGGCAGGGCGGGGAGAATCAGGAGGCTCCTTTGGCGGCTGGGGGCTGCCTGGCTTTGTGATTTTGGCTGGGGGGGAGTTAGGAAGGTCCTACTTCTCCCCCCCCAGCCAAAAACTCAAAGCCTATCTGCTGGATACGGGCGATGAGCGGGACGAGCGGCGCCGAAGCCGGTGGCTGTGGCAGCTGCTGCAAGAGGCTTCCGCGCTGCTCTGTCCCACTCATCGCCCGTATCCAGCAGATAGGCTTTGAATTTTTGGCTGGGGGGGGAGAAGTAGGACCTTCCTAACTCCCCCCCCCCAGCCAAAATCACAAAGCCAGGCAGCCCCCAGCCGCCAAAGGAGCCTCCTGATTCTCCCCGCCCTGTGGAGAAGTGTGGAGGGCTGCGTCACTAAGCTCCACCCCTCCATAACCCCACCCCCATTTGACCAAAGCCCCCCCCCCACCGGGCTGTGGAAAACTGGTCTAGCTTAAAGCCGGTCCCTGGTGCAAAAAAGGTTGGGGACCTCTGCTGTACATAGCCAAAAATAGTGTATTTACCTTCCGCATCTCTACTTCGCGGAAATTCGATTTTCGCGGGCGTTCTCGAAATGCATCCCCCGCGAAAATCGGGGGAACACTGTATTCAGTTTGTATTTGGAGTTCTGATTCTTTTTTGCCGATTTGAAGGACAGAGCATTTTCTGGTTGAGATTTGGAGTTGCCATGTGTTAGACCAATCAGAAAGTTTACTTTTCCTCGGAAGTGGAATTTCTATATAAGGGGGTAGGTTTATCAAGTTAGGGAAGTGAGCATTAATTCTCCTCCTACATGCAATATAATTGCACAATGCTCTCTGCTCACAGCTCTCCCCTACAGCAATTAAGTTTAAAAAGAAAAGCATTCCATTGAGGGAAAAAACGGAGGACCTTTCCTTTAATTTTGGGGGGCAATTTATCCTGGGGAGGCAAATAAATTAATGATTACATTGCACAGGCAAAAAAAATGGCCTTGACTTGGGGGATAAAAGTGTTATTAGCAAAGTAGAAAATTGTATGCTTTAGCAGTCTATCTTTATACCGCAAATGTGTTTATGATACTGCAGAAATAGGAAGCGGAGGAGGAGGAATTACTGTCTCCAGGGATTCCGCTGGTTTAAATAGCTTTTCTGAAGTGCAATGGGAAACTTCACTTTCCCTTGGGAGGGAAATGGTCTATTTGAGGCAGTATCAGAAAATACTCCCAGATGCTCCATCATTTGGCAAGCAGTTGGGATTTCAGAGAAGTTTGTTCCGTTTCCAGAAATCCGAGTTGAATGTAAGCAATGGTTATGCCAATGTGGAATCTTTGTGGTTGAATTGGCTCAATGAGTGAGAAATATCGAAAGACAGATAACTAACTCTCTGTTGGACATCAGAATGCAACTGCTTCTCTGCAAAATATTCCTTACTTTTTAAAAACACGATTTTGAGCTGTCTTCTCTAACTGGCCCTCATCATGTTAGATCTCCCATAATGGGGGTAAAGGAATTCCAAAAGTCCTAATAAATCAGTAACAACATAGCCAAGAAGGCTTCAAGAGTTGTAAACCTAATCCTACGTAGCTTCTGCTCTGGCAATCTCACACTGCTTACCAGAACTTACAAAACTTTTGCCAGACCCATCCTCGAATACAGCTCATCTGTTTGGAACCCATATCGCATCTCAGACATTAACACCCTTGAAAATGTGCAAAGATACTTCACCAGAAGAGCCCTTCACTCCTCCACTCGAAACAGAATACCTTACAAGACTAGACTTTCAATCCTGGCCCTAGAAAGCTTAGAATGAAGATGTCTTAAACATGATCTAAGTATTGCCCACAAGATCATATGCTGCAAGGTCCGGCCTGTCGGCGACTACTTCAGCTTCAACCACAACAACACAAGAGCACACAACAGATTTAAACTTAATATTAACCGCTCCAAACTTGACTGTAAAAAATATGACTTCAGTAACCGAGTTGTCAAAGCGTGGAACTCATTACTGGACTCCATAGTGTCATCCTCAAACCCCCAACACTTTACCCTTTGATTATCTACGGTTGACCTATCCAGATTCCTAAGAGGTCAGTAAGGGGCGAGTACAAGTGCACTAGAGTGGCTTCCGTCCCCTGTCCTATTGCTCTCCTATATCTCCTATACCTTTCTTCTATACCTATATCTCTTCTATTCTTTCATTGATATGTTCTATTACTATATCTTTTTTTATATTATTTCTTAGATATATTTTACTATGAGTATCTCCTCTATAACCTTCATCATGTATTTTACTATGTATGTGTGTGTGTGTGTGTATATATATATATATATATATACACACACACACACACACACTAAAACTCTCATTGTGTATTGGACAAAATTAATAAATAAACAATAAACAAACAAACAAACAAACAAACAAATAAATAAATAAATTTAGAGATTGGTTTCAGGCTTCAAAGTTATAAAGTGTCATCTCTGTTTATGTAATTTCTTTCCCCTTGTTTAATGTTTTGCTTTAACCATGGTCTCTTTTCTCCCCCTCCCTCAATTCTTTCCAACTTTATATTTGGAATAAAGTTCTAGAAATCCCAGCTTGCACATTTGAGTTGTTGCTGAATATTCTGGGAGTCTGGCAAAATATTTGGAGTACTAATCGAAAAATACATTTTAAAACTGTGTTTTCAAAATTGGCAACTTTAAGATTTGTGGATTTCAACTCCCAGAATTCCTCAGCTAGCATGCTGGAGAATTCTGGGAATTGAAGTCCACACATTTTAAAGTCTCCAAATTTGAAAAACTCCTGTAAAAGATCCAAAGTCAGTTCTTTATCTGTTATGGACATTTGCATCTGTGATGGATATTTCACAGTCTGGTTCTTTACATCTTAATTACTTTAATAAGTAATAATTATTACTTAATTCATTCCGTGACCAGGTTCTTAAGTAGAAAAGTTTGCAAGAAGAAGCATTTTTTTCCTATAGGAATCAATGTAAAAGCAAATAATGTGTGCAATTGGAGAAACCACATGGAGGGGTAAGGCCCTGTTTCCTCCCAGAAGATTCCTAGAGAGGCCCCATGGAGGCTTCTCCCTGCCTTTTCCGTCCCTGTTTCCTCCTAGGAGATTCCTAAAGAGGCCCCACAGAGGCTTCTCCCCACCTTTTCCGGCCCTGTTTCCTCCCAGAGATTCCTAGGGAGGCCCACAGAGGCTTCTCCCCACCCTTTCTGGCCCTGTTTCCTCCCAGGAGATTCCTAGAGAGGCCCTGTTGTGGTTAGCTCTGGCCCAGCTCCTGCTCCAAGGACTGTGGATGCGGGGGAGACATCCACATGCTGCAGGCCTGTTTTGCCCCCCGGTGCAATCTGATGATGAAGGCTCCTCTGAACAAGAAGACATGAGTGACAGGGAGGAGGAGAGTGTGGCAGACAGCTCAGAAGGAGATCAATTATCTAGCTCCTCCTTGGATTCAGAACAAGAGTTAATGATACAGTCACGCATGCGGAGAGCGATGCATAGGCAACAACAACTGAGAGATTATTATCAAAGAAAATGAGGCCACCTGTGGTTGGGTGGGGCTGTGGTAATTAGTGAGGCTGCTATAAATAGCAGCCTGTGGGTTTGGCGATTGTGGAGGATTATCTGATCGTTGTGTTTCCTGACTGCTTTACTGACTTTGACCTTTTGTGTGCTGATTTTTCCCTGCTTTGAAACTAAACCAGGGCAAAGTGTGTTTCACTTTGTGAAAGAAGAAGGACTGTGAATTGCCTCACAGCTGCAAGCTGTGAGGCAATTGAACTGATAAGGGACTTGTACAAATTACCAGTTTGTTTGGAGACGAGTGCTCTTTGTTATACAAAAAGAGGGCTTAGTTTAAGTGAATTCTCATTATAAAGAACATTGTCTTTAATTTTCAAACGTGTGTGTCTGAAATTGTATCTGTGCATTTTTGGGAGGATTCTACCAGAGAGCTCGACAGAACAGGCCCCACGGAGGCTTCTCCCCACCTTTTCTGGTTACAGTTTCAGAGGGTCGGGTTTGTAAGTAGAAAATGGTTCTTGAGAAGAGGCAAAAAAAAATCTTGAACACCCATTTCTTCTCTAGAAAAGTTCGTAAGTAGAGGCGTTCTTAGGTAGAGGTACCACTGTATATATGATTAAAGTGATGCATTTTTTTTTGACGTGAAGGAAAGACATCTCAGGACCCTAATCTTCAGGCTGCTGATTTGGATTAATCCCTGTACCATTTTCTCATTTGTTTCCTTCCTCTTTTGACCCAAAAGAACTTACCGGTACTTATCAATGACACAGGAACTGAATAGGAATCTCAAATGTATAAAACAGACATTGGATTTTCTGCTTGTGGGCACAGCTAACTACTATTGCTAAAAACAAGAGTAAACATTGCTATTTGATTTAAGGATTTCAGTGTGATAAGTATTATTTATTTATTTATTTATTATTCAGACTTGTATGCCGCCCCTCTCCGCGGACTCGGGGCGGCTCACAGCAAAATATAACAATCGTAACAAATCCAAATAAATTTAAAATATTTTAAAAGTTTTTTTAAAAAAGAACGCCATTTACTAACAAGCACACACACAAACATACCATGCATAAATTGTACATGCCCGGGGGAGGTGTTTCAGTTCCCCTATGCCTGACGGCAAAGGTGGGTTTTAAGGAGTTTACGGAAGGCAGGGAGAGTAGGGGCAGTTCTAATCTCTGGGGGGAGTTGGTTCCAGAGAGTCGGGGCCGCCACAGAGAAGGCTCTTCCCCTGGGGCCCGCCAACCGACATTGTTTAGTTGATGGGACCTGGAGAAGGCCCACTCTGTGGGACCTAATCGGTCGCTGGGATTCATGCGGCAGAAGGCGGTCTCGGAGATATTCTGGTCCAATGCCATGAAGGGCTTTAAAGGTCATAACCAACACTTTGAATTGTGACCGGAAATTGATCGGCAGCCAATGCAGACTTATATGGCCTTCTTTCAGTAGTACACCTGAACTCAATGGAAACATTTAAAGTAAGCTAGATTTTTAACCCCCTATGCATCATCCTTCTTCTGCCTCTCTTCAAAGGCTATAAAGCTGATAACAAACATCTCTTGCGTTGACTTTGTTTACTGACCAAACATGTTTCCTGGAGCATAATTAACTTGGCACAGATATAATCATAAAGGCTTCTATTTCTGAATGTGTTTATGCATGATAAGTGTTGGGAAGAAGTTGAGGTTTATTTTGTAAAGCAAGTTTCTAATATTTGCACCAGCAGTTGAATACACTACTTCCAGGGAAATATAGATCTCTATCTATTAAAGGTATATTCGGGTAATAGAAGAAATTATTAACTGCCTGGCACACATCAAGGGCATGTAGTAAGGATTGCTTATTTATTTATTTTGTCCAATACACAATGAGGGTTTTAGTGGATATATATCTATATACACATAGTAAAATACATGATGATGGTTATAGAGAAGATACTCATAGTAAAATAAATCTAAGAAATAATAGAAAAGAAGATATAGTAATAGAACATATCAATGAAAGAATAGAAGAAGAGATATAGGAATAGAAGAAAGGTATAGGAGATATAGGAGAGCAATAGGACAGGGGACGGAAGGCACTCTAGTGCACTTGTACTCGCCTCTTCTTGCGTTAATATCTGCAACCCCAAGTGAAAAATGACCATTTCTCTGGGAAAATGCAGATAGCTTTTAGGGTGAGAAGAAGGGAAATTGCTATTTTGAGCAGGAGAATCACCTTTCCATTTGGAAGGTAGGCATTAGACATTCTGTAAAACAGCCAGTGAAGGGCTACCAAAATTTTGATAAATTGAGTAAGAGATTTCTGGGATGGCATGACCTGGAACAAGCCCATTGACTTTCATGGGCTTCTCCTGATAACTTAGTTAACTTTTTTCCCCTCGGGTGCCAAAAGAGCGTGGGGGTGCACTATCATGCATGCACAAGTACCCATGCCCATAATTCAATGCCCCCCGCAGGCCCTATGGAGGCTGGAAATGTCCTGTTTCCCAACTTCTGGTGGGCCCAGTAGGCTCTTGTTTCATCCTCCCCAGGCTCCAAAGGCTTCCCTGAAATTGGGGGAGGGTAAAAACACCCTCCTCCATCCCCTTTGGAAGCTCTCTGGAAGCCAAAAATGTCCTCCCAGCGCCTCTTTGTGAGTCCAAAATCATGTGGCCGGCACACGCATGCACGTTGGAGCTGAGCTAAGCAGTAATGGGCAGCCAAAATATTTACTGCCACACTGTGGGTGTGGCTTATTTTGTGGGTGTGGCTTGAAGGTCATGTGACTGGATAGGCGTGCCTTGCTGACCATGTGACCAGGTGGAAGTGGCTTGAACGACCATCATCGTTCAAGTGAACTGTTAAGTCCTCGACTTACAACTTCACCAGTGTCTCTCTCTCATTTTCATTTCATTTATTCATTTCTCCAATACACAAATACATAGGAAGAAAAATAGACATGTAGTAATATATATAAGGGTGACAATTTGTTTTAATTTAAAATAAGAAATGACTTGATTACATATTTATACCTGTACTGAAGAAAGTCAGAAATCTTTTTTTTTTCCCTTGGTAATTTTTAATCCCCCCCGTGTTGATCCTTCACCTTTTCTTTTAATATTTTTTTCTTTTTGTTAATTTGCATTTTATCTTTCTTTGAAGCGATTGTTTGAAGACTTTTGAGGTTGGACTTGATCTAGAAAGTCATGTTTATAGCTTGCCAACGGTTTAGTTTAATTACTAATATAGCTAAATGCATTGCTAGATTTTGTGCCAGATTGCATAATATATATAAGATAAAATAAACCATTGGCAAATATTACCGTAAGAGGAAAAAAAAACACATTTCAGACCTTTCAGTTGGAATGTAGCTGAGTCATAATGCACGAGTCTTTGAAGCTATTGTAATCCAAAGTACACCGTATTCTCTTCTTATATAAGTGTTTCTATCCAGCACAAAATGCAACTATAGAGTTGGTTCTAAAGGTATATTTACCATATTTGTTTATCAATATTAAGGACTTAATTGTACAAATCACCCTCAAAGCCACCACAGGAATTGAATATATTTCTCAAGTTAGCTAACTAGTTAGCTAGTTTTAATTAATTGGATTTAGTCATTGTATTTAATTGTTCTTATTATATGATGTAAGCCGCCCCGAGTCCTTGGAGAGGGGCGGGATATAAATGCAACCAACCAACCAACCAACCAACCAACAAACAAACCAACCAATCAACCAACAAACAAATATTTCTCCTAAAAGATGAGGATTTTGATTTTCCATTTCAAACGGGAAATCAAAGAGCATTTTGAGATTGATTCAACCAACATGTTTCTAAAGTGACTTTTTTATTTATTTATTTATTTATTTATTTAGTTAGTTAGTTAGTTAGTTAGTTAGTTAGTTAGTTAGTTAGTTATTTAGTGGGTATATATATATATGTAGATTGTTCTGAGTTCGGGTTTTGCCCTGTGTAATATTTTGCATGTCTATGCGACGTTTCGGTGAAATCACATTCACCATCATCAGGCTGAAGTTCCAAGCTTCGTGCTGTTGTAAAATGTTGTAAAACAAATATATATATATATATATGTCACATGTTTAAGCTGAATTTGAAAATTAAGGGAGACTAGGATAGATCTATTTCAGCCTTATTTTGGCCTCATCAGCTAGCCATACCCACTGGGACTTGAACCTGCAACCTTTGCCTTGTAAGGCAGAGAATTATCCTCTAGGCTACAGTATCCAATCCCTTCAGCTCTGTACCAGGGAAGGGTTACATTTTGTGTCGAATCACCCTGGTATATTGAAGGAACATCACAGCTCCTTTTTTGCCTCTCGGCCCAACCCAGGGCCATTTCCAAGGCAGTTAATTTTTATTGATAGCCGACAATTCTATTTGTATGTGTCACATGTTTAAGCTGAATTTGAAAATTAAGGGAGACTAGGATAGATCTATTTCGGCCTTATTTTGGCCTCATCAGCTAGCCATACCCACTGGGACTTGAACACACACACACACACACACACACACACACACACATAGTAAAATACATGATGAAGGTTATAGAGGAGATACTCATAGTAAAATATATCTATGAAAGAATAGAAAAGAAGATATAGTAATAGAACATATCAATGAAAGAATAGAAGAAGAGATATAGGAATAGAAGAAAGGTATAGGAGATATAGGAGAGCAATAGGACAGGGGACGGAAGGCACTCTGGTGCACTTGTACTCGCCCCTTACTGACCCCTTAGGAATCTGGATAGGTCAACCGTAGATAATCTAAGGGTAAAGTGTGGGCGGTTTGGGGATGACACTATGGAGTCCGGTAATGAGTTCCACGCTTCGACAACTCGGTTACTGAAGTCATATTTTTTACAGTCAAGTTTGGAGCGGTTAATATTAAGTTTAAATCTGTTGTGTGCTCTTGTGTTGTTGTGGTTGAAGCTGAAGAAGTCGCCCACAGGCAGGACGTTGCAACATATAATCTTGTGGGCAATACTTAGATCTTGTTTAAGGCGTCTTAGTTCTAGGCTTTCTAGTCTCGTAGGGCATTCTGTTTCGAGTTGAGGAGTGAAGGGCTCTTCTGGTGAAGTGTCTTTGGACATTTTCAAGGGTGTTGATGTCTGAGATGCGATATGGGTTCCAAACGGATGAGCTGTATTCGAGGATGGGTCTGGCAAACATTTGGACTCTTTAAAGCATGTTTTCTAAAGAAAGCAATTCACCTAAAAAAAAGAATTCTGAGATTAATTAAATTGAATAAGCAATAAACTGAAGCCATTAATAAATTTAGATTACCATCCCTCTTCCTTTGGATTTTATGTGGTCTTATATCTGCAGCCCTCTCTCATCAAAGTTATCCCAGGGATAAACAGCAATGAAGTCAACAAACTTTTGTTGTAGTGGAATCTTCTTTTTTATTATTAAACCAATTTTTGTGACTATCCAATTCATGTATGATGGTTCTGTTCATACACAGTGAATCTGGGTGGCTTACAACATTACAATATCACAGTATAAAACTCACAAACTTGTTATTTGTCCCAGTGACCACACACTTAATCCAGCCATTTGGCTCCATGTCAATAAGGGGTTACCAGGCCTCCTGACATAATCATGTCTTCAGGGCCTTCTGGAAAAGTATCAAGCTGGGATCCAATCTTATCTTCTGAGGAATGATATTCCAAAAGGAGGGAGTCACCACAGGAAAAGCCCTTTACTTTGATCCCAGAAGATTTATCTTCTTAATAGACAAGATCTAACATTATTTATTATTTATTAATTAGATTTGTATGCCACCCTTCTCTGAGGAGAATTACCTTATGTTTCTGTTCTGATGGGCCAAGTAGACAGTACTTTAAATATTTATTTAATGTATTTAGATGCCGCTCACTCCAAAAGGACTCTGAGCAGCTAACAATCGGAATAAATACAACAACAATAAAAACAGTTAAAATGTAATAATAAAAATCAATAATAACAATAATATAAAAAACATACATACTTACAATTAGAGAAATTCCTGGCCTGTTAGAAAAGCCAGGTCTTAACAGCTTTCTGGAAGACCGGTAGGGTGGAGATAATGAGGATCTCTGGAGGCAGTTGGTTCCAAAGGGTCGGAGCCACCACAGAGAAGGCTCTTCCCCAAGGTCCCGCCAACTGACATTGTTTGGCAGACGGGACCTGGAGAAGGCCAACTTTGTGGGCCCTTACTGGCCGCAGCAAAGTATGAGGGAGGAGGCGGTCCCATAAATAGTCTGGCCCTGAGCCACTTACAGCTTTAAAGGTGATAACCAACACGTTGAAGTGCGTTCGGAGACCTAACCCCAAGCTATGTAGGCAATCCCATGTAGAATATATTACAGTAGTCCAAATGGGAGATGACTAGGGTGTAATTAACTTGACTTAAATAGGAATTGAGGCTCCAGAAGACCTCCCAGATTACATATTGGGTTGCTCTGGAGCAGTGCAAAACCATCCACAACCAACAATGGTAATTCTCCAAGAACCAAGGAGCCCTAAACCCCAAAATCACGCTATGTTGCCAGAGTTCGGATTTAGCCTGTCGCTCCTTATCCAGATTTCCACACCCTCCAGGCAATATAAAAGAACAACCACAACATTGCTTAACTCAACACAGGCAGAGATGTACAACTGAGTGACATCAGCATACTGATGATACTTCATGCCCTGGTGATAATCATGGTGAAGCGAGTGGTTTCATGTCCATGTTAAATAGAAGCAAAGAGAACGCCAACCCCTGGGGGGCCCTCCAAAGCAGGGGGTAAGGGTCAGACCCATTCCTGAAAAATACTGACACTATCCCCATCCCACTCCCACTAGAGCAAGGGTAGGCAAAGTTGGCTCTTCTATGACATGTGGACATCAACTCCCAGAATTCCTGAGCTAGCATGATTGGCTCAGGAATTCTGGGAGTTGAAGTCCACAAATCATAGAAGAGTCAACTTTGCCTACCCCTGCACTTGAGGGAATAATAGTAATAATAATAATAATAATAATAATAATAATAATAATAATACCATCATCATCATCATCATCATCATCATCATCTTGGAGAAGATTGAAGTCAAAGTGGATAAAGAAAAGACCTGGTCATGGCTTACAAGTGGAACACTCAAAAAGGAGACAGAAGGACTAATACTGGTGGCACAAGAACAGGCCATTAGAACAAATGCTGTGAAAGCCAGAATTGAAAAATCAACAGATGATCCAAAGTGCAGACTCCGTAAAGAAACAGATGAAACAATCAATCACATACATTGTGCCTGATAAATGTGCCACTTATGCACGCCCCTTACTGACCTCTAAGGAACCTGGAGAGGTCAATCGTGGATAGTCTAAGGGAAAAATGTTTGGGGTTAGGGGTTGACACTACTGAGTCAGGTAATGAGTTCCATGCTTTGACAACTCAGTTGCTGAAGTCATATTTTTTACAGTCAAGTTTGGAGCGGTTAATATTAAGTTTGAATCTGTTGCGTGCTCTTGTGTTGTTGCGATTGAAGCTGAAATAGTCAGGTAGAACGTTGCAGCATATGATCTTGTGGGCAATACTTAGATCGTGTTTTAGGCGACGTAGTTCTAAGCTTTCTAGACCTAGCATTGATAGTCTGCTTTCGTAGGGTATTCTGTTTCGAGTGGAGGAGTGAAGGGCTCTTCTGGTGAAGTATCTTTGGACATTTTCAAGGGTGTTGATGTCCGAGATGTGGTATGGGTTCCAGACAGATGAACTGTATTCAAGGATGGGTCTGGCAAAAGTTTTGTAGGCTCTGGTGAGTAGCGTGAGATTGCCAGAGCAGAAGCTGCGTAGGATCAGGTTAACAACTCTAGAAGCCTTTTTGGCGATATTGTTGCAGTGGGCTTTGGCAATGAGAAATTTTAAAATAGAAAAACATGAAAAGAGAGAAGTCAATTTCTTAACAGCTGCCAAGATCGTTGGAGCTGGGAGGTTTTCTAAAAGCAATCCTTTCTTAGAATGATTTTGTAAAATGAAACACAAATATGTAAAGCTTCCTGCAGGCAACTTCAAGCAGGCTAACATGCCGGGACAGTGAATTGTGTCTACATGTTACATAGACATGTTCCAGAAGCTACATATTTCATCATTCTGTCTGAAAAGCAAGTTGGAACAGCTTGATCAAGCCGCAATGGTACAAGCAGCAATGAAAAATGGTAACAGCGCAATTCAAGCAAAAAATGCTTCCTTATTTTACTGCATAGTCTGCAGTATGCCACTCACTTGTAATTTGCCCGTGGGTTTGTTTGTTTTTGCAGGTGATTTTACTACTTCAGAATTTTTTAAATATATATATATATATGGGAAGGAAAATTCAATCTCTACAATGCGATATCCTTGGCTTCCTTTGAGCACTTAAGGAATGTAACCCTAACTCCAACCTCCAATTGCTGCCAACCCGTCTTCAATTGAGGACCTGTCTACTGCACGAGTCAAAAAGAGGGCGGGGAAAATATTTGTTTGTTTGTTTGTTTGTTTGTTTGTTTACTTACTTACTTACTTACTTACTTACTTACTTACTTACTTACTTACTTACTTACTTACTTACTTACTTATTTATTTATTGCATTTGTATGCCGCCCCTCTCCGTAGACTTGGGGCGGCTAACAAGAGTGGTAAAAACAGCATGTGACAATCCAATACTAAAACAGCTAAAAACCCTTGTTTATAAAAACCAATCATACATACAAACATACCATGCATAAATTGTAGAAGCCTAGGGGGAAAGAATATCTCAGTTCCCCCATGCCTGACGGCAGAGGTGAGTTTTAAGGAGCTTACGAAAGGCAAGGAGGGTGGGGGCTATTCTAATCTCTGGGGGGAGTTGGTTCCAGAGGCTCGGGGCCGCCAGAGATGGCTCTTCCCCTGGGTCCCGCCAAACGACATTGTTTAGTTGACGGGACCCGGAGAAGGCCCACTCTGTGGGACCTAACTGGTCGCTGGGATTCGTGTGGCAGAAGGCGGTCCCAGAGATATTCTGGTCCAATGCCATGAAGGGCTTTATAGGTCATAACCAACACTTTGAATTGTGACTGGAAACTGACCCCTCGTATCCTGGACATAAATTGTTTCAACTCCTACCCTCAAAACGTCACTACAGAGCACTACACACCAAGACAACTAGACACAAAAACAGTTTTCCTGCGAACACCATCACTCTACTAAACAAATATTTCCCTCAACACTCTCAGACTTTTTACTAAATCTGCACTTCTGTTCTACTAGTTTTTCTCATCATTCCTATCATCCTTTTCCTCCCACTTAGGACTGTATGACTGTAACTTGGTGCTTGTATCCTAAGATTTTTTATTAATATTGATTGTTTCTTCATTGCTTATTTGACCCCTATGACAATCATTAGTGTTGTACCACATGATTCGGAGAAGGCCAACTCTGTGGGACCTAATCGGTCGCTGGGATTCGTGCGACAGAAGGTAAACAGATATTTTGCTCTTGAGTTAAAATGGTATATACAGTAATACCTCGTCTTACGAACTTAATTGGTTCCGGAAGGACGTTCGTAAGGCGAAAAGTTCGTAAGACAAAACAATATTTCCCATAGGAAACAATGTAAAAGCAATTAATGCTTGCAAGGGGGAAAAAAAATTGCAAAATTGCGCTCTGCTGGGCGCCGCCCCCCGGCTGTCACCTTTTAAAACAGCTGGGGGGCTTCTCGGCGTTCTCCCGAACCCGAACTCGAACTTTTCGGGTTCGGGTTCGGGAGAACGCCAAGAAGCCCCCCGGCTGTTTTAAAAGGTGACAGCCGGGCGGCGGCGCCCAGCGGAGCGCCATTTTGTGATCTGCGGTGGGTTCGTAAGCCGGAAAAAGTTCGTAACAAGAGGCAAAAAATTTCCAAACCCCGGGTTCGTATCTCGAGATGTTCGTATCATGAGGGGTTCGTATCACAAGGTACCACTGTATAAGAAACACCCCCAATTTGGTAGTGGGGTGTGAATGTTTGTCTGGTGGTGGGCACAAATAGAAACATAGAAACATAGAAGTCTGACGGCAGAAAAAGACCTCATGGTCCATCTAGTCTGCCCTTATACTATTTTCTGTATTTTATCTTAGGATGGATATATGTTTATCCCAAGTATGTTTAAATTCAGTGACTGTGGATTTACCAACCACATCTGCTGGAAGTTTGTTCCAAGCACCTACTACTCTTTCAGTAAAATAATATTTTCTAATGTTGCTTTTGATCTTTCCCCCAACTAACTTCAGATTGTGTCCCCTTGTTCTTGTGTTCACTTTCCTATTAAAAACACTTCCCTCCTGGACCTTATTTAACCCTTTAATATATTTAAATGTTTCGATCATGTCCCCCCTTTTCCTTCTGTCCTCCAGACTATACAGATTGAGTTCATTAAGTCTTTCCTGATACGTTTTATGCTTAAGACCTTCCACCATTCTTGTAGCCCGTCTTTGGACCCGTTCAATTTTGTCAATATCTTTTGGTAGGTGAGGTCTCCAGAACTGAACACAGTATTCCAAATGTGGTCTCACCAGCACTCTATATAGCGGGATCATAATCTCCCTCTTCCTGCTTGTTATACCTCTGGCTATGCAGCCAAGCATCCTACTTGCTTTCCCTACCTAATCACAGAGCACTTGTTGTATGTCGTGTGTGCGTTCCTATTTTCTAAAATCAATTTTAAAAATTAATTTTAAAAAAATGAAGGGAGTGTGTGCAACAGTTGATTTAAAACTGTTATCGCACGAGGCTGTGGCAGCTGAACCAATACAGTTCAGAGGAGGTTAGCAAGAGAACGAAGAAAGCTTTACCCAGCAACTCGGAGATAAATTCAGTTATAAAAAAATGAAAGTAGCTACTCGTCAGGGTTTCTGTAATTTAATCCTTTTTCTCTTTTACTAAATCTAATTATAGAGGCCTTTGTAAAGACTATTTTCTATTACCAAGATCTTGGCAGGAAAGAGAACCAAGCGTGCTCTTCAAACACAGATTCGGTGCTCTTTGAATGAGCCCTAGTCCTGTGCTCTACGGAAGGTTGACTTAAACCAAGAAAGTGAGTCAGACTCTGCTTGCTATGTGTTTGTTATAGCTCTGCCATCATTGAATGCATTACAGATTTTCCACTGCTTCTGCCAGGAAGGGTGGTGGTGGGTTTTTTTTGTTTTTAAAGTGTTTTAATTACTTCTATTATTTCTGAGGTCTCTCAACCAGGTGCTGTAACTGCTTCACAGATTGAACAATGCTACTCGGACTAGCAATGTGCAGTCGTAGTTCCTTGCTGTGCAATGCACCATGGCAAAACAGCACCGTTTGTATACTCCGCTCTGGTTTCAGCTGCACCAGGTTCCATGGTGATGACTTGATGACGGCAACCCGTTAAACAGGTTTCTTTATAACAAGGATTTGGTGCTCTTTGAGAAAGAGTGCTCACCAAAAATAGCCCAATAGATAACAGGGACAGAGAAGAATTGTTTTATTTAATTTATTTAATTTATTTAGTTTATTTAATTTATTTAATTTATTTAATTTTATTTATTTATTTATTTATTTCAATACACAATGAGGGTTTTAGTGGGTATATATCTATATACACATAGTAAAATGCATGAAGGTTATAGAGGAGATACTCACAGTAAAATATATCTAAGAAATAATAGAAAAGAAGATATAGTAGTAGAACATATCAATGAAAGAATAGAAGAAGAGATATAGGAATAGAAGAAAGGTATAGGAGATATAGGAGAGCAATAGGACAGGAGACGGAAGGCACTCTAGTGCACTTGTACTCGCCCCTTACTGACCCCTTAGGAATCTGGATAGGTCAACCGCAGATAATCTAAGGGTAAAGTGTTGGGGGTTTGGGGATGACACTATGGAGTCCGGTAATGAGTTCCACGCTTCGACAACTTGGTTACTGAAGTCATATTTTTTACAGTCACGTTTGGAGCGGTTAATATTAAGTTTAAATCTGTTGTGTGCTCTTGTGTTGTTGTGGTTGAAACTGAAGTAGTCGCCGACAGGCAGGACGTTGCAGCATATGATCTTGTGGGCAATACTGTACTTAGATCTTGTTTAAGGCGTCTTAGTTCTAAAATTTCTAGGCTCAAAATTGTGCAGAACAAAAACTTTGGGAGAACTCTCTCCCACTTTATTATTATTATTATTATTAATAATAATTAATTATTATTATTATTATTATTAATAATAATAATAATAATAATAATAATAATAATACGACTTGTATGCTGCCCTTCTCCGGAGATCCGGGGTGGCTTATAACATACAATACAAAACAATATGTACAATATGTACAACCTCGGCAACTTTAAGACTTTGTGGACTTCAACTCCCAGAATTCCTCAACCAGCTTTGCTGAGTCAGAGCCTTCCCCGCCGAACCTGAACACAGAGTTCTGAAAAAGTCTGGGTTCGGGTTCGGTATGCCGAACTTTGCTGCATATGCAAGTTTGGTTTGCCTAACACTATTCTTAAGTAGAGGTATCACTGTAATTAGATGTACCCCGGCCCTCTGGAATCAACTCCCTTCCAAGATTCATGTTGCCTCCACCCTCCTTGCCTTCCGTAAGAGTCTAAAGACCCATCTATGTCACCAAGCTTGGGGTCATTCGATTCTACCCCCTTTCCAATGAATGCATAGTTGGTCCATTAGAATAGATATGTGTGTATATTTAATAGCCTTTTTAGTTTTTCAAATGTAATTCTTAATTAATTTTAATTAATCTCGATGTATACTGTTTTTCTTAATATGCTGTAAGCCACCCCGAGTCTTCGGAGAGGGGCGGCATATTAAATAAATTAAACAAACAAAAAAACTTGGGCGTCCTCTTCTATCCACAGCTAACATTAGAGCACC
Organism: Erythrolamprus reginae; assembly: GCF_031021105.1. Classification (NCBI taxonomy): domain Eukaryota; kingdom Metazoa; phylum Chordata; class Lepidosauria; order Squamata; family Dipsadidae; genus Erythrolamprus; species Erythrolamprus reginae. The sequence goes on along the minus strand of NC_091953.1, from coordinate 26,820,884 downwards.
ATCTTTCAGCTGTGGCGAGAAGGGCGTTTGCCCAGGTTCACCTGGTGCACTAGTTGTGGCCCTATTTGGACCGGGGGGTCACTGCTCACAGTCACTCATGCCCTCATCACCTCAAGGTTCGACTACTGCAACGCTGTCTACATGGGGCTACCTTTGAAGAGTGTTCGGAAACTTCAGATCGTGCAGAACGCGGCCGTGAGAGCCATCGTGGGGCTTCCAAGATCTGCCCACATTTCACCAACACTCCGTGGCCTGCGCTGGCTGCCGATCAATTTCCGGTCACAATTGAAAGTGTTGGTTATGACCTAAAAAGCCCTTCATGGCATCGGACCAGAATATCTCCGAGACTGCCTCCTGCCGCACGAATCCCAGCGGCCGATTAGGTCCCACAGAGTGGGCCATCTCTGGGTCCCGTCGACTAAACAATGTTGGCTGGCGGGACCCAGGGGAAGAGCCTTCTCTGGGGTGGCCACGGCCTTCTGGAATCAATTCCCTCCAGATATTCGAATAGCCCCCATCGTCCTCGCCTTCCGTAAAATGCTCAAGACCCACTTTTGTCGCCAGGTGTGGGGATAACTACCATCTTTCCCCCTTTTTATTATATTTTTGGCCTTACTGCATGATAGATTAGGTTGAATGTGTGTGACTGCATAGCTAGGGGTTTTATTATGTTATTAATGTCTTTTAAATGGATCTAATTTTTTATTGATAGATTTGTAATGTATTGTATTACTGCTATGCTGTGAGCCGCCCCGAGTCTTCGGAAAGGGGCGGCATACAAATCTAATAAACTAAATCTAATAAACTAAAATAAAATTGGTATAGTTACATGGTGGACCATATTCAATTTGAAATTATGGATAAAAGGATAAATTCGGATAATGAAACTGAGTTGGGACAACTGATGGGATGGTGGGACAAGGCAGGACGATATATGATGAGCAGAATCTGAGACCAAGCTACAAGAAATAAATTGGAATCACTCTATAATATGTAAATAGATATATTGCTCTTGGGTCAAGTGGACAATTCAAAGTGTTGGTTATGACCTTTAAAGCCCTTCATGGCATTGGACCAGAATACCTCCGAGACCGCCTCCTGCCGCACGAATCCCAGCGACCGATTAGGTCCCAAAGAGTGGGCCTTCTCCGGGTCCCGTCAACTAAACAATGTCGGTTGGCGGGCCCCAGGGGAAGAGCCTTCTCTGTGGCGGCCCCGACTTTCTGGAACCAACTCCCCCCGGAGATTAGAACTGCCCCTACTCTCCCTGCCTTCCGTAAACTTCTTAAAACCCACCTTTGCCATCAGGCATGGGGGAACTGAAACATCTCCCCCGGGCATGTACAATTTATGAATGGTATGTTTGTGTGTGTGCTTGTTAGTACTGTATATTGGGGTTCTTTTTAAACTTTTTAAAATATTTAAATTTATTTGGATTTGTTACGATTTGTTATGCCTTGTTGTGAGCCGCCCCGAGTTCGCGGAGAGGGGCGGCATACAAATCTAAATAATAAATAAAATAAATAAATATACAAGAAACACCCCCGATTTGGTGGTGGGGAATGTGTGTGTGTCTGGGTGGTGGGCACATTTCACTATGCACTGTTTTATGTTGTGTGCATATAAATTTGTTAAAAATTAATAATAAAAAAATAAAAAATAAATAAAAATAAATAAACTAAACTAAACAAACATACCCTTGTGCAACTATTTATCATCAGGTTCAAAGACTTCATTACTGTTCAAAGGTTCTCAAAGATGGCAACTTTAAGACTTGTGGACTTCAACTCCCAGAATTCTCAAAAGCCTTAAAGTTGCCAAGTTTAAAGGCCTCTGCAATGGATGTTCCAATCCCGTGCGTTTCCCATCCAGTAACAGGAATCCAGAACAAGCAAGCCCTGTTTGGACGGTAGAATGACTTCTATACTCACTGACGCACATTCTTTCCCCCTCTTCTCCTAAATTCTTTTCTGTTATGAAATAAAAGCCTGCGAGCAAAGGCCTGCTGCTGGCAGTTCTCTCCTGCCTTGGAAAACTTGGTTGGCGGCTTTTTTATTTATTTATTTATTTATTTTCCGGCTCCGGAGAGATTTGGATTGTGTGTTTTAAGGGAAATCACACAAACCACCGCAAAGCACTTTTGCCGTTGCTCAAAACTTCCGCTTCTCATTTGAAGACTTTGAAAGGGAGGGAAAAAAAAAAACAAAGGAGGAAGCTCCAGGCTGGTGGCTTGGCAGGTGCAAAGTTTTTTTTCAAACAAACATCTGTTTTTTCTTTTCCCCTCTGCTATTTTTTTTTTAATGTTTTAATGTTCTTTTACGACAGCGGGGCCTTTGTGGTAGGGAGCCCTGTTCGTTGAAGCTCGCCTGGTCAGACTTTGCACTGTTATATTTGTACAGTGAGGTTACCAAGGGTGAAGCTCCTTTCCTGTTGGGCTGGTAACTGTTTCATGCAGCTTTTCCCCAACTACACAATACACTTGGGTTGCATAGTCAGGAAACTGTTAAAAACAACAACAACAACCGGGAGAAAGTTTGTAAAATTTGTTTGTAAAACTCTACATTCAAAAGGCTGCCCGGTAGTCGGCTTCATGTTGAAATCCTGTTCTGTTTTCTTTAGGTTTACAGATAGATGATTATCAGAAATAATCTCTGAACCCTGGCGGTTTGCTATGCTTATGTAGCCTGGGTGGAAGGGCAGGCTTGGTTTTTATTCGGTGAAAAACAAAACCACGTGACTGTGACATTTGTCAAAGATTGCTGCTATACTTGGAAATCACATTTTCAAAAAGATTATGAGTGTTTATTTCATGCCACCCTGAGTCCATAGGGAGTGGGTGGCATATAAATTCAATTAATTAAATTAAATTGAATTACATTAAGTGGAGGAAAACGTAACGAAGACTGACATGGAATTATTTTATTTTATTTTATTTTATTTATTTTATTTATTTTATTTATTTTATTTATTTATTTTATTTATTTTATTTATTTTATTTATTTTATTTTATTTTATTTATTTTATTTATTTTATTTATTTTATTTATTTATTTTATTTATTTTATTTATTTTATTATTTTATTTATTTTATTTTATTTTATTTATTTTATTATTTTATATTTTATATTTTATATTTTATATTTTATATTTTATATTATTTATTTATTTTATTTTATTTTATTTTATTATTTTTTATTTCAATTTATTTCATTTTATTTCATTTTATTTCATTTTATTATTTCATTTCATTTCTATGCCGCCCTTCTCCTGAGACTTAGGGTGGCTTACCACAAAAATAATATACACATGTTAGAAATCTAAATAAAATTACAGCCTAAAAATCCCCCTAGTCAAAAATTGAATGAACAGATTGTTAATTATTATTTATTATTATTTATTAGACTTGTATGCCGCCATTCTCCGAGGACTCGGAGAAAATATAATATGTAAATATATTAATATTTACATTAATAATAATAATAATACAGTACTATGAAATTATCTTTAAATGATTACATTATTTTTTAATCTATTAGTAATAGAAAATTATTAATTATTTATTAATCTTAGCATCCTTTTGTAAAATATCTGAAAAGATGTACGATTTTTGAAGACAATCTAAATGTCATAGCCTAGGAGTGGTTCAATGGCTTAGAGGCGGAGCTCTCACCTCACAATCAGGAGGCTTGGGAGTTCGATCCTAGGTAGAGGCAGATATTTCTCTCTCCAGGCACTATGAAAATATATCTGCTAAACAAAACTCTGCATTGGCGACAGGAAAAGCATCGGGCCAGTAAGCTCCATTCAGTAGTCCAGACTCCACTCTGCAAGGGATTAAAAGAAGATGATGATTGTCTAATTGTCATAGCCTATATCTGCTTTGTAGTTGTAAGCAGGGGGCGATTGCTTCTACTGCCGCTGTCAGTGTGCTGCGCACGCAGCTTCAGTTGTGTTGTGTGTGCGCGCACTATGTGCACACATCCCCAGTGTTTTTGCTTCTGTGTATGCACAGGAAGCAAAAACGCGCTGAAATCTCATGAGGCGAAGTGCGTTTGTACGAGAATTCAGTGATTTTTTTTGCTTCCGTGCAAAAAAATTGCCAAAATCTCTCTTGCGCACACGCAACCCTTTGTGAGATTTTGCTTCTGTGCATGCACATGAAACAAAAGATATGAAAAAAGATGGCAGCACCCATAGAACTGCCACTGGAGCAGTCGCACACAAATTGCACAATCTGGTGTGCAATCTGCTACTGGTTGTAAGTTTAAGTTTAAGTTTAATCAGACTTGTATGCCGCCCCTCTCCGCAGACTCGGGGCGGCTCACAGCAACAGCAACACAATGTAAAACAAATCCAATATTTAAATTAATCTAAAACCCCCCACAAGTTAAAACCAATCATACACACTAGCGTACCATACATAAATTTTATAAGCCTAGGGAGAAGGAACATGTCAATTTCCCCATGCCTGACAACAGAGGTGGGTTTTAAGGAGCTTACGAAAGGCTAGGAGGGTGGGGGCAACTCTGATATCTGGGGGGAGTTGGTTCCAAAGGGTCGGGGCCGCCACAGAGAAGGCTCTTCCCCTGGGCCCCGCCAACCGACATTGTTTAGTTGACGGGACCCGGAGAAGGCCAACTCTGTGGGACCTAACTGGTCGCTGGGATTCGTGCGGCAGAAGGCGGTCCCGGAGATATTCTGGTCCAGTGCCATGAAGGGCTTTATAGGTCATAACCAACACTTTGAATTGTGACCGGAAACTGATCGGCAACCAGTGCAGACTGCGGAGTGTTGGTGTGACATGGGCGAATTTAGGAACGCCCATGATAGCTCTCCAGAGTCTCCTCCATCCAGAGTCTCCTCTTGCTTAGATAGGTGGCAAATAAATTTAATAAAGAAAGAAATATCCAAATATACACCAGGCAATTATTCTTACCAGAATGAATCACACTTTATTATATATAAATTTAGGAAAATACAGCATATGAAAAATATGAGTAGGATGTCCCTACTTTTATCACTTTTTTATTCATAGAATGGCCAATATGTCCTTAGGGCAATTAACATAAGAACATAAGAAGAGCCATGCTGAATCGTGCCAAAGCCCATTGAGTCCAGCATTCTGTGTCACACAGTGGTCCACCAATTGTACATGGGGATCTTGAGCATAAAGAGAAGGCAAAACCCTCCTTTTCCCTTGACCCTCAACAAATGGTACTCAAGGGAATCCTGCCTGCCTCAACCAACATAGAGGTGGCACATGGACATCCGTTTCAATAACCACCGATACACTTGGCATCCATGAATCTGTCTAATCCTGCCTTGAAGCTATCCAGGCTGACAGCTGTCACAACCTCTTCTGGAAGTGAATTCCATAAACCAATGACCCTCTGGGTGAAGAAATATTTCCCTTTATTTGTCCTCGCTTTCTTACCCAAGAGCTTTAGGGAGTGCCCCCTCGTCCTAGTATTGTGTGATAGAGAAAATAATTTTTCTCTATCCACTTTTTCTATCCCATGCATGATTTTATACACTTCGATCAAGTCACCCCTTAAAAGCCATCTTTCAAGGCTGAAGAGACCAATTGTTACATATCAAAGGCAGTATTATTCTTGGCTCCATCCTCAACAATATATGCAATACCTAAAATGCATTCTGGAGGGTTCAAGGAAGCTTCCTGAAGCCCCAGAGTGCAAAAAACGGCATAATGGGCAAACCAGAAGTACATTTTCTGAACATCCGGTTTGCCCGTTGTGCTGTTTTTTGCACTCGGAAGCTTCCCTGAACCCTCTGGAGTGCAAAAAAACAGCACAATGGGCAAACCAGAAGTATGTTTTCCTGAATTTCCGGTTTGCCCATCTGGGCATTTTTTTCACCTACCAGGCTAAAGAAAGGGCTATGCGCATGCGTGGCGGACAGTGCACGGAGGCATGGGGGGGGAGGGAAGGGGTGTGGACATGTGTACGTATGCTAGCACACCCACATACACACCCCTTTTGGCACGCGAACCGAAAAAGGTTCACCATCACTGCCATATGATTACAGGACTCTCAGGTTTTCTTGCCCACGGAAGTCCCTAACCACAGTTAGTTTGACCAATTCTCTCCATCGTGATCATTGGTTTGGGTGGAGAAGATTTAGTTAAAAAAATAGAAAATATAGTGATACCTCTATTTACGAACTTAATTCATTCCATGACCAGGTTCTTAAGTAGAAAAGTTTGTAAAAAGAAGCAATTTTTCCCCATAACAATCAATATAAAAGCAAATAATGTGTGAGATTGGGGAAACCACAGGCAGGGTGGAGGCCCTGTTTCCTCCCAGGAGATTCCTAGAGAAGCCCCACGGATGCTTCTCCCCACCTTTTCCGGCCCTGTTTCCTCCCAGGAGATTCCTGGAGAGGCCCCACGGAGGCTTCTCCCCATCTTTTCCGGCCCTGTTTCCTCCCAGGAGATTCCTAGAGAGGCCCCACAGAGGCTTCTCCCCACCTTTTCCGATCCTGTTTCCTCCCAGGAGATTCCTAGAGAGGGCCTACGGATGCTTCTCCCCACCTTTTCCGGCCCTGTTTCCTACCAGGAGATTCCTAGAGAGACCCCACGGAGGCTTCTCCCTGCCTTTTCTGGTTACAGTTTCGGAGGCTCGGGTTTGTAAGTGGAAAATGGTTCTTGAGAAGAGGCAAAAAAATCTTGAACACCCGGTTCTTATCTAGAAAAGTTTGTAAGTAGAGGTGTTCTGAGGTAGAGGCAGGGCCGCCGATAGACGGGTACTACAGGGAGCGCGCTACTGGGCCCCAGGCAAATTGGGGCCCGCAGTCAGCGGCTCCTTGCACTGAGCTCCCGCTCGCAGCTGTCCCCTGGCTCCTGCTCGATGCCACGGTTTTCGGCGCTGTCCTGCTGGGCCCCAAAGACGGAAGGCAGGAAGAAGGAGAGCTCCATTCTTCTCGCCTTTTTCCCGCCTTCCGTCTTTGGGGCACAGCAGGACAGCGCCGAAAACCGCGGCATCGAGCAGAAGCCGGGGGACAGCTGCGAGCGGGAGCCCCAGGAGGGAAGTACCGGCAGCGCCCCGCCCAGCTGAAGCTTCACTGGCGTCGGCGGCAAATGTCCTTTGTGGCCCGGTGGGAGGGGGGGGCTGCAGCGGCCGCAGGCAGTCGCAGGGAGATGGCGGCGGCGAGAGGGAGCTCCAGCTGGGCTGGGGGTTCGGGGGGGCCATGAACGCCGCCCGGAGCCAATGGCTTCTTTTGGGCTTACTTGAATTCCTGCTGCTGGTAAGCGCGCGCGGGTGGCCGGGTGGGAAGGGCGAGGCGCGAGGGGGAGGCAAGTGGAGAAGCGGAGAGAGAGAGAGAAGTGGACCAAAAGAAAGAAAAGGGAAAGAGAGGGAGGGAAAGAGAAATGGAGAGGAAGGAAGGAGGGAGGGAGGGGAGGGAGGGAGAGAAGGAAGGAAGGAAGAGAAAGGAGGGTAGAAAGAGAGGGAGAGAGAGAGGAGAGAGAAAGGAAGAGGAGAGATAGAAAGGAAGAGAGAGAAAGAAAGAGGGATAGAAAGAGAGAGAGAGTGAGAGATGCTCAGTGAGCCTTTCTTTGAAGTTGCCTTTCTTTCTTTCTTTCTTTCTTTCTTTCTTTCTTTCTTTCTTTCTCTCTTTCTCTTTCTCTCTTTCTCTCTTGCTCTTTCATTCTTTTTTCTTTCTATTGCTTTCTTTCTTTCTCTTTCTCTTCTTCCTTCCCTCCTTCCATTTCTTTCATTCCCCCTCTCTATTTTTATTTCTCTTTCATTCTTTCTTTCTCTCTTTCTTTCTTTCTTTCTTGCTCTTTTTCTTTCTCTCTTTTACCTTCCCTTCCTCTATTTCTTCTTTTCTTTCTCCTTCCTACCTTCTTCCCTCCCTCCCTTCCTTCAGTCCTTCCTCTCTTACTCTCCCCTTTCATAAGTTTCCTTGCTTCCTTCCTCTGTTCCTGTCCCTTCCCCCTTTCTTTCTTTCTTTCTTTCTTTCCTTCCTTCCTTCCCTCCCTCCATTTCTTGCTTTCCTTCTCCTTCCTCCCTTGTTTCCTCCCTCATTCCCTTCTTTCACTCCTTCTTCTCTTACTCTCCCCTTTCACACCTTTCCTTGCTTTCTTTGCACCCTTCCTCTGTTCCTGTCCCTTCCCTCTTTCCTTCCTTCCTTCCCACCCTCCGTCCATTCATTCACCCATTCCTCTCTTGATCGCCCCTTTTACCATTCCTTCCTTCCTTCCGATGTGGGCCTGGGCCAGCAGAGTAGTTTGCTTTTGCACCCCGTCTCGAGCTCCCTTGGTGCCAACCCGGCCCTCCCCACTTCAGAGAGAAGGGGGAGAAAGAGAGAGAGAGAAAGAGAAAGAGAAAGAGAGAGATAAAAAGAGAAAGATAGAGGGAGGGAGAGAAAGAGATAGAAAGAGACAAAGAGAGGGGGAGAGAAAGAGAGGGAGAAAGAGAGAAAGGGAGATAAAAGAGAAAAAAGAGAGAAAGAGAGATAAAAAGAGGAAGAGAAAGAGAGAGGGGGAGGGAGAGAAAGAGAAAGAGAAAGAAAGAGAGAAGGGGAGAGAGGGAGAGAAAGAGGTAGAGAAAGTGAAAGAGAGAGGGAGGGAGAGAAAGAGATAGAAAGAGAAAGAGAGAGGTTGGGAGAGAGAAAAAAGAGAGAAAGATATAAAGAGAAAGAGAGAGAAAGGGAGAGAAAAAGAGAAAAAGAGAGAGAAAGGGAGAGAAAAAGAGAAAAAGAAAGAAAAGTAGAGAGAGAAAGAGAGACAAAAAGAGAGGGAGAGAAAGAGAGAAAGAGAGAGGGAGAGATAGAAAAGCAGGTGGGGGGGGGCACACCTATTTTGCCAGCCCTCGGATGGGCCATAGGGATCCAGTGTATGTGGAGGGAGAGGTCCCCAGCTTCTGTTCTGCAGAGGGGAAGCCAAAGCCCCCGCATGGGTTATGCAGAGTGCCAGTGTTTGGGGCAAGGTGGGGGGTGGGGTCTTCCTTAACCCCCATTTCTTTGGTGGGGCTAAGAGGCCTGCCCAGCAGGGCTGATGTGTTGCGGAAGGTCTTGTCGAGGGAGACCAGTGGAGCCCCCCCCGCTCCCATCCCCAGGGAAGGGGGTTCTGGCATCACTGCCACTGGCTTTGGAAAGAAGCCCCCAGCCTCTTCAGGGGGTGGAGGGAGGGGTCCGTAGCACAGGGCTGGACAATGGCTGAAGACAGTTGACTGCAGCTTTCAGAATTCCTCAGCCAGGAATATGAAGAAGACAGTTTGAAAATTTAAAAGGGAAGGAAGGAAGGAAGGAAGGAAGGAGGGACGGAGGGAGGGAAGGAAGGAGGGAGGGAAAAGAAAAAGAAGAGAAAAAAGGAAAGAAATAAAAAGAAGAAAGAAAGAAAGAAAGAGGAAGGAAGGAAGGAAAGAAGGAAGGGAAAAAAACCAAAAGAAAAAAGAAAGAAAAAGGGAAGGAAGGAAGGAAGGAAGGAAGGAAGGAAGGAAGGAAGAAGGGAGGGGGGCCCCAGACACTTAGGCTGTATGGGGCCCCAAAATTCCTGATGGCGGCCCTGGGTAGAGGTACCACTGTATAAAAATTCTCAGATGCCTCAGGCTAGGTATGAGGTAATTATTTAACAAACTTTTCCCCCACTCGACTTTGCACACCGTACCTCTGTTGCATGTGAGAAGACACTGTCTGATGTCATCCACTGCAGTGCAGACCCTCTCCTGCTTTTTAATCATTCCTTTATGTGTATTTGTCTACTGCAAAGATGTGAAGATGTGGGGGGGGGGGGAGAAAGAGCAGTCAACATGAAATAAATCTTAGAAGTTGTTGACGTTTATTTAAGAAAATAATCCAAATCTCTGAGTGGTACACCGGCCAGTCCCCCAAGCCCCAAAAGGCAAGAATGAACAAATCAAAAGTGAAAACAATGCTCATTGTCTTTTTCGACAGTAAAGGAGTGGTCCATAAGGAGTTTGTTCCTCAAGGACAGACAGTTAACGCTGCCTGCTACGTGGATGTGCCGGAAAGACTCCGAAAAAGGCTCATCAGGACAAGAAAAGACATCTCCGCTACCTGGCAACTCCATCACGACAACGCGCCTTGCCACATCGTGCAACGAGTCCATGGGTTCCTGGCCAAACACCAGGTCCCAAAGTTGCCCCACCCCCCCTATAGTCCTGACGTCGCCCCAGCAGTCTTCTTTTTGTTCCCTCGGATTAAGTGAGCCCGTTTTTCGTCCATAGAAGAGATCCAATCAGTCATGACAAAGGGGTCCGCAACTTGGGCGTCCTCCTCGATCCATAGCTCACATTAGAAAAACACCTTTCAGCTGTGGCGAGGGGGGCGTTTGCCCAGGTTCGCCTGGTGCGCCAGGTGCGGCCCTATTTGGGGGACCCAGGGGAAGAGCCTTCTCTGTGGGGGCTCCGACCCTCTGGAACCAGCTCCCCCCTGAGATTAGGATTGCCCCCACCGTCCCTGCCTTTCGTAAACTCCTTAAGACCCACCTTTGCCGTCAGGCATGGGGGAACTAAAACATCTCCCCCTTGCCCATGTTGTTTTGTTGATTAATTGACTGTGTGCCTGTTTTTTATATATACTGTTTTTTATGAGATTATTAATTTAAATTGGAACTGAATGGGTGGGCATTGGATTTGGTATTGTGTACTGTACTGTTTTTTATTATTGTTGTGAGCCGCCCCGAGTTTGCGGAGAGGGGCGGCATATAAATCCAATAAACCTAACCTAACCTAACCTTGCGAGAGGTCCCCGAAGACGCCTTCCACGGTGCGTACCGGTCATGGCAGAGTCACTGGAAAAAATGTGAAGAGGCCCAAGGACAGTACTTTGAAGAATTTTAATCTGTTCAATCAATTACTTTTTTAAAAAAAAAAGTGCATTACTTTTGGAACGCACCCTGTATAGTTAACAGGTTAAGCAAAAGCAAAGTTAAAAGTTCAAGGCATTCTGTTAATAGTCTGTTATTGTAATTTTTATTAAAATTTATATTTTAATCTTATTGAAAGTCTACATGGTTTCTTATTCACCACATATCATCACAGTCATTATCTCTAATCTGTCCAGAGTCAAACACTCTCCTTTGTCTCTTAATAACAGATCAATTATATTACAAATAAATGTAGAAACTAATAATTTTGGACTTGCTTTGCAAGGAGGGGAACTATTATTGTTGCAATACATTTGTCAGTGTTCAATTAAGGGGGATAATATGTGGGTTTTTTCTTTTGTTCTTTTAAATTTATATTTGTAATGTTCTTGTCCAGTTTTGTTAGTTAATACAAGCTTGATACAAAAGGATTTTTAAAAATGAATAAAATAAAAATAAAAAAAAGACTGGTTGTTCTGCGTGATGAAATAGATTGAGATCTATAAATTTGATAACTTGATAAATAAGTAAGTAAATGAATAGATCAGTTTGGTGTGGTTAAGTGGTTAAGGCATCGGGCAAGATACCATGAATTCTAATTATGCCTTAGGCACAAGACTAGTTGGGTATCTAGGCCAGTAACCTCCTCTCAGCCTAGGAAGATAGCAATAGCAAGCCATTTTCTAAAACGATGCAAATAAAACTGCAAAGTCTTGTCCAAGCAGTTGTCAGAAGGTAAGATTATCTGAAAGGCACTTATCCTACAATTTATATATTGCAGGATAAGCATTCTTCTCAGACTGCATTTCTTGTTCACACCACTAGGTGGTACATAACTATGAGATGTAGTTGAAAGATGACAGGGATAACCAATCCTGCATTCTTTTGTATGGAAGTCAGAGCCAAACAAGATGTGATTTTGATTGAATGCCATTAAAGTGCATTAGCGGAAGTGCAAATATCAGTTCTTTCAGCACCATTAAGGTAGAAGGGAGGAAGTGTTGGAACTTGGAAACCAGTGGGAACTTCCTGCATTGTGCCTACTGTCCCTGTCTTATTGTCCTATTGTCCTAATTTACCTGTACTTACTTTGTTTATGTTGATACCAATACCAGTTTATCTTGTGCATGTTTTTCTAAATAAATAAATAAAAATAACAAACAAGCAAACAAACAAATAAAATGCATATAAGAGCTTCTGGCTATGGCCAGAAGATAATTTGTCAAAGAATTAACTTATCTCTGTTTCTGAGGCTGCTCATTTTTTCTGTGAAAAATGTACAGAATGAGGTTTTGGATAGGCATCCTGCCCTTCTTATTTGGGGGACCTTAGGTTCCTTCATTCCCAGTCATCAGAATCAAAAGTAGGAAATGTATTTTAAGTTGCCAATGCCCGATGTAGGAAGATGGTCTGCTTATCTTTTATTAAGTTACAGCACTCTTGTATCCTACGGGCATTTATTGATCAGATCGCCTTCTCCTACTGCTTTCTGAAACTACATAAATCTCAGGATTTTCTTGTATTTTCCCTTAAATCACCCTTTAATTTTCTTAATGAAAAAAAAAAATGCCACTGGAGCTTAGTAAGGCTTAACTGTAGTTTCTTTCTGAAAATTGGAATAGTCTGCAGTTTAGTGACTTGGGATATTCAAAAGACATAATACTATTTTCAATTGCGGGGAGATTTATTAGTAACAAAAATAACACTTTTCCTACTCCAAAAAAAAAAAAAAAAATCCAGAAAAACATAATATGAAAGTGAACACAAGAACAAGGGAGCACAGTCTGAAGTTAGTTGGGGGAAAGATCAGAAGCAACGTGAGAAAATAATATTTTACTGAAAGAGTAGTAGATGCTTGGAACAAACTTCCAGCAGACGTGGTTGTTAAATCCACAGTAACTGAATTTAAACATGCCTGGGATAAACATATATCCATCCTAAGATAAAATACAGGAAATAGTAGAAGGGCAGACTAGATGGACCATGAGGTCTTTTTCTACCGTCAATCTTCTATTTTTCTATGTTTCTATAATCATCCACACTAGGACTGAAAAACAAATGAACATTGAGTCCCGAAAAAAACCACAAAGACTAGAGCCATTTGTTACATGAAAGCTGTGGTCCTAGACTCCCTCCCTCCCTCTCTCCCAACCGTCCATAAATCCATCCATCCATCCATCCATCCATCCATCCATCCATCCATCCATCCATCCATCCATCCATCCCAGAGTTTCTCAACTCTAGCAGTTGAGATCCTGAGCAACTTCAAGATGTTTGGACTTCAATCCCAGAATCCCCCAGCCAACATGTTGAAGCCCATATAACTTAAAATTGCCAAGGTTGAGAGAAACACAAAATTTATTTGTTTGTTTTTATTTTTATCTATCTATCACTCTATCTATCACTCTATCTATCACTCTATCTATCTATCTATCTATCTATCATTTATCTACCTACCTATTTATCTATTTGTCAAAATGTGTACAAGATAGTAGGTTTTTTTATACTATAGGATTTCCAGCAGTTGATTTTACAAATAAAATGTAAACATTTTTTAAAAAACATCCACAATAAGAATTCAATTAAATATGCAGATATGTAAATGACTCTACACATTAAATAAAAGACAAACTGTACATTCAGCCTGGATGGTTACCAGTCAATTGAGAAATGCTCTAGAGAAGAGCATAGTCCAAACACCATGCTGAATTGAAATTAATGGTGAGGCATGTCTGATCTCACCTAGAAGGCTATTTCAAAGGGTAGGTAGTGGGCTAAGATAGTCAGTTTGATTTCTGTCTGCTCTGTCTCGTGATGTCCATGTATTTAGGTATCATTTTGGCTGTTTGAAGGAGATGTCAGGAATGAAGAACCATTGGATTAGAGTCCAGTGGTTCTCAACCTGAGGGACGGGACCCCTTTGGGTGTCAAAAGGCCATGTCACAGGGATCGCCTTAGACCAGTGATGGGCAACCTTTTGAGCTTGGTGTGTCAAAATTCGCCGAAAAACTGAGCATAACTCGGGTGGTGTGTCACCTTGAGAAAAAAAACATAATTTTGTGATATTTATAGTTTAAATAACAAATATGCATAATTATTTAACTTACCTACTTAGTGACTTCTTTGTTAATCTGTCAGTTGGTTTCTTTTGTTGGTCTTGCTGTTATTTAACTTGTGTGGGGTGCCATGAACTAAGATAAGTGAGGGGGAGGGGGAATTCTTCTAGTGATGGCGAACCTGTGGCAGTCCAGCTGGATTGCCACAGGTTCACCATCACTGATTTAGTGACTTTTTTGTTGCTGAATTTCATTGGCTAAATCTTCAATTGAAGGTTGGTATTTTGTAGATAGGTAGATAAACAAACAAATAAATAAATAAATATAAATATAAATAAATAATAAATCCCTTCTTTTTTATTAAAAGAAATTAATAATAAAACAAAACAAAACTCTATTACTATTAAAACTAAAATAACCAGCAAAACCAAAAACATAACTATTAATAAAAACAGGTGAGGGGTGGGGTTTTTTCTCTCTGTTATTATTTAAGTGATTTTACCATATGCTTTAAATCAAGAGTCACTTCTCTCTCTCTTTCTCTCTCTTTCCTGTCATTCTCTGCCTCAATCATTTTCTCATTTCTCTTTTTTTTCTCCCCTTTATTCTATCATTTCTCTCTCTCTCTCTTCCTATCTTCTCTCTCTCACTCTTTCTCTCTCTCTCCCTTCCTTTCTTTCCTTCTCTCTTCCTTCCACTTTTTTCTCTTTCTCTCTCTCTCCCTTCCTTTCTTTCTCTTCCTTCCACTTTTTTCTCTTTCTCTCTCTCTTTTCCTTCCTTCCCCTCTTCCCCTCCCTCTCTTTCTCCCTCTCTCCCTTTATAACACCGTTCTGGAAGGTGAGCAGGGAGCAGAGGGGCGAGGGCGAGGGGTGCAGACCCTGAAATAGGCCTGCAACCCCTCCCCTCGCTCCCAGCGGCCCGTGCGAGCCCACCACCGTTCGTGGTGGGCTCTGACGCTTGGCGCCGCGCCAATCAGCTGGGAGGCAGCGCCACCCCCCCAGCTGAAACTGATGTCCAGCCGGGGCGATTCTTCCCCCAGCCGGACAGGCATGCTTGTGCTGCCAAAGGCAGCGTGTGGGCGAGCCTGCGCTCTGCACAGGCGCGCCCAGCTGGGAGGCAGTGTTCTCGCCCCTCCCAGCGATCGCAAATATCGGCCGGGTGAAAATCGCCCGGCCTCTTAATTAAGGGGAGAGGAAAAATAATAATAATAATTGCGGTTGCAATTGCACTCCCTAAAGCTCCCTGTTTCTCCAGCGGCCGCGTGTCACCGAAAATGGCTACGCGTGTCAGTGCTGACACGCATGTCATAGGTTCGCCATCACTGCCTTAGACCATGGGAAAAGACAAATTTCATATTGTGTTGGGAACTAAAGCTTCTATTCTGGTGCCTTGGAACATATTTTTACAATTATTATTATTATTATTATTATTATTATTATTATTATTATTATTAATTAGATTTGTATGCCGCCCCTCTCCGCAGACTCAGGGCAGCTATATATAAACTGTATGTGTATGTACACACACACACACACGCACAGCTCTTCTAAAATTATACACATTCAACCACATTTACTGCGATAGGAAAAACATATCCAGAGCCCAGAAGGGGAAACAAGGGGGGAAAAAAAAATCAAATTTTTTCTACCGGTTCTGTGTACCTGACCGTACTCAAAGGAAAAGTTTGTAAGACGAAACAATGTTTCCCATAGGAATCAATGGAAAAGCGATTAATGCGTGCAAACCCAAAATTCACCCCTTTGGCCAGCCGAAGCACCCGTTTTTGCACTGCTGAGGCTCCCCTCCTTGGGAAACCCCACCTCCGGACTTCCCTGTTTTTGTGATGCTGCAGGGGAATCCCAGCAGGGGAATCCCAGCAGTGCAAAAACGGGTGCTTTGCTGGCAACGGAAGTCTGGAGGTGGGGTTTCCCAGCGAGGGGAGCCTCAGTGAAATCGCAGCATCACAAAAACATAGAGGTCCGGAGGTAGGGTTTCAAGGACTTCGGTGTCTTTGTGATGCTGCAATTTCACTGAGGCTCCCTTCACTGGAAACCCCACGTCTAGACTTCCGTTGCCAGCGAAGCGCTTGTTTTTGCGCTGCTGGGATTCCCCTGCTGGGATTCCCCTGCAGCATCACAAAAACAGGGAAGTCCGGAGGTGAGGTTTCCCAAGGAGGGGAGCCTCAGCAGTGCAAAAACGGGCGCTTCGGCTGGCAAAAGGGGTGAATTTTGGGCTTGCACGCATTAATCGCTTTTCCATTGATTCCTATGGGAAACATTGTTTCGTCTTACAAACTTTTCACCTTAAGAACCTCATCCCGGAACCAATTAACTTTGTAAGACAAGGTATCACTGTATTTTCTTCCACAATATAAAACTATACTTTGCAGTTAACATTAATGTGACAATCTGCCTCTAGCATCTTCCTCTGTTGCTGCTGCCTTATATAAATGCCAGCTTGCTTTAGCTGAGCATATGGGATGACCTTCACACCTTGTCTCGCTCTGCTGGGAGAACTCTACTCTCAGCATTCTTTTTGGGTCATTTGTCTTTTCCTTTGGGGAACCTTTAGCTCTTAAATATTTGCTGGTTGCTAGATTTTTGTTTTGCCCCTCTAAGAAACCGTTTTTGTGTCTAAAACTCTGATGGAGTTTTGCATGTATTTTGTACAACCTGATAAAATGTTGATGAATAACTGCCTTTGCAGAGAGTTAATCCTGATAGCATTTGACACACTGTGTTGTCCAGGAAAGATTACAGCAGAATATGCAAAGATAAAAACATAATATAGATAATAATGCTAATTAATAGTTAAAAGTTTTAGCCAAAAGTTAGGTGTATTTGGCATGTTTTAACTAAACTGTCTTTATAGATACAGTGGTACCTCTACCTACAAACACCTCTACTTACGAACTTTTCTAGATAAGAACCGGGTGTTCAAGATTTTTTTGCCTCTTCTCAAGAGGCAAAACTGTAGATCTGAAGGTCAGGGGTTCAAATCTCATCACCGGCTCAAGGTTGACTCAGCTTTCCATCCTTCCGAGGTGGGTAAAATGAGGACCCGGATTGTGGGGGCAATATGCTGGCTTTGTTAAAAAGTGCTATTGCTAACATGTTGTAAGCCACCCTGAGTCTAAGGAGAAGGGTGGCATAAAAATTGAATGAATGAATGAATGAATGAATGAATGAATGAATAAATAAATAAATAAATATCATTTTCCACTTACAAACCCGAGCCTCCAAAACTGTAACCGGAAAAGGCAGGGAGAAGCGTCCGTGGGGCCTCTCTCGGAATCTCCTGGGAGGAAATAGGGCCGGAAAAGGTGGGGAGAAGCCTCGATGGAGCCTCTCTAGGAATCTCCTGGGAGGAAACAGGACTTCCACCCTCCCTGTGGTTTCCCCAATTGCACACATTATTTGCTTTTACATTGATTCCTACGGGAAAAATTGCAAACTTTTCTACTTAAGAACCTGGTCATGGAACGAATTAAGTTCGTAAGTAGAGGCACCACTGTATTTGAATAAAAATGGAATCAATTGTTAATACTGTGAATATATGCACAATGACAATAAAGTATTTATTTATTATTTATTTATTTATTAATTAGATTTGTATGCCGCCCCTCTAGGTAGACTCGGGGCGGATAACAACAGCAAAAAGACAATATGAACAAATCTAATACTAAAAGTAATGTAAAAAAAACCAACCCAATTTAAGAAACCAATCATTTATTTATTTTATTTTATTTTATTTAGATTCCTTCCCCTGTGCCAGAGTAACAAACAGCTGAGCGTCTTTAGAATGCCTCCTCCTCTAGATCAGGACAGGCAGATGGATGGATTGGTAACAGTAGTGACTCACGCTTAGATAGTCAGGATCTAAACTGCTAAGGGCTGAAAAAATTACTACATTAAGTTGTGCCTGGTGGGAACTGACAACCAATTCAGACTTTTAAGTAGAGGCATCATATGACTATTGTTACTTACATGGTTTACCACCAGTGATGGGCTCCTACGGGTATGGTCAGGTACGCAGAACCTGTAGAAAAAAATTGATATTTTTTTTTCTTTTTTTCCTTCTGGGCTCTGGGAATGTTTTTCCTATTGCAGTAAATGAGGTTGAAAGTTTATAATTTTAGAAGAGCTGTGCATGTGTGTGTGTGTAGATACACATACAGTTAATATAGTATATAATTTATTTATTTATTTATTTATTTATTGGATTTGTATGCCGCCCCTCTCCGCAGACACGGCTAACAACAGCAATAAAACAGCATATAATAATAATCCAATACTAAAACAGTTAAAAACCCTTATTATAAAACCAAACATACATATGGACATACCATGCATAAAATTGTAAAGGCCTAGGGGGAAAGAGTATCTCAGTTCCCCCATGCCTGGCGGCAGAGGTGGGTTTTAAGCAGCTTATGAAAGACAAGGAGGGTGGGGGCAATTCTAATCTCTGGGGGGAGTTGGTTCCAGAGGGCTGGGGCCGCCACAGAGAAGGCTCTTCCCCTGGGTCCCGCCAAGCGACATTGTTTAGTTGACGGGACCTGGAGAAGACCAACTCTGTGGGACATAACTGGTCGCTGGGATTCATGCAGCAGAAGGCGGTCCCTGAGATAATCTGGTCCGGTTCCATAAAGGGCTTTATAGGTCATAACCAACACTTTGAATTGTGACCGGAAACTGATCGGCAACCAATGCAGACTGCGGAGTGTTGGTGTAACATGGGCATATTTGGGAAAGCCCATGATTGCTCTTGCAGCTGCATTCTGCACGATCTGAAGTTTCCGAACACTTTTCAAAGGTAGCCCCATGTAGAGAGTGTTACAGTAGTCAAGCCTCGAGGTGATGAGGTGATGAGATGATGTATATTTTTATGTGCCTGTGTGTAATATATACTGTATGTACACATGAGGCATATATACATAGAATTAAATAGTATATTTTGGATGTTCAGTAATAGTAAAGAGATAGGGAAATTGTATTTCTTTGAGGCGAGGAGAGGCCAGGCACCCTAATCCTAACCCAAACCCTTGACATGAGTGACGTCAAGTTGGCCACCTTTAAGCCAGTCACATGACCTTTAAGCCACCCCTGGTCACATGATTGCAAAGCCACTCCAGGGGTCGGAAGGGAGGGAACGTAGTGGGGTAGCAAAAATGGAGCTCCAATCCAGAGCACCCAATTTGCACTGAAAGACGTTGAAAGAAAATGCAGGGCGTTCTGCATAAGCCACGCCCACAGTGCAGTAGTAAAAATTTTGGTAGCCCTTCACTGAGCCACTCCCACCTGGTCACATGGCTGGCAAGCCACACCCGCAAAATAAGCCACACCCACAGTGTGGTAGTAAAAAACATTTGTAGCCCTTCACTGGTTACCCACCCTAGCCTTGCATTTTGTACTGGGTGCTGCTTTCATGCAGAACATGTTACATGAGAAAATATTATTTTATTGAAAGAGTAGTAGATCCTTGGAACAAACCTCCAGCAGACGTGGTTGGTAAATCCACAGTAACTGAATTTAAACATGCCTGGGATAAACATATATCCATCCTAAGATAAAATACAAAAAATAGTATAAGGGTAGACTAGATGGATCATGAGGTCTTTTTCTGCCGTCAGTCTTCTATGTTTCTAACTTGAAGATATTTGGACTTCAGTTCCCAGAATTCTCCAGCCAGCAAAAGCTGGCTAGGGAAATTCTGGGAGTTGAAGTCCAGATATCTTCAAGTTGCCAAGGTTGGGAAACACTGATCTAAAACATGAACCTCAGTCTCTGGGTCCAGTTTCTTTTTCTTTTTTTTAACAGAATCTCCGTCTCATCTGCATTTAATATCAGCTTATTCTCCTTCAGCTAGGTCATTATCAAACATCACTAATCTTTGAGAGTACCAACTACATCCTTGGAGATAAGCAATAGAGCTGATATTGAAGATATTCAATACCCAAACCCAGCAATTTTTTCTAGAGGTTGACGGATCCCCGTCAAACACATTTGCAGTGGTCCTCAACCTTTCGAATGCAGCGACCCCTTAATAGAGCTCCTCATGTTGTGGTGACCCCCAACCATAAGTCTAGCACCAATTCTCCCAACAGAGCTTTAAGCTGATTGGTAGGATAGTCAGAGGGACACACGCACTATAAATGCCTGATTGGTTGGATTGTATAAATATGTCCCAAGGTGCCAGAATAGAAGCTTTAGGCAACCCCTGTGAAATGGCCGTTCGACTCCCAAAGGGGTCCCAACCCCCAGATTGAGAACCACTGCATTAGAGGTCACAAAGCCAACAGCACTGACATTTCAGCACTTCATGGTCTACCGACCATCAGAGTACATAAAAATGTGGTTAGAGATTAAGGATTTATTCTGGGTCCCTTCTTTGTCTACTCTCTGCTTGCTCTTTGTCTAAACGATGAGTAACTTCTGGCTTTTTATTTAAATATGTGTGCATGCACAGAGCACATAGAAACCTTTCTCTTGTAGGATGTGGTTAGCTGGACTTTGCCTATCTCTACTGATACAGTTCTACAGAGGAATCATTGAGTCTGTCATCTGCACCTCTATAACTGTCTGGTTTGGTGCTGCAACCCTACAGGACCGACACAGAGTTCAGAGGATAATCAGAACTGCAGAGAAAACAATTGCTGCCAACCTGCCTTCCATTGTGGACCTGTATACTGCACGAGTCAAAAAGAGGGCAGGGAAAATATTTACTGACCCCTCACATCCTGGACATAAATTGTTTCAACTCCTACCCTCAAAACGTCGCTACAGAGCACTGCACACCAAGACAACTAGACACAAGAACAGTTTTTTTCTGAATGCCATCACTCTACTAAACAAATAATTCCCTCAACATTGTCGGACTTTCTATTAAATCTGCCCTTCTATTCTACTAGCTTTTCTCATCATTCCTATCACCCATTTCCTCCCATGTTGACTGCATGACTGTAACTTGTTGCTTATATCCTAAGATTTTTATTAATATTGCTTCTTCATTGCTTATTTGACCCCTATGACAATCATTAAGTGTCGTACCACATGATTCTTGACAAATGTATATTTTATTTTATGTACGCTGAGAGCATATGCACCAAGACAAATTCCTTGTGTGTCCAATCACACTTGGCCAATAAAAAATTCTATTCTATTCTATATTGTCCATCAATACATCTCCTTTCTCTTAAAACCTGCTTCACTGCTTCGCCTTCAGGTTAGATTCATGCTCTAATAAACATTCACATATGTTTATAAAAAGCTTCAGCTTTCAGCAAACTGAAACAGCATCACTTTCGGAACAAATGCTGAACAACAGGAAGGACTGGAGTCATTGTAGAATTGTACCCTTAAGGCACAATTCTGACATAAGTGCAGATGGGGATGGTACTGAGAACTGCCAAAAGAGCAGGAGAGCTAGCAGGGCTGAACTCTTCTCAACCAATTTTTGGAATAGGTTATCTACTAGGTGTTGTGAGTGGTCTACGTCTGGCTCAGCTAGTCATGGATTTTGAGAATCAGGAGACGGAAGAGTACTGGCATCGCAGGTCAGTGTTCTTGCCATCTGAGTCTGAGAGTGAGAGTGAAGGGGAATTGGAGACTGGGGAACCCTCAGAGACTGTAGAACCTCTAGTTAGGGTATTGAGTCTGAGTCAAAGGACGATGGGGACTTTGATGATCAGGACCCCCTGTTAGATGAAAGAATAAGGAGGATGAGATTCAGGCGTGAATATCTCTCTAGAAGGGGTTCTTGGCATTGATTAGATCTATGGGACATCTTGTCTCTCTATATAGCAGTGTTTCCCAACCATGGCAACTTAAAGATATCTGGACTTCAACTCCCAGAATTCCCCAGCCAGCATTCGCTGGCTGGGGAATTCTGGGAGTTGAAGTCTAAATATCTTCAAGTTGCCAAGGTTGGGAAACACTGCTATATAGGACAGGCTGATGGGAGAAGAGCAACGTCCAACATGAATATGGTGCCTCGAGAGACTGCTTCTGATTCCATGGATTTCGATTCCTGCTTTTACAGAAGCTGGTTAAGCCTCAAAATGTGAGTGAAGTGAAAGAATACAACAGACACCTAATTAGGGAAGATTTTATGCCTCTAGTTGGTGTGCATCCCAGATTATTATCTATGCTTCTTAGGTAGGAATGCTATCAGCTTTCTAATAATTGATCTGGCCATACAGAACACTAAACAAGGGTAGGTTTCACCTGGTTCAGACTGGTTTCCCCAACCTATAGCGCCCCGCTGGTGATGTCACAATGATGTCACCAAACCAGATTGATGGGTGCTGGTCTATGGGCAGTGCCATCTCTCTTTATTATTATTTATCATTATTATTTATTAGATTTGTATGCCGCCCCTCTCCGTAGACTCGTTTTTGAATTTTTTTCCTTCCGAGCATGCGCAGAAGCCAAGTTTCAGCACTGTGCATGCAGTCACCATCTTTTTTTCGGCTTTTGTCCCCCAGATTTTTTGTTACTGCACATGTGCGCGAGTGTGCAAAGCGCACGCCCATGCAGCACAAGAGGGAGCAAACTGGCAGCAAAATAAGTTGGAACATGCTACTATACATTCTAGAAAATGCCCAGAGATACTTTACTAGAAGAGCAGAAATTGCTGAAATTATTTCTTGTTTCCTGGAATGTAATTGTTGGGGTTAGCTCTGCCCCAGCTCCTGCCCCAAAGACTGTAGATGTGGGGGAGACATCCACATGCTGCAGGCCTGTTTTGCCCCCGGTGGAATCTGCTGATGAAGGCTCCTCTGACCAAGAAGACATGAGTGACAGGGAGGAGGAGAGTGTGGCAGACAGCTCAGAAGGAGATCAATTATCTAGCTCCTCCTTGGATTCAGAACAAGAGTTAACGATACAGCCACGCATGCGGAGAGCGATGCATAGGCAACAACAACTGAGAGATTATTATCAAAGAAAATGAGGCCCCCTGTGGTTGGGTGGGGCTGTGGTAATTAGTGAGGCTGCTATAAATAGCAGCCTGTGGGTTTGGCCATTGTGGAGGATTATCTCTGATCGTTGTGTTTCGTGACTGCTTTACTGACTTTGACCTTTTGTGTGCTGATTTCCCCCCGCTTTGGAACTAAACCAGAGCAAAGTGTGTTTCACTTTGTGAAAGAAGGACTGTGAATTGTCTCACAGCTGTAAGCTAAATATCACAGGACTGATAAGGGACTTGTACAAATTACCAGTTTTGAAATGAATCAGACCAGTCAGGAATGGTAAAGACGGTTCCGTTTATTCAGCTCGTAACAAGTGACTTCAGCCAGGAAACGCGTCTGAGCTGTCAGTGTCAAAAGCAGCTCTATTTATACTTTAAAGGCTCGCGCCTAAAAGAAACGGCCGTGCGTCTTAACCAATCAGACGCGACCTTGATTTATTCACATTTTAAAATTTACAGAGACAGTATTTTTACAGAATTTCTTTTTACAGACTTAACACCCCTCCCTCATTGGTTGAGCGCAACTGTCAATCAGTGAGCCATGTGATGTAATCCTCCAGTCTGCTTGGCCTGCGTGAAAGTCACTCAGACCTGCGCAGATCATTTGTGTCTGTGAACTCAACGGAGGAGGATGGCTCGTTGCAGTCTCTTGTCCGCGGCTGGGCCCGAGTTGGGGCTCCGGCCTGCGGCTGAGGATTTGATGGCGTTGCACCGGTTCCTGACGAGGAGGACGGCTCGGAGTCGTTGTTGGAGAATCCTGGCCGTGGTGAGTCCATTAAACAATCAAAAAGTTCAGGCTCTGTGTGAGAGTCTGCTTGGGGGGAAGAATGTTGGTTAGCGGTTTGATCATTGTCAGGTGTTAAACGCCCCCGCAAGTGATCTATGTGCCGCTTCCATGTGCGGCCATCCTCTAGTAGAACAAAATATGTTTTAGGAGCTGTTTGCTGGAGTATTTTTCCTTTGAGCCAGTTTAAACCCCCATCAAAATTTTTAGCAAATACATTTTGCCCTAGGTACATACTTCTTTCAGGTATTCTACATGTTACATCATTATAATTTGTTGTACAATAATGGGGGTGCAACCTGTCCAGAGGGGACCTTATTTTCCGACCCAATAGAATTTCTGCAGGGCTTTTATTAGTGATGGAATTTGGGTTGATATGTTGCATTAATAGGAATTTATCCAAATTGTGTTGTAATTCCCCTGGGCCTGCCCTGCGCAGTGCCTCTTTGGCCACCCGAACATAACGTTCTGCCAGACCATTAACCCATGGTGAATAAGGAGATGTGAGGGCGTGTCTGACCCCCAAATTACTGAGAAAACATTCAAATTGTCTGGCAGTCAATTGTGGCCCATTATCAGAAACCAGGATGTCTGGACACCCATGCGTGGCAAACAAGTGATACAAAGCCTTTATGGTGGCACAAGTAGTGATGTTTTGCATAGCTATTATTTCTACCCATCTGGAGAAAGCATCTACTACAATCAAAAAGTTTTGGGATCCAATAGGGCCTGCAAAATCGATGTGTATGCGTGACCATGGCCCAGTGGGTTTCTCCCATTCAATTGGTGTTGTTTTGGGGGGATTGGGACGTGACTCCTGGCTAGGGTCACAGTTTGCTACCCACTGCTCGATGTCTGAGTCTAGGCCTGGCCACCACAAGTGTCCCCTGGCCAAGCCCTTCATTCTAACAATACCTGGGTGGCCCTCATGTAGCATACATAGCACTTTTTGTTTTAAACTGTTAGGAATGACTACCCTGTCACCCCATAAAATACAACCCTTCATATAAGACAATTCCAACCTTTTTGTTTTAAAATCTGTTAGTCCTGCTTCCTCATGATCTCCTATCCAACCCTTTTGAATACAGTTAATAACTTTTAACAATATTGGGTCCTTTTTGGTGTGTTCAGCTACCTCTTTGGCTGTGGTCAGAGGATTTTCCTCAAAGTCTAGTAGCAATATGTCTTCTGCCGGGGTTGGATCTTTAACTAATTCAGGCATGGGGCATCTGCTTAGGCCATCTGCATGGTTAATTGCTTTTCCCCCTTTGTGGTTTAACTCATATTGGTATCCAGATAAAAATAGCGCCCACCTAATCAATCTGGGGGACATGAAAGGAGGAGTTGGCTTGTTAGAAGCCAATAGACCTAGTAGGGGTTTGTGGTCTGTAATAAGTTCAAAACTCCTCCCACACAGGTAGTTGTGAAATTTCTTCACGCTGGAAACTAGGGCCAATGCCTCTTTGTCCAATTGGCTATAATTCCTTTCGGCCATGGACAATGTCCTGGAGAAAAAAGCGATTGGGGCTTCTGTTTTGTTGGGCATTATATGAGCTAATACCCCGCCTACCCCATAAGCCGAAGCGTCACATGTAAGCCTTATGGGCAAAATTGAGCTGTATTGAACCACTACGCTTTTAGATGTCAATAATTGTTTTATTTTGCAAAAAGCTTTGCGCTCAGGTGTGCCCCAGGTCCAGGGAATTCCCTTCTGCAGCAGTCTGTGTAGCGGTTCTGCTGCCGTTGCCTTCTGTTTTAGAAAGATAGAATAAAAATTAAGAAGGCCCAGGAATGCTTGGAGTTCCGTCTTATTATTTGGCTCGGGTGCTTCTGTTATGGCTTTTAATTTTTCTGTTGTGGGGTGGATTCCCTCACCGTCTATTCTGTAACCCAGGAATTCGATGCTTTTGGCTCCCCATACACATTTGTCTGCTTTTACTCTCAAACCCCTGGATTGTAGCCTGGACAATACTTCTCTAATTCTGTCATTTAATTGTGACTGGTCGTCCCCTGAGATAAGAATATCATCAAAATATGGGGTGGTTCCTTTTATGCCTGCCAGTAACCGCTCCATTAGGCTTTGGAAAATGCCTGGGGCTATGCTGACCCCAAATTGTAAGCGGGTGCACCTGAAAGCACCCCTGTGAGTAACTATGGTCTGTGCCAGGGATGTGGCCTCATCGACCGGGAGCTGTTGGTATGCCTGTGCGAGGTCGATTTTAGAGAAGACCCTTCCCTCCCCCAGTGAGTGCAGGAGCTGTTGGACTACTGGAATTGGATATGGGTGGTGTTGGAGGGCTTTGTTTATTGTTGCTTTGTAATCTGCACAGACCCTTAAGGAGCCGTCAGGTTTAAGCGGTGTGACTATAGGGGTTTCCCATGGCCCTTGTTCCACCGGGACTAGAATGCCCTGAGCTATAAGTTTATCCAGTTGGATGTCCAATTTGGGGAGGAGTGGTAAAGGGACCCTGCGAGGCTTAAGTCTGACAGGGGGAACCTTTGGGTCTAGAGAAAAAGAAATAGGCGGCCCATTATATGTGCCCAAAGTAGGGCTGAAAACCTCAGGGAACTCTTGAACAAAGTTAGGAACATCATTATCAGCATTAATATTACAAATTCCCGATATTTCAATGCCTAGAGGAGACATCCATGTTAAACCAAGGAGGGAGTGTTTAGCTCCCTCAACCACAACCAATGGAAGAGAACATTTACATTTCTTAAATTGAACAGGCACATCTACTTTACCCAATACAGGTATAACATTTCCCTGAAAATCCCTTATAACCAGAGTTGATTGCATTAAATCAGATTTAAGAAAATTTGGCATGTACATTTTAAATTTGTCCCAAGGCATAATAGAGTACTTTGACCCTGTATCTAATTCCAAATTACAGGGTTTGCCATTTAAATGTAAGGAGATAACAATTTTGCTCCCCTTTTTTGTATTTGCGCAATTTACGTAAGTTTGTGCGTTACCTCGTGAGTAGTCACGGTTAGCGGTGGAGTAGTTTCTGCGGTTGAAGCCTCTGGAAAATTTGTTGTCTCGCGGTTGTTGTGCCTGGTTGTTGAATCTTGGTTGGCGGGGTGCAGAGAAGGACTCCTCGGGAAGGGGCGTTCTGCATGCCTCTGCGATGTGTCCGCGCCGGTTGCAGCGGCGGCAAATGGCGTCGCGGAAAGGGCAGCGTTGTCTTGCGTGGTTCCCTCGGCATCCAGGGCAAGGGTTGGATGGTCGTTGGTATCTGGGCTGTCTGGCTTGGTCAGATGGCAGCAGAAGACAGGTGTCGTCGTCCGTGGCAGCTGGGCTGAGGTCATCTGGTGCCTCGGCGTGGGAGCCAGCAACGGAGATCTTTGAAACGGTTTCTTTTTTCTCGTGTTCCTTTAGTTCTTTTGCGGCCGCGTCAGCTACTTCGGCAGTTTGAGCCAGCTTGATGACCGATTGAAGCGTTGGCTCATCTTCTGTTAGTATTTTATTTCGGACCGCGGCGTTTTTCATCCCGAAAATAAGAGCGTCGGTGAGGCGAGCTTCTGGGTTGTCAAATTTGCACTTTGACAGTACCGTGCGAAGTCGCGTGGTGAATTGGTTTATGGATTCCGACTCACGTTGTGTAATTCTGGAAAATTGATGTCTGTAGACTACGGCAGGTTTCGTTGGTTTGAAATGATTGGCGAGTCTTGTTTGGAGGTCGTCCCAAGGAACGTTTTTAGCCGGGAGCGGGTCGGTCAGCGTTTGAACGAGGTCGAAGATTTCAGTCCCGCAATAATTTAGAAAAATCGCCCGCTTCCTGTCGGCTTCGGCTTCTCCCATTCCTGCCGCTTCGAGGAAAATCTCGAATTTTGCCATGTAGGCGTCCCATGATGACTTTTCGGGGTCGAAGTAGTCGGGAGCCCGGCCGATCTGGAGGTTGTTCATTCTTGACACGTGGATTCTTCGTTCTCTCGTCGCCAGTGAAATGAATCAGACCAGTCAGGAATGGTAAAGACGGTTCCGTTTATTCAGCTCGTAACAAGTGACTTCAGCCAGGAAACGCGTCTGAGCTGTCAGTGTCAAAAGCAGCTTTATTTATACTTTAAAGGCTCGCACCTAAAAGAAACGGCCGTGCGTCTTAACCAATCAGACGCGACCTTGATTTATTCACATTTTAAAATTTACAGAGACAGTATTTTTACAGAATTTCTTTTTACAGACTTAACAAGTTTGTTTGGACACCAGTGCTCTTTGCTATCCCAAAAGAGGGCTTAGTTTTAAGTGAATTTTCATTATAAAGAATATTGTTTTGAATGTTCAAACGTGTGTGTGTCTGAAATTTGTACCAGTGAATTTTCGGGAGGAGTCTACCAGAGAGCCCGACAGAACACCACCTATGCTATTAAACACTCTAGAAAATGCCCAGAGATACTTTATTAGAAGAACAGAAATTGCTGATCTTATTTCTTGTTTCCTGGAATGTAATAAAGAAATCATTTTTAGCTGTGATCTTCCTTGTTTTAGTGAGAGCCCAATACATTATGAAAACTGCTCAGATGTCTCTGCATTTTACAGTTCAGTCCGGGCACTGACAGCATCGCTGACAGGCAGTGTGAGAAATTCCTCAAGTGCAGAAAGGAAACTCAGAAAGCCAGTATGATGTAGTGGTTAATGCACCAGGCTAGAAACGAGGAAACTATGAGTTTTAACCCTGCTTTAACCACAAAACCAGCTAGGTGGCCTTGGGTCAGTCAATTTCTCACAGCCTTAGGAAATAAGTAATGGCAAGCCACTTCTGAAACCTTGCCAAGAAAATGCAGGGATTTATTATAAACATATAAGGATTTAGGCCACAAGCACACAGCTGTTTGCCCTGATTTTCCCACCAAATCACAAAAGAAAATGCCACCCTAGACATTGCTGCCCCTTTTACACATAGCCAGAACATATGTCTCTATAGCTTTAACATGCAGCATCTGTGCTTTGGAGTTCTGTTTGTTGAAATTCCAACTCCAGCCAACCTTATTCAGCATATAAATTTTTTTCCCAATGCAATTATCAATGTTCTGATTATTGTAACCTTTCCTCTTTTCTTCTTTCCCCATATCATCAGCTGATGAAATAAAAAAAAATCTTGAAATTACAGGTGGTCCTCAAGTTTATGACTGTTTCTTAGCAATCCTTAAGTTACTTACGACCTGATTTTGAAGTTACAACAGTTGCACACGCACATACCCTTGCAGTCACATGATTGCATTTTGGCAATTTTACAGGTGATTGCACTGACAGGCATTACAAAACCATGATTTTTTTGTCCCCCAGATGTTTAGTTACTGCACATGTGCACACGAGGAGGGAGCGAACTGGCAGCAAGGTAAGTTGGAACCCACACCTGCTACTGTGGAAGTGATGTGCCGGTGCCTGGAGGCTGTTGGGGTCTGGATGGGTGTCAACAGACTCAAACTCAACCCGGATAAGACGGAGTGGCTGTGGGTTCTGCCTCCCAAGGACAATTCCATCTGTCCGTCCATAACCCTGGGGGGGAGATTATTGACCCCCTCAGGGAGGGTCCACAACTTGGGCGTCCTCCTCGATCCACAGCTCACATTAGAGAAACAACTTTCAGGTGTGGCGAGGGGGGCGTTTGCCCAGGTTTGCCTGGTGCACCAGTTGCGGCCCTATCTGGACCGGGACTCACTGCTCACAGTCACTCATGCCTTCATCACCTCGAGGTTCGATTACTGTAATGCTCTCTACATGGGGCTACCTTTGAAAAGTGTTCGGAAACTTCAGATCGTGCAGAATGCAGCTGTGAGAGCAATCATGGGCTTCCCAAGGCATGCCCATGTTACACCAACACTCCGCAGTCTGTATTGGTTGCCGATCAATTTCTGGTCAAAATTCAAAGTGTTGGTTATGACCTATAAAGCCCTTCATGGCATCGGACCAGAATATCTCTGGGACCTCTTTCTGCCGCACAAATCCCAGCAACCGGTTAGGTCCCACAGAGTTGGCCTTCTACAGGTCCCGTTGACTAAACAATGTCGTTTGGTGGGACCCAGGAGAAGAGCCTTCTCTGTGGCGGCCCCGGCCCTCTGGAACCAACTCCCCCCAGATATCAGAGTTGCCCCCACCCTCTTTGCCTTTCGCAAGCTCCTTAAAACCCACCTCTGTCGTCAGGCATGGGGGAATTGAAATTTCCCTTCCCCCTAGGCTTATAGAATTTATACATGGTATGCTTATATGTATGAGTGGTTCTTTAAATTGGGGGTTTTTAGATTATTTTTAATATTAGATTTGTTTACATTGTCTTTTTATACTGTTGTTAGCCGCCCCGAGTCTTCGGAGAGGTGCGGCATACAAATCAAATCAAATCAACAAACAAACACACACACACACAAACAAACAAACAAACAAACAAACACTCTAGAAAATGCCCAGAGATACTTTACTAGAAGAACAGAAATTGCTGACCTTATTTCTTGTTTCCTGGAATGTAATAAAGAAACCATTTTTAGCCGTGATCTTCCTTGTTTTAGTGAGAGCCCAATACATTATGAAAACTGCTCAGATGTCTCTGCATTTTACAGTTCAGTCCGGGTGCTGACAGCATCGCTTACAATCGATTACAAAACCATGATTTTGTAATCACAAGTTTCAGATCCCCATGACAAAAAATCTACAGGGTCTCAAATTTCATTTCGGGTCATATAGACCTGAGCATAGGAGCAGGGTTAAAGGTGAGTTACTAGGGAAAATACCACTTCAGAGTATGGCATTTTAAGCTATCTAAGATGTGGGATGTCACTGAGATTCCAGTGGAGGTAGAGGGACATGTGTCACAAAGCAATTAATGGGTTGAGACCACTTCAATCGGACATTTCCTTTTTGTTCTGTCGGGCTCTCTGGTAGACTCCTACCAAAAATTCACAGGTACAAATTTCAGACACACACACAGGTTTGAAAATTAAAGACAATGTTCTTTATAATGAAAATTCACTTAAAACTAAGCCCTCTTTTGGGATAGCAAAGAGCACTCCAACCAAACTGGTAATTTGTACAAGTCCCTTATCAGTTCTGTGATACTTAGCTTGCAGCTGTGAGGCAATTCACAATCCTTCTTTCTCAAAGTGAAACACACTTTGCTCTGGTTTAGTTTCAAAGCGGGGAAAAATCAGCACTCAAAAAGTCAAAGTCAGTAAAGCAGTCATGAAACACAATGATCAGATAATCCTCCACAATGGCCAAACCCACAGGCTGCTATTTATAGCAGCCTCACTAATTACCACAACCCCACCCAACCACAGGTGGCCTCATTTTCTTTGATAATAATCTCTCAGTTGTTGCCTAGGCATCGCTCTCCGCATGCGTAGCTGTATCATTAACTCTTGTTCTGAATCCAAGGAGGAGCTAGATAATTGATCTCCTTCTGAGCTGTCTGCCACACTCTCCTCCTCCCTGTCACTCATGTCTTCTTGGTCAGAGGAGCCTTCATCAGCAGATTCCACCGGGGGCAAAACAGGCCTGCAGCATGTGGATGTCTCCCCCACACCCACAGTCCTTGGGGCATGTTGATGTCTCCCCCACATCCACAGCTCTTGGGGCCAGAGCTAACCACAACACTTTTGCAAAAGTGTCTAACAGTTGTCGGGCTAAAACTGACCAGGAACTAACATGTCCATTGAACCTGATACAGGGGGTGGGGAGGGAGGGGGTCAGCAATTAATTAGGATACATTTATGATCTTCACAGAGTACAAAAAGTCCTTGGCCCTTCCTCGCTGTACAAGCTCAGCATAGACACTGAAATCCTCCAGACAAGAATTGTCTGGTAATGCCAAAGCTCAGGCAGTTCAGAAACAGTGACGGGCCATTAGGCACCAGAGCAGAAAGCACTGTGGCAGCTTAAATTGTCTTGGCAACCTAAACATAGCTCTATTTACTCAAAACTGGGTGACTCTCAAAAGGCACACCTCTCTTTCTTCCAGTCCTAAATTGCTGACCCAGGTAGAAACTTAAAGGACAGATATGCGAAAAGTTAAAAATTCTTCCTCTTCTGCCAACCAGATCTACGATATGCACTACAACACAAATATGAAGGATTAAGTCCGAGATAACAGATGTTTTACGAATTACTTTGTCCTAAATTGGAATGATTTTCTACTTTGGGGGGGATTTTAAAGAGCAAAAGGAGAAGTAATTTCACTCTTTTCATTTCTCCCAATCTGGGAAATATTTAATATTTATGTCCAGTTTGATAGTATGATAACATTAACAGTCATATTCCTTGATGTTTCCAGACAAGGAAGAAAGAAGCAGAGCCCCAAGTTGAAAAAAACCTGCCTGCACTTGACCAGTGGCTTGCTACTGTATTTCAATCAAGGCAGTTGTATTTTATTCAAAATCCTTAGGGTAAATGCAAACCTTGGCTTGCATGGTATGTGAATGTGAGCTATGTACACTTTTCTGAAATCAGTGGGTAAACATGTCTATAATTTTATTATTTTATAGCAAGAGCAAGAGCATTTAGACTTATATACCGCTTCATAGTGCTTTTACCGCCCTAAGCGGTTTACAGAATCAGCATATTGCCCCCAACAATTTGGGTCCTCATTTTACCCGCCTCAGAAAGATGGAAGGCTGAATCAACTTTTAGCCAGTGGTGAGATTTGAACTGCTTAACTACAACTAGCAGTTAGCTGAAGTAGCCTGCAGTGCTGCATTCTAACCACTGTGCCACCCCGGCTCTTATTTTCAATTAGTGGTATATTTGAAATTATTAAGTGCATGATTATACTTCTATTATTTAAAAAGCAATTAAAATTACACCCAAAAGTGCATGATTATAATTTGTAAAGACATTTAAAATTGTTAAATGCAGGAATACATTATTTGCTTCAGGGGAAATTTAGGTAATAATGGTTAATTATTCAAGTAGAGAATTGGCATACTTCTGTAAAGGAATAATATTTTTACTATGTTTATACAGTAACCACATGGAAAGTTTAACATAATTCAGAAGATCCTACCCTGTTTCCCCGATAGTAAGACACCCCCGATTGTAAGACGTATCGGGGGTTTCAGGGGGGTCGGCTAATATAAGCCGTACCCTGAAAGTAAGACATATGTCTTACTTTCGGGGAAACACGGGGGTATTGTCGCTTCCAAGCTCCCCGCGCCCCCCGCGCCTTCGCCTTGCCGCGGCGCCACCGCCTCTTCCCCGGCTTGGCAAAGCGAAGGACGGCACTGGTCCGAAGCGAGCCGAGCGGGCGGCGGCTTGCAGTGAAGGCGCTCGTCCCAGCAACCGAGTCCTGCCGAGGCTCGGCTGCAAGCAGCCAGCGAGGCCGACCAGCTCCGAGGTGAGCGGCTGGAGCTGCGCCCTCCTTCGCCCGCCTCCTTTCCAGCAGGCAGGTGGGGCTGCCCAACTGCGCAGAGCGGCTCCTCCCCTCCAGACACACGCTTCCCCGACACGCGTTTGTGGCTCCACGCGTGCACGCCGCTTGGAGCCCTGAGGTTGAACTTGGAAAAGGGCTCATGAGACTCCTGTCCCGCGGCTGCCCTTCTGGACTCTGGGGAGATGCCTTCGGGAACGCGACCCTTTCAATTTTTTCCCAATGTAAGACATACCCCGAAAGTAAGACGTAGTGGGGCTTTTGGGGGTAAAAAGAAAGTAAGACACTGTCTTACTTTCGGGGAAACACGGTATTAGAAGGCAGAATGGATTTGAAAGTTAAATGGCTATATATGCACTAATCATCATTTGATTTTGGGGGGATTTTGCTTTGCATCTTGTGTGATCCGTTTTGTGGGTTTATTAACATCTGATACAAAGTGTGAAAGTTCCATTACATGCTGGGCATTTTGTGATCATTTGTTCAAAGGTTGATGTGGCTTTCAGCCAAAAAGAGGAAATCCCACTTTTGGTTTAACATATTTACTTTGTATTTATTTTATTATTGTCACCACTGTTCCAGTAAACAGGTAGTAGAAGCAATGAACAGATAAAGAAAATTAAAGAGATTGGGCCTTGTTGTATTTCAGGGTTTAGTGAGTTTGATTTAAAAAATAGATTTCTTGATGTTTCGCCAATATCCTCCTCTGAGGATGCAAGTCACGCTTGTCGGCAAAACACCAGGAAATCTGTTCACTAAATCCTGACGCCCAATACTGCTGAACAGAACCAGTGGTGAATGCCTGCCTCAATGCATTAAGAGGATTTATGTGTATCATCATCTTCAAATGCTGAAAGAATGGGCGTACTGTAACAGATTTAACAAATTAACAGAGTTGGAAGGGACCTTGTAGGTCATCGGAGAGGGGCGGCATACAAATCGAATAAATAATAATAATAATAATAATCTAGTCCAACCCCCCCCAAGCAGGAGGCCCTACACCATTTCTGAGAGATGGCAGTCATGTCTTTTCTTGAAAGCTTCCAGTGATGAAGCTCCCAGAACTTCTGAAGGCAAGCTGTTCCATTGGTTGATTGTTCTCATTGTTCAGAAAATTTCTCCTTGTTGCTAGGTTGAATCTCTCCTTGACTAGTTTCCATTATTCCATCCATTATTCCTTATCTGGCCTTCAGGTGCTTTGGAAAATAGCTTGACATCCATCGACCCCAACCCACATATTTGTGGCAGCCCATCAAATATTGGAACACTGCTATCATGTGTCCCCTGGTCCTTCTCTTCACTAGACTAGCCATGCAGAGCTCATGCAACCGTTCTTCATGTTTTAGGCTCCAGTCTCCTAATCATCTTTATTGCTCTTCTCTGCACTCTTTTTAGAGTCCCAATTTTTGTGTGTGTGTGGTGACCAAAACTGGATGCAGTACTCTTAAGTGTGGTCTTAATAAGGCTTTATAGAGTGGCATTAATACCTTACTTGATCTTGATTGTATCTCTCTGTTAATGCAATTTAGGATTGCAGCAGGGTTTATGCATTTGCTCATTCTAGTTTGATGTAGATGCAGTCCCGATCAAAATTCTGAATGAGAAGGGGATGTAAATATCCCAAATTAATGTTTTATTTATGTTGTTTTATCTGTTATTGTTTTTCATTTTGTTAGTCTTTATCATGTTTGTTTAAATCTATTTAAAGTTCAATGTCTTCGTTCTTTTGCGGTTTGTTTTTAAAATTCAATTAAATAAAAATAAATTTAAAAAGGAGTAATTTTATCTCATACACGCAGGGAAAAAAATGTCACTTCAGGCTGAAGGAAGAAAGCACTGACAAGGAAGAAAACAATCAACAACCCAAATCTGCAAGCATGTAAATAAGCAAAGCAACCCGTTCACAAAAACAAGGTAAAAATGTACATACTGTATCTCCAATCAAAAGTCTGAATGAGAAGGGGATGTAAATATCCCAAATGTATGTTTTATTTATTTATTTATTTATGTTTTTTCTCTTTTTTTGTTGTTCATTTTGTTAGTCTTTATTATGTTCATGTAAATCTATTTAAAGTTCAATGGCTTTGTTGTTTTGCGTTGCTTGTTTTTAAAATTAAATTAAAAATTTAAAAAATAAATAAAAAAGGAGCAATTTTATCTCATACATGTGGGGAAAAAATTGTGGCAGAGTTCACTTCAGGCTGAAGGAAGAAAGCACTGAGGAGGGAAAAAAAGAATCAACAATCACAAAAATAAGCAAGTATGTAAATAAGCAAAGCAACACGTTCACAAAAACAAGGTAAAAATGTACATATCTCCGATCAAAATTCTGAAGGAGAAAGGGATGTAAATATCCCAAATGTTTTTGTTGTGTTTGTTTTAAAATTTCAATAAATAAATAAATAAATAAATAAATAATACATACATACGTGCGTACATACATACATACATACATACATACATAAAATTTTTAAAAAGGAGCAATTTTATCTCATACACGCGGGGGAAAAATTGTGGTGGAGTTTACTTCAGGCTGAAGGAAGGAAGAAGCACTGACCAGGGGGAAAAAACCCAACAATTATATCGGACCGCGCCGGGAACCATCTCCTCAGCAAAGGTTCGGGTCTCCCTCCCGCCAATAGGGGGAGGAGCCTCAGGAGGTTTCAGGCCGCCTTCCCTCCGCCTCCATGGCAACCAATCGCCACCGCCACTCTCCCGCACGCGCGCCAACGGGCCGAGGGAACCCAGAACGCGGTGCCCCCCCCGCCACTTTCCTCTCTTTCCGCGCACGAGCACGCGAAGGCGGCGGCCCCTCCCTGCCGTAGGCCCAGCGGCTCCTCCATCCTGTGCTTTTTTAGATTAAGCTTCGAAGACCGAGGATGCCATCTCCGTTCTCCCCCTCGCTCGCCATCGCGAGCCTCCGGAATTCGTAACGGACGTTTTTTCCTCCCGCCCCAGGTGAGCAAAGGGGGGGGGGGGGCGACCCTTGGAAAGAAAAGATGTTCTTTTTTCGAGAAGCATCATGGGAGTCGTAGTCTCGCTAGGCTGTCCCTTTGTCGGGCTGAAGCTCGGACTACAGATGGGATGCTCAGTTCCTTATTCTTAAGGGAGGGACATGTTTTACCTGTGCAGTAGATGGAGTTAGGCGAGGAGCAGTTGAAACTAGGATTGGGTCCCGATTATAACGGCGCACCCCTCTATTTAATGAGGAGTGGGGTGCCAGTTTTAATTCAATTCAATTTCAATTTATTATTAAATATTCAATTCAATTTATTTGATTGTTAGATTCAATTTCAATTTATTATTAAATATTCAATTCAATTTATAGATTATTAGATTGGCCTGTCTGATGTCCTAATTTCTCTCTTACTAGATTTTTAAAAAAAATAAATTTTATTAATTTTTAATAATAACATACACTCTATATTTGCACAGTGATGGGTGCTCCCACCACCCAACATCATTCATACAAACCCTTCCACCAAAATTAGGGGGTACTTTTAAATCTTATTTTAAACCAAGAACAATGTTCTGGAGACCTCACCTACAAAAATATATTTTTAAAATTGAAGGGGTCCAAAGATGGGCTACAAAAATGGGGGAAGGTTTTAAGCACAAAACGTATCAGGAAAGACTTCATGAACTCAATCTGTAAAATCTGGAGGACAGAAGGGAAAGGGGGGACATGATCGAAACATTTAAATATGTCAAAGGATTAAATAAGGTTCAGGAGGGAAGTGTTTTTAATAGGAAAGTGAACACAAGAACAAGGGGACACAATCTGAAGTTAGTTACGTTTATACAAACTACTACTATCCTACACAGGTTTGACAAATAAATAAAATAAATATAATAAATAACAAATAAGTGAGGAGACAAAGTTAATGAGCAATATTGCAATGGCTGCAAATTGAAAGGAATAGCGGGGGACGAGGAGTTACATCCCAATCATGATGCCCACTTTCATGATAAGATACAGTTATAAGAGTAAAAATAATGAGCAAAAGAAATTACAGGCATGAGATAAGAAAGGAAATTTTGGATTTCCCCTTTTATTAATGTATGTATCATATTTTAAATATTTTAATAATTTTAAATAACTCCAAAACTACACTTCAATTTGCAGTGGCTCACAGACAAACTTGTATGTTAGATTGACTGACTACCTTGGTTGTTAAAAACGATTATTTGGCTAGAATTGACATTAAAAAGCAGAGGGAATTGATTTAAGAAAATTAACACTGCAATTGTATTCATGTTTATCCAAAAATGATTGCCATCCATTCAGTGGGGCTTATCCTTAGCAACCATGTACTGTATTATCTTGAACTACAGAGTCAGATTTTAAGACAGATCAAACATTATTTCACTGAAACTTAAATTACATATGTTTATATGTTTTATATTTACAGTATATGTTTTAATTTCTGTTGTGAGCTGCCTAGAGTCCCTAGAGACAGCGGTCTCCAAACTACGGCCCATGGGCCGGATGCGGCCCGCTGAGGTCTTTTAACCGGCCCGCGGCAGCACACGAGATTTTACCGATCGATATAATAAGCTCCCAAATCTCCTGTCCACTCACTGTGGTTGGCTGCTGAGTGAGGAGCAAGGGGCGGGGAGGAAAGCGGGCCTGCAATTGGCCCCTTTCTTTGCTGCCTTTAGGGGGGGAAACTGCTGCTGCCCTATGGCAGAGCAGCAACAGTTCCTCTCCCTTAAAGGCGAGAAAGAAAGGGGCCAATTGCAGGCCCGCTTTCCTCCCCGCCCCTTGCCTTTCCACCTCCTCCCCACCTCCTCCTCCACAGTGTGTGGACGGGAGATTCAGGAAATTGGCGATTCAAAAACTCCACTGAAAGTCACAGCTAAGTGCGCCATAGCTAAGTGTGTGTGTGTGTGGGGGAGGTGGCTGCTTGCAAACCCCTGACCTCCACCGCCTCCCCCCCATGGCACAAGGCGAGCACACCTCCACTTCTCTCTCTCTCTCTTCGCTTCTCTGGTAGGCACCGCCTCCACGCCCTCCCCTTCGCTCTGCCCCCACAGCAGCTGCCATTGGTGCAGCGACAGCGGCGGCTCCTCTTGGACCAGGCCCCACCCGGGCCGTCGTGGTCACCTTGCTGCCGACAGAGGTGGCGGGAACCGCCCTGTCCCCCTTCAGGGCCTCTTTGACAGCCTTTCCCGGCAGAGGCGCCGCGTCTGCCTTCCCAACAGCTCCTGCTGCCGGCGCGCAGCTCTGCTCACCCGAAGCCTGGCGTTGACGCTGGAGAGCGGGCTTCGGGCTCTTGGCATCAGCAGCTACCACGGGGCCGATGTTGTTGTTGTCTCAGCGGCTGCCCTGTGCCGGCCATTAAGTAATAATTATTACTTAATTATTAATTACTTAATTACTTATTACTTCTTTATTTTAAATATTGTATTTGTTCCCATTTTGTTTTTTACTTTAAATAAGGTGTGTGCAGTCTGCATAGGGATTTGTTCATAGGGTTTTTTTAATAGTCTGGCCCTCCAACAATCTGAGGGACAGTGAACTGGCCCCCTGTGTAAAAAGTTTGGGGACCCCTGCCCTAGAGAGATGGGCAGCATACAAATCAAATAAATCAATCAAATAAATAAACATTTATATGATGACTCATCTCGCAAAAAAACCCCATACGCTTTATGTTTTTCTGTCTTTGCAATCATCCTTTCTTTCAGCCCATGGGTTGCAAGGTGTCTGAAATAATTCAGTGGCATGCAATCCAACAATCAATTGATTTCACCATATCTATACAACTTCATACATTGCCTTTGTTCTATAAAAATCACGTTATGAATTTCATCTATTATTTTCTGTCTTCTTTACCCTTGATGTGTTCATTCCTTCTTACACATTTTACAATTTGGACTTTTTTTCAGTACATTTCTTTCATGCTTGCTTGCTCACTATTGTGTCCATTCACCACCCATTCATTATTGACCCTATGTTTTATTGTTTTACTACATCTTAAATACTCTATTCTCACTGCACCCAATTTTCTCTTATGTTTCTCAATATACCCAACTCTCACTTCCATGGACCAGAGTGAGCAGAAGTTAACATATGTTGAAGATTATTTGGATTCTCAGGCAATAACATGATGATGTTTGCACACATAAATACTGTATGTATACATTTATCTTCCCAATCAAAACACCTTTAAACATCATCATAAACATTCCTTCTATTTTTGAAGGAAATGCATACATACATAATATTATATACAGTAATACCCCGGTTATTGCGTCCCCGACCATTGCGAACAGGGTAATTTGCGATTTTTCAACCCGGAAGTCAAAACACCATCTGCGCATGTGTGCCCTTTTTTTCTATGGGCACGCTTGCGTAGATGGTGCCCGGCAGATCAGCTGCTGGGCGGCTTCCCTGGGTCTTCCCCCTCTTGCTGGCGGGAGGGCGAGCAGCGGGCATCAGCAAGGAGTTTCCCCACCACCCACGCAAACTCCTCGCTGCCGCCCGCCCTTCGCCCGCCCACGCCGTTCATTCTCGCCGCTTTCGAGCTGAGTCCTGAAGCGAATTCGCTCCAGGACTCAGCTCGAAAGCGGCGACAGCCAGCGCGGAGAAGCCGTTCGCTGGCGCTGGCTGTCGGCGCTTTTGAGCTGAGTCCCGGAGCGAATTCGCTCCAGGACTCAGCTCGAAAGCAGCGACAGCCAGCGCGGAGAAGCCGTTCGCTGGCGCTGGCTGTCGGCGCTTTTGAGCTGAGTCCCGGAGCGAATTCGCTCTGGGACTCAGCTCAAAAGCGCCGACAGCCAGCGCGGAGAAGCCGTTCGCTGGCGCTGGCTGTCGGCGCTTTTGAGCTGAGTCCCGGAGCGAATTCGCTCCGGGACTCAGCTCAAAAGCGCCGACAGCCAGCGCCGACAGCCAGCGCCAGCGAACGGCTTCTCCGCGCTGGCTGTCGGCGCTTTTGAGCTGAGTCCCGGAGCGAATTCGCTCCGGGACTCAGCTCGAAAGCGGCGACAGCCAGCGCGGCGCGGCTGTTTTAAAATGTCGCCGCCGGCATGGGGGGCTTGCCAGCACCCCCCGGACCCCCAACCCGGGTTTGGGGGGCTGCTAGGAAGCCCCCCATGCCGGCGGCGACATTTTAAAACAGCCGCGCCGCCCCCAATCTTCGGCTCCTCGCTAGCGCTGCGGGAGTAAAAACACCATCTGCACATGCGCAGATGGTGTTTTTACTTCCGCAGCGCTACTTCGCGAAAACCCGCTCGTTGCGGGGGGTCCTGGAACGGAACCCTCGCAACGAGCGGGGGATCACTGTACTGCTCAAAAAATAAAGGGAACTCTTAAATAACACATCCTAGATCTGAATGAATGAAATATTTTCATTGAATACTTTGTTCTGTACAAAGTTGAATATGCACAGCAGCAGGTGAAATTGATTGTCAATCCGTGTTGCTTCCTAAGTAAACAGTTTGATTTCACATAAGTTTGATTTACTTGGAGTTAAATTTTGTTGTTTAAGTGTTACCTTTATTTTTTGAGCAGTGTATTATATTTATATAAAAATTCCCTGAATAACCAAAGACGTCATCACACTTTTGTATTTTGCTCCCAATTTTATAATGAACCATTTGCTACGCACATCTAACAGATGTGTTTGAGGTCTATCGCATACTGTTTATTTTGTATTTGGGATTCAAATTTTGATTCCCTATTTGGCAAAACTTTTCATATTTCCAACCTATTTACTTTCTTAATATCTAAATCAACAAATATATAATGCTTTTCATATAATGCATTTTAGGAAGGTAGAGACTATCTATCCATGCAACAGCAATCCATGCTAAATCTAAAGAAAATACAGTGATACCTCATCTTACAAACGCCTCGTCATACAAACTTTTCGAGATACAAACCCGGGGTTTAAGATTTTTTTGCTTCTTCTTACAAACTATTTTCACCTTACAAACCCACTGCCGCCACTGGGATGCCCTGCCTCCGGACTTCCGTTGCCAGTGAAGCGCCCGTTTTTGTGCTGCTGGGATTCCCCTGAGGCTCCCCTCTATGGGAAACCCCACCTCTGGACTTCCGTATTTTTGTGATGCTGCAGGGGAATCCCAGCAGCGCAAAAACAAGCACTTCGCTGGCAACGGAAGTCCGGAGGTGGGGTTTCCCATGGAGGGGAGCCTCAGAGGAATCCCAGCAGAGCAAAAATGGGTAGTTTGGCTGGCAAAAGGGGTGAATTTTGGGCTTGCACACATTAATCATTTTCCCATTGATTCCTATGGAAAACATTGTTTCGTCTTACAAACTTTTCATCTTAAGAACCTCGTCCCGGAACCAATTAAGTTTGTAAGACAAGGTATCACTGTACTGTACTGGTCAGTTTTGGTGCATTCTGACTAGTTAGAAGAAATTAGTGAGCTCATAAAGAGAGTCAAGAAAAGCAATGTATAAAACAGATGTGGTGGAATGGATGCAGATATGGTTTGCAGTGGTAGAAAGATAAGGAGAAGTATAGTGGAATCCTATCATTTTTCTTTAGATAGAATACTTTCATTTTTCATATCTTATGTCTTTAATTTCTTTGACTTATTGTTTTATTCATTTCTATACTTGTATTATGGCTTATCCCAAAAAGGAATGGCTGATGGGTGTGTATATATGTACAGTACCATATGATTTCTTCCTCAGATAAAACTTGCTAAATGTCATAGGACGGAAGACATTACAATCAAACATACAATTTAGGTATTTATTTTTATTTATTTGTTTTGTCAAGTATGTATTGGTGATATACAAAGATATAATACAGTGATACCTTGTCTTACGAACTTCATTGGTTCCAGGATGAGGTTTGTAAGGTGAAAAGTTTGTAAGACGAAACAATGTTTCCCATAGGAATCAATGGAAAAGCGATTAATGCGTGCAAGGCCAAAATTCACTCCTTTTGCCAACCGAAGAGCTCGTTTTCGCGCTGGTGGGATTCCCCTGAGGCTCCCCTCCATGGGAAACCCCACCTCCGGACTTCCACATTTTTGCGATGCTGCAGGGGAATCCCAGCATCGCAAAATGGGCGCTTCGCTGGCAACGGAAGTCTGGAGGTGGGGTTTCCCAGTGAGAGAAGGCTCAGGGGAATCATAGCAGCCCAAAAACAGGCGCTTCGGCTGGCAACGGAAGTCCGGAGGTGGGGTTTCCCAGCGAGGGAAGCCTCAGCGAAATCGCGGGGATTGCAATGCTGCGATTTCTCTGAGGCTTCCCTCGCTGGGAAGCCCCACCTCTGGACTTCCGTTGCCAGCGAAGCGCCCGTTTTCGCGCTGGTGGGATTCCCCTGCTGGGATTCCCCTGTAGCATCGCAAAATCCGGAGGTGGGGTTTCCCATGGAGGTGAGCCTCAGGGGAATCCCACCAGCGTGAAAATGGGCAATGGAAGTCCAGAGGTGGGGTATCCCAGCGGCAGCGGTGGGTTCGTAAGGTGAAAATAGTTCGGAAGAAGAGGCAAAAAAAATCTTAAACCCTGGGTTTGTATCTTGAAAAGTTCGTATGGTGAGGGAATGCAATTAACTGGTATACAGTACTGTAATTCTCTTAATGCAACTCTGCTGATAGAGGGACTTTTGACATTGATCTTATTGCAATGTGTGATTTGTCAAGTCTTTGGTCTAAGTTGGTTGATTTAATACCAACATGGAATAATAGGGAGGTAATTTATCTACTAACAAACTGATCTACTTTTAAATTCTGTTACATTTGAAAAAATGTAATGACTGCTAGAAATAAACCTAAAGTCAGAGAGGAAGTATTGGCCAACACGGATCAAAGTAGCCATTGTGCAAACAGATAGGAAATGAATAGTTTGCTTCCGGTGGTTTGAGATTTCAGGGAGCTACATTTTGAGGTTCCAGAGAATGCATTTGTTTCCCCCTAGCTCTGAGGATAAACTTCAGCCCACCGACAGACAGACGGACGGACGGACGGACAGACAGACAGACAGACATCTGCAAGGCTTTTCTGAAGGCCTCTCTAGCCAATAATAGAGCTCTAGATCAATGTTTCCCAACCTTGGCAACTTGAAGATATCTGGACTTCAACTCCCAGAATTCCCCAGCCAGCAAATGCTGGCTGGGGAATTCTGGGAGTTGAAGTCCAGATATCTTCAAGTTGCCATGGTTGGGAAACACTGCTCTAGATCAATCTGGAGATTTGTTATTGGCTGCAGAGACCTTCAGAAAAGCCTTTCCTGCTGCAGAAGAAATGGACCGAGGTGTGGGAGGCCAGGTTGCAATTGTCCAAAGCCAGAGAAGTTCTTGAAGATCTCTGACAGGGAAAATGAGGCTGGGGATAACAAACACATGTGAACTTCTGGTTGGGCCATTTTTCACCATCCCCAGACTTCAGGGGGCTTTCCTGAAGTCTGGGGAGAATGAAAATGACCGAAAAGAAGGGCAAAAATCGTCTGGCCAGGGCATGCATACACACTGGTGCTGACATAGGGCATCACCTCACATGCCCTCAGATACGGCCATAGGTTCGCCATCACTGACCTATACGGAAACTCTCTGCGCTCTGTTGTGTCTGATTCCGAGGATGTAATTATGGTTTTATGATGTTACAATTTTGTAAATGTAATAAATAATAAAATGTAAATAAATTTATTTATTTATTTGCTATAGTTGCTTTGTTTTGTGTATTTCTTGCTGTAAACCCCCTTGGTAGTAAATAAAGTAATCCAATAAATAAATAAAATAACCCAATTTCATTTTGCCTTAGCGCTGTTTGTTGAAGGGCAGCCCTGATACATCCCTCAAAGGGGTCTTTAGCCTGACTTAGAACATTTCTTGATATGGATAATATTCTTTATTTTGCATTGGCTGATGGTTCTTGAACTGTACAAACCGTTAAGGACATGGTTCTTGTTGTATCACATGAATTGTAATGTTGAATTGCGTCACCATATGCCAAATATAATTGGGTGACATCACCTTTTCTTCAGCCACGCACTGAGAAACTATCTATATGGATTTGCTGTATCTCAAGTGAATTAATTTGTTTGGATTATGTTCTGAACAGACGCCAGCTACCAGCAATTAATAGTTCAGTACATTCAAATGAAACAGCTTTGTTTGCAATATCATGTAGCTCGTGTTTTGAGACATTTTTTGGAAGACTAAAGCATATATAAACAAAATAGGGCAAACTTGTTAGTTTTTGAGATTGTGAGGTGTTTTTTTAAAAAACATTTGGGATTAGAGGAGATTGAAGATTATTTTTATGGAGCAGTTAAGTTTTGAAAGGAAGCTAGTAGTCTCTGTCGTTCAGCTCCATTTATTTATGAATGCTACAGCTACATTTCCTGATGATGTAATACATTGTTCATACATGTAGGTCATTCACATATTATATTTATGAAGATTACTCGTCCCCCATCAGAAACTGCTAGCATTTAGCATTTTTATGAAAAAAATTCCCTAGAAATGTTAACCTTATATATGTTAACCCAGGGGTCGACAAAGTTGTTCAGAATCTAGGAGCCAGCCAAAAAATTTAGGAGCCAGAATTTTTTTTAAGCAAACTTGGTTTTTTGCCGAGTCTCCACCTTACATCGCTTTCACCCCCTCCCCCCCGGCGCAGGCCTGGCTCCGCCGAGCCGGCTCTGCTGTACTCCCGTCGGGATCCGAGGGGAGACCGTTAGTCAGAAACCGAAACAGAGAAGAAGGAAAGGGAGACCGGGCCGGGGACGCGGGTGAGGGGGGGAGGGGGGAGGAGGGGTTACTGGTCGGAAGTCACCGCGCACGCGGCCGGAGGAGGAATGAACAAAACCTCACGCCGGGAGGGGAGGGGCTTCCGCTTCTCTCCGAAGGCGGGTGAGCGGCCAAGATCGGAGCGTCTGTGTGCGGTGGGGGGGAGTGAAGGGGTTCGAGTAGGAGGCGGAATGGA
Source organism: Erythrolamprus reginae (assembly GCF_031021105.1). Taxonomy (NCBI): domain Eukaryota; kingdom Metazoa; phylum Chordata; class Lepidosauria; order Squamata; family Dipsadidae; genus Erythrolamprus; species Erythrolamprus reginae. Next base: position 26,775,972 of record NC_091953.1, on the reverse strand, counting down.
GGCAAGGGGGGGAGGGAGAGACGCACGCAAGCGCAGGGGACGCTGGGAAAGCAGCTCGCTCCGAGGTTGATGGGCGGAGCTACGGAAGCCAAGATGTACCATTTCTGGGCGTAAACACAAGGCGGGAAAAATATACTGTATACATACAGTACAGCAGGCAACATTTTCTAGGCGCCAGACAACATTTTCTAGGCGCCACTGGCGACCAGGCGCCTGGGTTTGTCGATCCTTGTGTTAACCTTATAGTTAAAAAAAAAAATACTTAAAAAAAATAAAGGGAACATTCAAATAACACATCCTAGATCTGAATGAATGAAATATTCTCATTGAATACTTTGTTCTGTACAAAGTTGAAGGTGCACAATGGCATGTGAAATTGATTGTCAATCAGTGTTGCTTCCTGAGTGGACAGTTTGATTTCACAGAAGTTTGATTTACTTGGAGTGATATTGTGTTGTTTAAGTGTTCCCTTTTTTTGAGCAGTGTACAGTACGTATATATAAAAAAGCAAAGCTAACAGTGACTGAAAAGAGATAGTGGAATCAGTTAGAGGTCACGGTGGCTATTTGTCAAATTTCTTAGTTATAAACCCATAATTTTTCTGCATTGAGCTGAAAAACCCATTTCTTAAGGATGTATTGTGTGCATTGCAATTTGGAAGAGGGAAAATGAAGAAAAAATATAACATAAAGAACTGACCTGTCATTTTTATTTTAGAATATCAGATTTCTAGTTCCAAATATACAGTAGTGGTAGCAAATATGTGGGCAGTTCTTGCTGAAATTTCAAAAGTTTTTTTAAAAAAAAGATTGCATAGCTTCTTTAGAATGATTGATAGGTTTCATAACTACCATAACAAAATAATAACGCACACTTTAATTAAAAATGCAGTTATAGTTCTAAGTGAAAGAAGGGAGGGGGTTGTGTCAAAGAATAATTTAATTTTTACTGTGTTGTTGCACATTGTATTGTAGGTTTTTCAAAGAAGATGAATTTGGCTGAGATTTGTGATAATGCTAAAAAGGGAAGAGAATATGCGCTACTTGGAAATTATGACTCTTCCATGGTTTATTACCAGGGTGTCATCCAGCAAATTCAACGGCATTGTCACTCAATCAGAGACCCAACATTAAAGAGCAAATGGCAACAGGTATAATAACAAAAGATTTAAATGCAAATGCTTACCGGTAATTGTTGCTTATGTTTCTTATGTAGCAGAATAACAATATGAAAACGGAACTCACTGAAAGAAAATAGGACTCGGTATAATGTTAATAAACTAACAGCAGAACATGTCATTTATGTTATTAAATGTTCTCGACCATCACTCAAATTAAAATTTCTTAACAGAAAAAATAGATTATATTTCCTTATCTGAACTCGCTAGATTTGCTTTGCCTAATAAGGAACCTCTCTGAACAGGAAGTGCTACTTGGAATATACAGTTCCTTATATATTACATAAGATGAGGAGGACATTTGTAGAAGGTGCCCTTTCAGCTGTTCTGCATCCAAAATTAGAAAGCAGGATTTCATTTAGCGATGAGGTAGAGTTGGAATTTTTCCACACTGATGCCTGCTCTATGCAAAATGACATTTCTATGATATGCTAGAATCCAACATCAGTTTGTTCATCTTTTATCTCTTTATGTTGGTTGTTCTCCTCCTTCTTTTTCTTATAAATAATATTTATTATTATTCATTTATTTATCCATCCCATTTAAGTGTTGCCAAATCTGCCATAGACATTCAGAACTTAAAATCATAAATAAATGATTAATATATCATGGTAAATATTATCAAAAGCAATTTATACATCCACAATATCTTATTTATTTATTTATTTGATTTGATTTGATTTGATTTGATTTGTATGCCACCCCTCTCCGCAGACTCGGGGCGGCTAACAACAATAATAAAAACAGCATGTAGCAATCCAATACAAAAACAACTAAAAAAAACCTTATTATAAAACCAAACATACATACAAACATACCATACATAAAATTATAAAGGCCTAGGGGGAAAGAATATCTCAGTTCCCCCATGCCTGGTAGCAGAGGTGGGTTTTAAGAAGCTTACGAAAGGCAAGGAGGGTGGGGGCCATTCTAATCTCTGGGGGGAGTTGGTTCCAGAGGGCCGGGGCCGCCACAGAGAAGGCTCTTCCCCAGTAACAATCCGCGCCATAATGAAATAATAATCCTGCTTATTGTTTTGTATAATCATGATAAAAAAAAACACATAATAAAGATACCAAATATGGCAACAAGATGCTAATTACTGAATGCCGTCCCTCTTAAGTAACTTCTAGAACCTGTAACAGCAGGGCCATACTTAGCTTTCAAGGACACTGTCTTCTGTAAGACAGACAATTGCAACAGGAGAACAGTACCTATGGAGAGCAACCAACCAACCAAGTACTTCTTCTGAGTTGAACATACAATAGGGACCAATTCTGGTTGGAGAAGATATCCTGCAGGTGGGCATTGAGCCGTATAAGTCAGTGTTAGTACTTTGAAATATCTGTTGAAAGACAGTGATCGATATCTGCCAATAAATGGTCTGCTACATTTTGAACTAATTTCCAAGTGATTTGCAAAGACTGCCCCAAGTAGAGTGCATTATGGTAGTCCAGCTGGTTTGTCATGAGGGTGAGAGCCTTCTCTGTGGCGGCCCCAATCTTCTGGAACCAGCTCCGCCCAGAGATTAGGATTGCCCCCACCCTCCTTGCCTTTCGTAAACCTCTTAAAACCCACCTCTGCCGTCAGGCATGGGGGAACTGAGACATCTCCCCTTGCCTATGTAGTTTTATGTATGTATGGCATGTTTGTTTGTATGATTTTTAAATAATGGGGCTTTTAGATTTTTAATGCTAGATTTGTTATTTTAGACTTTTAATATTAGATTTGTCACTGTATATTGTTTTATCACTGTTGTGAGCCGCCCCAAGTCTGCGGAGAGTGGCGGCATACAAATCTAATAAATAATAATAATAATAATAATAATAATAATAATAATAATCCCATAATATTATCAGTTCTGTTCTTGTTCCTTGCCATACTTGAACCACGATTGAAAGCTATTCAGGACATTCAAAGGCATTTGTGGACTGAATGCCCTTCCGGGGAGGAATGAAAAACTCACTATTCTCCTGTGATTGACAGCAGTGCTGTGGCAATTTTGATCTGTCAAAAGGAAGCAAAATGGAGGGAAGTGGGGTTTCTGGAGTACATAGCAAGGGCCTGGGGAATTATTTCTAATTGAAAATTAAAGGAAAAGATTTATCTAGCTGGAAGCTGACCAAGGAGAGATTCAACCTAGAAGTAAGGAAGAACTTCCAGACGGTCAGAGCGATCAACCAGTGGAACAACCTGCCTGCGGAGGTTGTGAACTCCCCAACTCTGGACACTTTCAAGAGGAGATTGGACTGCCACCTGGCTGGGGTGCTTTAGGATTCCTGCTCAGGCAGGGGGTTGGACTTGATAAACCTGCATGGTTCCTTTCAACTCTAACAATAAATAAAAATAAATAAATAAAATAAAATTGTAAAATTCACTTTATGTTGTAAACCTTTCAGCTGTGCTAGTTAAAACAAACAATAAGCAAACAGGCAGTCTTATCCGATTGCTCATATGAGGTGTATAAAAACACAGGTATGTTGCAGAACATACAATAGGGACCAATTCTGGTTGGAGAAGACATCCTGCAGGTGGGCATTGAGCCGTATAAGTCAGTGTTAGTACTTTGAAATATCTGTTGAAAGACAGTGATCGATATCTGCCAATAAATGGTCTGCTACATTTTGAACCAAGACTGCCCCAAGTAGAGTGCATTATGGTAGTCCAGCTGGTTTGTCATGAGGGTGAGAGCCTTCTCTGTGGCGGCCCCAATCCTCTGGAACCAGCTCCGCCCAGAGATTAGGATTGCCCCCACCCTCCTTGCCTTTCGTAAACCTCTTAAAACCCACCTCTGCCGTCAGGCATGGGGGAACTGAGACATCTCCCCTTGCCTATGTAGTTTTATGTATGTATGGTATGTTTGTTTGTATGATTTTTAAATAATGGGGCTTTTAGATTTTTAATGCTAGATTTGTTATTTTAGACTTTTAATATTAGATTTGTCACTGTATATTGTTTTATCACTGTTGTGAGCCGCCCCAAGTCTGCGGAGAGTGGCAGCATACAAATCTAATAAATAATAATAATAATAATAATAATAATAATAATAATAATCCCATAATATTATCAGTTCTGTTCTTGTTCCTTGCCATACTTGAACCACGATAAAAACACAGGTATGTTGCAGATCTTAGATTGGCACAGCCCTTGTGTTAGAATGAGAGTTTTATCCAGTTTAGTTTGCCTTGTGCAAATAATAGCAGAAATCAACAGTTTTCCAGCAATTTGGCTTCTGTTTATACCAACAGCAGTTTTATCTGCTCTGCATGCTATAAATATAATTTAATTTTTGAACATCTTCACATTTATTCGTTTTTCAGGTTCGGCAAGAATTATTAGAAGAATTTGAACAAGTAAAGAGCATTGTCAACACCTTAGAGAGTTTTAAAATAGACAAGCCTACAGATATTCATGTATCTTACCAAGATGAACATTATAGAGATCCAATTGTGTGGCCACCCCCTGTTCCAGCTGAGCACAGGTAATTGGGTTTAAATAGGATGACATGTTTACCTGCAGGCCATAGCAACCACGTTTTTGAGAGAAAGTAGAATATTGATTGAAAAAAACCCCCTGTTTTACCTTATTCCTCCTTTCCCCTTTTTAAAATATGAGCATTGACTATAGAATCACATCAGACATTTGAACTATTATTCATAACCTAGTATGCTAGTTTGCATTACAAATATAATGTTAAGGTCTGGTTATTTCCTGCTGACTATTGCTGTTAGTATGGTGGTCGCTAAAAATCAAACTTCAGTTCTTATTACAGATTTTCATGGCAGATTTTATCAAAATGCTATTTTTTTCAAAACCACTCCGAACCAGTATGCTGGATTGTTGAAAACCTTAATTTATCTTGGAGTTCAGACAGAATTCTAGTTACAGTTTGATGCGATCCTTGAATTGAGCTTCTGGTCCAATTTTTTCTTGTCCTTGTTGTTATCCGACTGTATTGCTAACTCCTAAGCCTTATTTTTTTTCCATCTTTCTACTTTTTTCCTTTATCATCTGTCTCTGTCTCTACAGTTTCCCTAATTTCCTAATTCTCCATTTTGTGAGATGTGTATGTAGTTTTTCAATGTACTTAATTTCTATCCTGATCATCTGCACAGCAGTGAAAAGAGTTGAAAGGGATTAAGTGGATACAAAGAACTGGGTAGCCCTCTGCTACAAAGCATAGCCGTACCTGACTCCTTAGAGATCAAGAGATGCAATTGGAACATTATCTTTCCCCCCAGAGTTGAGCATCAATTGTGGCCCCTTTCAAAACTGAGTTCATAAGAGTGTTCAGGAGTGGCTATGCTGTTTCGAAATTCCAGGTATACTACATGTTCTGTCGAGCTCTCTGGTGGAATCCTCCCGAAAATTCACAGATACAAATTTCAGACACACACTCAAATAAACTAAGCACCCTTTTTGTATAGCAAAGAGCACTCGTCTCCAAACAAACTGGTAATTTGTACAAGTCCCTTATCAGTTCTGAGATACTTAGCTTGCAGCTGTGAGGCAATTCACAGTCCTTCTTTCACAAAGTGAAACACACTTTGCTCTGGTTTAGTTTCAAAGCGGGGAAAAATCAGCACACAAAGGTCGAAGTCAGCAAGGCAGGCACGAAACACAACGATCAGATAATCCTCCACAATGGCCAAACCCACAGGCTGCTATTTATAGCAGCCTCACTAATTACCACAGCCCCACCCAACCACAGGTGGCCTCATTTTCTTTGATAATAATCTCTCAGTTGTTGTTGCCTATGCATCGCTCTCCGCACGCGTGGCTGTATCATTAACTCTTGTTCTGAATCCAAGGAGGAGCTAGATAATTGATCTCCTTCTGAGCTGTCTGCCACACTCTACTTCTTGGTCAGAGGAGCCTTCATCATCAGATTCCACCAGGAGCAAAACAGGCCTGTGGCATGTGGATGTCTCCCCCACATGCACAGTCCTTGGGGCAGGAGCTGGGCCAGAGCTAACCACAACACTATACAGTGGTACCTCAACACACGAGTAATTCGTTCCAGACCTGAGCTCGTATGTCGATCAACTCGCATCTCAAACGAATGCCTTTAGACTTTGTTTTTCGCGCCGAGATAACTGGAAGCAAGGAATTCTTGCACCACCTAGTGGAAGCTCGGCTCGTATCCCGAATTTGAGCAGAAATTTTGCTCGGGTCTCGGCTCGTAACTTGGAATACTCGCATGTGGAGCAGCTCGTATCTAGAGGTACTACTGTATATGTATCTGGGGACACTGTGTTGGGAAGACTGAAATTGAACAGCGATACAAGATGGAAATAATTTTACTCATCTTAGCAGTTTCTTGTGTGCTTCCTTCACGTCCCACAGAGTCCCACCTCAGATAAAACGACCCAATCGAGAAGTGAAACCTCTGCGGAGAGAATTGCCAGGATTACAACGGGGACCTGTGGGCAGAGCTCAACCTATATCAAAAAACGAAAAGCCTGCAAGTAGTCGAGAAAGGGAATCTAAAGGGAAAGGGAAAGATGAAAAGGTAAGGGTCCAGAGCAGAGGTTTCCAACTTCTGTCCTCTGGCACCCGGAAGGTATTTTCTGTAACTCACAAGAATGCTTTATAAAGGAAAGAACTAGCCGTGCAGGCTTATGTTTATTGGCTGGTGAGATCATGGAAGGAGGCATTGCTCTTTGCCCATGTTTTGTGATAATGGCATGAGATGAAAGCAGACTAAACAGATGGGCAACAGACAAGAAAGGAAGGGTGCCACCTTGACTGTAGTCCAGAACAGTAGAAAGCAGTAGAAATTCACTACACACATACACACCAAGAGAGCAACTGTTGAAATTAGGATAGCAGTTTGCCACATTCAGCCAGGCATAGGCATAAACACAGATTATAAAATTTTTTAGTCTTGCATTTAGGTGGTGTCACAGACAGGGCAAGGGGTAGAGCCAGCTCTTTATCATTTAGTTACTACCGTATCATCATCCCAATATGCTATATTTAATTTATAGATAGTCCTTTAATTTATAGATAGTCCTTTAATTTATAGATAGTCCAGGAACAAGTGAAATAGAGGCCTTCCTTCCTTCCTTCCTTCCTTCCTTCCCTCCCTCCCTCCCTCCCTCCCTCCCCCCCCTCCCCCCCTCCCCCCCCCCCCTCCCTTCCTTGGAAATACAGTCCTCAGAAGAAGAAAAAAGTATTACAATGTTTCCTCGATTTTCACGGGGGATGCGAAGCCATCCCTTAACACTTTAAACCCCTAAATTACCATTTCCCATTCCCTTAACAACCATTTACTCACCATTATTACTGGTACTCACCATTGAAAAAGACACTTAGTGACCCTGATATATATAAACATAATTATTTATTAACAATTTTTTTTGTTATTTATTTGCAAAAATTATTAGTTTGGCGATGATGTAGGACGTCATCGGGTGGGGAAAACTGTGGTATAGAAAAAAAACTGCAAAGTATTTTTTAATTAATATTTTTTGAAAAACCGTGTTATAGGCTATTCGCGAAGTTCGAACCCGCAAAAATCGAGGGAACACTGTACTCAGAAAATAATTACGTTCTATTCTGATTAACCTGGGCATATCTGACCTTCTGAGTGCTACTTATTCTGTCTCTCCCACAATGGTCATCTGGCCTTCAGATTGCCTTTCAAATTTCCATTTTTCATGAAACATAATATTGGAAATTGCCTGGTATTTATGATGGTGGGTTACTGATTTTGGCTCCTTCACCCCACAACTACAATTCATCTAATTTATCTGAGTAGAACCCAGCTAATTGTTTAAGAGAAGAAGAAAAATATAGATGAATACTTACGTGCTTCTAATTCCTTTATCCAGGGAAAGAAGATCCCCCAGGATGGTGGTGGTGACAGTGAAATTCTGAAATTTGATGGAACAGGATATGATAAAGATCTGGTTGAAGCTCTTGAGAGAGATATTGTGTCAAGAAATCTGAGTATTCATTGGTATAGTAATTCTTCTGTAAAATAAGATATATTAATATTTATTGTGGATGCATATCCAGAAGATGTTGATATTTGGGCAATGATTGTATTTACAGTGGTACCTCAAGATACGAACCTAATTGGTTCCAGGGGGAGGTTCGTAAGACGAAAGGTTCGTAAGACGAAACATTGTTTCCCATAGGAAACAATGTAAAGTCAATTAATCCGTGCAACAAGAAAAAAAAACCCGCAAAAAACCGCTGCCGCCTGGCTATCACCTTTTAAAATAGCGGGGGGGGGGGGGGGCTTTCCCAGCAGCTTCCGGAACCGGGAAGTTTGGCAAAATTTCGGGGTTCGGGAGGCTGCTGGGAAGCCCCGCAGCCCGGCTGTCACAACAACCGGGAGGCTTCCGCCTTTGGGTTTTCCGCTGGGGGGGGGAGCAGGAGGACCTTCCTAACTCCCTCCTCCCCGAGCCAAAAAAACAAAGGCGGTCTGATGCCGCCAGCTTGAGCCAGGAGGCATTCAGGGCGTGGAGGGTTTCTTAGCTTTCCTCTTCCTCATTCTCCGTGAAAGCTGGAGGACAAATAGAGAAGAAACGGTGAAGAGAAGAGCCTCCTTGAAAGGTTGAGGACACATGGAGATCAAACTGGGAAGAGGAGAGGTGAAAAACCTTCCGTGAAAGGTTGGGGACACATGGAGATCAAACTGGGAAGAGGAGAGGTGAAAAACCCTCCGTGAAAGGTTGGGGACACATGGAGATCAAACTGGGAAGAGGAGAGGTGAAAAACCCTCCGTGAAAGGTTGGGGACACATGGAGATCAAACTGGGAAAAGGAGAGGTGAAAAACCCTCCGTGAAAGGTTGAGGACACATGGAGATCAAACTGGGAAGAGGAGAGGTTAAAAACCCTCCGTGAATGGTTGGGGACACATGGAGAGCAAACTGGGAAGAGGAGAGGTGAAAAACCTTCCGTGAAAGGTTGGGGACACATGGAGATCAAACTGGGAAGAGGAGAGGTGAAAAACCCTCCGTGAAAGGTTGGGGACACATGGAGATCAAACTGGGAAGAGGAGAGGTGAAAAACCCTCCGTGAAAGGTTGAGGACACATGGAGAGCAAACTGGGAAGAGGAGAGGTGAAAAACCCTCCGTGAAAGGTTGGGGACACATGGAGATCAAACTGGGAAGAGGAGAGGTGAAAAACCCTCCGTGAAAGGTTGGGGACACATGGAGAGCAAACTGGGAAAAGGAGAGGTGAAAAACCCTCCGTGAAAGGTTGGGGACACATGGAGATCAAACTGGGAAGAGGAGAGGTGAAAAACCCTCCGTGAAAGGTTGAGGACACATGGAGATCAAACTGGGAAGAGGAGAGGTGAAAAACCCTCCGTGAAAGGTTGGGGACACATGGAGATCAAACTGGGAAGAGGAGAGGTGAAAAACCCTCCGTGAAAGGTTGGGGACACATGGAGATCAAACTGGGAAGAGGAGAGGTGAAAAACCCTCCGTGAAAGGTTGGGGACACATGGAGATCAAACTGGGAAGAGGAGAGGTGAAAAACCCTCCGTGAAAGGTTGAGGACACATGGAGATCAAACTGGGAAGAGGAGAGGTGAAAAACCCTCCGTGAAAGGTTGAGGACACATGGAGATCAAAAAAACCCTCCGTGAAAGGTTGAGGACACATGGAGATCAAACTGGGAAGAGGAGAGGTGAAAAACCCTCCGTGAAAGGTTGAGGACACATGGAGAGCAAACTGGGAAGAGGAGAGGTGAAAAACCCTCCGTGAAAGGTTGAGGACACATGGAGATCAAACTGGGAAGAGGAGAGGTGAAAAACCCTCCGTGAAAGGTTGAGGACACATGCAGGTCAAACTGGGAAGAGGAGAGGTGAAAAACCCTCCCTGAAACGTTGAGGACACATGGAGATCAAACTGGGAAGAGGAGAGGTGAAAAACCCTCCGTGAAAGGTTGAGGACACATGGAGATCAAACTGGGAAGAGGAGAGGTGAAAAACCCTCCGTGAAAGGTTGAGGACACATGGAGAGCAAACTGGGAAGAGGAGAGGTGAAAAACCCTCCTTGAAAGGTTGAGGACACATGGAGAGCAAACTGGGAAGAGGAGAGGTGAAAAACCCTCTGTGAAAGGTTGAGGACACATGGAGAGCAAACTGGGAAGAGGAGAGGTGAAAAACCCTCCTTGAAGGTTGATCTCCCAGTTTGATCTCCATGTGTCCTCAACCTTTCACGGAGGGTTTTTCACCTCTCCTCTTCCCAGTTTGCTCTCCATGTGTCCTCAACCTTTCAGGGAGGGTTTTTCACCTCTCCTCTTCCCAGTTTGATCTCCATGTGTCCCCAACCTTTCACGGAGGGTTTTTCACCTCTCCTCTTCCCAGTTTGATCTCCATGTGTCCCCAACCTTTCACGGAGGGTTTTTCACCTCTCCTCTTCCCAGTTTGATCTCCATGTGTCCTCAACCTTTCACGGAGGGTTTTTCACCTCTCCTCTTCCCAGTTTGATCTCCATGTGTCCCCAACCTTTCACGGAGGGTTTTTCACCTCTCCTCTTCCCAGTTTGATCTCCATGTGTCCCCAACCTTTCAGGGAGGGTTTTTCACCTCTCCTTTTCCCAGTTTGATCTCCATGTGTCCCCAACCTTTCACGGAGGGTTTTTCACCTCTCCTCTTCCCAGTTTGATCTCCATGTGTCCCCAACCTTTCACGGAGGGTTTTTCACCTCTCCTCTTCCCAGTTTGATCTCCATGTGTCCCCAACCTTTCACGGAGGGTTTTTCACCTCTCCTCTTCCCAGTTTGATCTCCATGTGTCCCCAACCTTTCACGGAGGGTTTTTCACCTCTCCTTTTCCCAGTTTGATCTCCATGTGTCCCCAACCTTTCACGGAGGGTTTTTCACCTCTCCTTTTCCCAGTTTGATCTCCATGTGTCCTCAACCTTTCACGGAGGGTTTTTCACCTCTCCTCTTCCCAGTTTGATCTCCATGTGTCCCCAACCTTTCACGGAGGGTTTTTCACCTCTCCTCTTCCCAGTTTGATCTCCATGTGTCCTCAACCTTTCACGGAGGGTTTTTCACCTCTCCTCTTCCCAGTTTGATCTCCATGTGTCCTCAACCTTTCACGGAGGGTTTTTCACCTCTCCTCTTCCCAGTTTGATCTCCATGTGTCCTCAACCTTTCACGGAGGGTTTTTCACCTCTCCTCTTCCCAGTTTGATCTCCATGTGTCCTCAACCTTTCACGGAGGGTTTTTCACCTCTCCTCTTCCCAGTTTGATCTCCATGTGTCCTCAACCTTTCAAGGAGGCTCTTCTCTTCACCGTTTCTTCTCTATTTGTCCTCCAGCTTTCACGGAGAATGAGGAAGAGGAAAGCTAAGAAACCCTCCACGCCCTGAATGCCTCCTGGCTCAAGCGGGGCGGCATCAGACCGCCTTTGTGTTTTCGGATGGGGAGGAGGGAGTTAGGAAGGTCCTCCTGCTCCCCCGAGCCGAAAACCCAAAGGCGGAAGCCTCCCGGTTGTTGTGACAGCCGGGCTGCGGGGCTTCCCAGCAGCCTCCCGAACCCCGAAATTTTGCCAAACTTCCCGGTTCCGGAGAGCAAACTGCGTTCTGCGTTCGGAGACTGCTGGGGAGCCGCGCGGCTGTTTTAAAAGGTCACAGCCGGGCTGCGGGGCTTCCCAGCAACCTCCCGAACCCCGAACCCGGAAGTTTGGCTAAAGTTCGGGGTTCGGGAGGTTGCTGGGAAGCCCTCCAGCCTGGCTGTGACCTTTTAAAACAGCCGGGTGGCTTCCCAGCCGTCTCCTGAAGCTGAACGCCAAACCCGGAAGTTCGGGTTTGGCGTTCGTAACATGAAAAAACTTCGTAAGAAGAGGCAAATTTTTTCTGAACCCCGGGTTCGTATCTCGAGTTGTTCGTAAGACGAGGGGTTCGTATCTTGAGGTACCACTGTATTTTGTAGTAATTGCTGATATTAAAAAAAAACCTCAAGAGATTTATTGCACATGAAAGATTAATGGTTTATAGGGCTTGATAGATTAGTCCAAATGCAGAACGGTCAAATGAGAATATAATACATAACAACAACTTTCTTACATATCTGAGGTTATTTTGGATAACACTTCAGATACCTTTGCAGTACTTTTCCTGTTTTAAAAGGGTGGAATAATCTTTCATAGATGCATGACATTTAAAATAGCAAATTGTTGTCAAGAGAAGATCAAATAGGAGTAGTCTTTTATCAGCTAAAATCCTTTGGGAAGTTTGTATATTGAATATGTTATTCTGAAAATCTGGCCTTTTGAATAAAAAAAGCATGCATAATAGAATTTTGAGATTTGAAAAACTGAAAATTACCAATAATTTTCTATATCAATACATAAAACTGATGATGTTAAGTTTTAAATGTATTATTGCATATTGTTTTACGGAAGATTGTGTGGTTAACAGCTGTTTATACTGCTATAAATATCTATTTGGAGAAATCTGCAAGTTACAGACACCATATGGAGATGCTTTAGCCTTCAAGCATTATAGCTCTTCACAAGGCACCCATAACATTACAATAATTACTGTTAAGTCTAGATGGCATCATAAACATGTGAAACTGAAAAAGAGTTGAAAATAACTCAGATAAGATTTCCAGAAATACCTTTAATTCTCAAGTTATTTTAGCAGCCATTGTGTTTCTATCTTAAGTTAGCAGGTAAGCGATGTGAGGACCTTTATCTTTAACTTTATTTTTCATTATCATTTCCTATATTATTCATTTTCTCTGTGGATCACAGAGAATTAGTCTTTGTATTATTTTAAGGAGTTGCCTGAAAAGTAGCAATTCTGTCATTTGAAATTCTGAATGTGATCCTCCTATTTATTCTGCCTGTCCCTAAAATAACAATACAGTGTGATACCTAGTCTTACAAATGCCTCGTCATACAAACTTTTCGAGATACAAACCCGAGGTTTAAGATTTTTTTTGTCTCTTCTTACTAACTATTTTCATCTTACAAACCCACCGCTGCCGCTGGGATGCCCCACCTCCGGACTTCCGTTGCCAGCGAAGCACCCGTTTTTGCGCTGCTTGGATTCCCCTGAGGCTCCCCTCCATGGGAAACCCCACCTCCGGACTTACGTGTTTTTGTGATGCTGCAGGGGAATCCCAGCAGTGCAAAAACGGGCGCTTCGCTGGCAACAGAAGTCCGGAGGTGGGGTTTCCCAGCGAGGGGAGCCTCAGTGAAATCGCAGCATCACAAAAACACAGAGGTCCAGAGGTGGGGTTTCGAGGACTTTGGTGTTTTTGCGATGCTGCGATTTCACTGATGCTCCCTCAGAGGATTCCCAGCAGATCAAAAACGTGTGCTTCGGCTGGCAAAAGGGGTGAATTTTGGGCTTGCACGCATTAATCGCTTTTCCATTGATTCCTATGGGAAACAATGTTTCATCTTACAAACTTTTCCCCTTAAGAACCTCGTCCCGGAACCAATTAAGTTTGTAAGACAAGGAAGGTATCACTGTATGTCTTTAATCTGCAAAACCATTGCTGGTTTACTTTACTTATATTTCCTGTCCTTGACTAAAATAATTAATATGACTAAAACGGAATAATGGAAAGGAGTTTTTCAAGTGCCCAGTAGATGGGACAGCTTTTTTTAAATAAGTTTTTTTTAATTAATACAAAATAAAATACATCCGTCAGCAGTGTATCATCTGGTTGCAACTTTTTCTGTCTAACATCCTTTTTCAATATCTTATCTTCATTATACCTCATCTGCTTTATAACATGTTTCCCCCAAAATAAGATCTTGTCTTATATTTTTTGAACCCTCAGATAAGTGCTTGGCCTTATTGCCATGAACTTAAAAGCCTGATTGGGCTTATTATCAGGGGAGATCTTATTTGGGGGAAAACAGTACATTTTTCTTATAATCTATCAATTATTTTATTTGTTTTTTATGTTAATATATATTTTTAAACTCATCAATTTCAAAAAAAATTATTCTCCAACCTTTTATTCAAATTATTGTTTCTCTTTAATTCTCTAGAGTCAATCTATTCATTTCTTCTCATTCTAATATTTTCTTTATGACATTCTTATCACTAGGAATCTCTCTACTTTTCCAGTGTTGTGCAAATACAATTCTAGCTGCTGTTAATATATGCATAGTCAAATATACATTAGCTTTTTGATACATTTCAGATAAAATTCCTAACCGAAATATTTGTTGTACCATTTCTTCCAATTATTTCTTATTTTTTGTCCAATATTTTTTTGCTTTTCCACATGTCCACCACATAGGATAGTAGGATCCTAGCATTTGGTGACATTTCCAACATTTCACTCATTTTTTTTCCTTAAACATTCTTGCAAATCTCTCCGGTGGTAGGTGCCATCTGTAAAACATCATATACAAATTCTCTTTAAATGCAGTTGACATTGTTAATTTATAATTTCTATCCTACAGCTTCTCCCATTTATCCAATTCTATTGTATAACCATTTTTTATCCATGCTATCAGTTTTGCTTTTATTTATTTATTTATTTATTTATTTATTTATTTAATTAATTATTCAATTATTTAATTATTTATTTATTTAATTAATTAATTTGACTTCTCTGCTGCCCAATCCCGAAGGACTCAGGGCGGCTCACAACAGTGAACTTGCTCTTTTACTTGCTCTTCTCCCAATTTAATTCCTAATAAATAAATATACAATTTTTAATTAGTTTTTCTTCTGTTCCTGTTAGTATTTTATCCAATTCTGTTAATTCTATATAAAAGCCCTGCTATTTAAACATCTTTTTCATATCTAGATTGTATCTGCATATACATATACCATGTTATATTCATCCCTTTCTCCCTTAGTTCTTCTTTCAGTTTGAGCTCCCCTTCTTCATTTAAAATATCTTTATATCTAACTATTGTTCCCATAATATTCGGATGTGTCAATGCTTCCATTATTGAAAGCCAAACTGGTACTTTTGTATAATATTGTCCTTTAACTTTCTCCCACACAAATATTAAAGCATTTCTTATATAGTGCCTCTTAAAATATCCATGTAACTTATTTTTCCCATAACATGAAAAAGCTTGCCAGCCGAATTCTAAATCATCTTCCTCACTATGGTCCACTCCTTTATCCATGTCAGTGCTGTGGTTTGAAGATATAGTTCCCAGTTTGGTAGTCGAAACCCTTCAGTCCTTTTATCTTGCATCATTTTCAGGCCAATTCTTGCCTTTTCCCCTTGCCAAATAAACTTAGGAATTATCTTATTTAATTCTTCAAAATATTTCTTTTCCAGTTTTATTGGAATTGTCTGAAATAAAAATAATAATCTTGGCAATGTGTTCATTTTAATAGTTGCCACTCGTCCTGTCAATGATAATTGCAGATTCTTCCATTTTTCCAGATCTACTTAGATTTGTTCCAGCAATTTATGATAATTGTCTTTCCTTAATTATTACACATTTCGTTGTCAACTGCATCCCTAAATATCTTTATGTGGGCTAGCTTTGAGTGTCACCCTAGAGCAGTGGTCCCCAAACTACGGCCCGCGGGCCACATGCGGCCCACTGAGGCCATTTATCTGGCCCGCCAGTGAGTGACAAGAGCACAGGGAAAAGAGAGAGAGAAAGAAAGAAAAGGGAAAGAGAGGGAGGGAAGGAGAAGTGGAGAGGAATGAAGGAGGGAAGGAAGGAAGGAAAGAAGGAGAAATGGAGGGAACAAGGAAGGAAGGAAGGAAGGAAGAATGAAATGGAGGGACAGAGGAAGGAAGGACTGTTTTTTTTGGGGGGGAGGGTTAAATTTTTCTCTCAACATACATTCAAACAACACAGTGTACCATCTAATTTTCCATGAATAAAATGTGGTATTTTGTTAGTAACTAATATCAATCATCAAAAAAGTTGCAAAAGTTTTTTTTTTCTAATTTTGTCATCCAGTTACATTCATTTTCTTTTAATTAAATTCCCTCCTTAATGTTCCTTCAAAAAGTGCAACACCAATTATATTTCTAACTTATTAACCATTATGCCAAAGTGCTTCCTTCTTTCTTTATACATTTTTCATAAGCCAAGAAAACCTTGTATAGCCAATCAGATGTTAACAAAAGAAAATTAAAAACAAAACATAAACATATATGAATTTCAGATCTTCTCCCCCCCCCTCTAAATAGTACGTTCCCATTTTGTTTTTTACTTTAAAACAAGGTATGTGCAGTGTGCATAGGAATTTGTTCATAGGTTTTTTTTTATAGTCCAGCCCTCCAACAGTCCGAGGGACAATGAACTGGCCCCCTGTGTAAAAAGTTTGGAGACCCCTGTCTTATAGTGTCTCTTAAAATATCCATGTAACTTATTTTTCCCATAACATAAAAAAGCATGCCAGCCGAATTCTAAACCATTTCCTTCCAAAGTCAGTAACTTTACATTCCTCACTATGATCCACTCCTTTATCCATGTCAGTGCTGTGGTTTGGTGATATAGTTCTCAGTTTGGTAGTCCAAAACCTCCTTTAGTCCTTTTATCTTGCATCATTTTCAGGCCTTTTCCCCTTGCCAAATAAAGTTATGAATTATCTTATTTAATTCTTCAAAATATTTCTTTTCCAGTTTTATCGGAATTGTCTGAAATAAAAATAATAATCTTGGCAATGTGTTCATTTTAATTGTTGCCACTCGCCCTGTCAATGATAATTGCAAATTCTTCCATTTTTCCAGATCTACTTAGATTTGTTCCAGCAATTTATGATAATTGTCTTCCCTTAATTGTTACACATCTCGCTGTCAACTGCATTCCTAAATATCTTTAGATGGGCTAGCTTTGAGTGTCACCCTAGAGTTTGGAGTCGGTAGCCAAATCTAGAAAGCAGACACGAAGCAAATCCACATGGCGGATCCATATCAGACTAGAGTTGTACATTCCAGTTCTGTTACTGTAGAAAAGCTTCTTGAGTTTACTGCGAGTGCTGTTTTGCTTACGAAGCACAACTTCATGTCTAAATAGTACCACGAACAAAAGGCTCATTACAGACACTCATTAAAATGTGCAACAATGCTGAAAAGCTTTTTAGGTGTTGCCTTGATAATCATGTTTTCAAGAAACCTATTTTTAAACTGAACATGGTGTTCCGCGATTAGCTGCAAGTCATTTTCCGCATGTCTTTTAAATGGAAGGTCATTTTTCAGAACACTGAATTGTGCTAGCATCCTGTGCGAGAACTTGTCATGATATATTTTATCAATGAAGTGCAAGCATTTCACATTTATTTGTATATTTGTCGTTGCAAAAAACCCCGAGAGGTATTATTGTCTTTCTAAAACTGAGTTTTATTTTCCGTAGGGATGATATCGCAGATTTAGAAGAAGCCAAAAAATTATTAAGAGAAGCAGTTGTTCTTCCACTGTGGATGCCAGATTTTTTCAAAGGCATCAGAAGACCTTGGAAAGTAAGAGCCCTCTAGCTATTATATGTGTGTGTTGTCCTTATACTCATGGATAACATTGTATATATTCAAACATTTTCTCTTGCAACAGATCTACCAATTTGGGGCATATACTGTATATTAAATGCAATATTTGGTTATTATTTTTTTTTAAAAAGGAAATGAAATATTCTGAATAGAGAATCCTTAACTCCATGGATACAAAAAAAAGGGAGTTACGATCTGGATCTGAAATTCTCATTCTTCCCTCCCCACAGTCATGTATTCCTATTTCGAGCACTCGGTAATTGGCTCACATTTACAGATGTTTGCAGTGCCCTGTCATCAAATGACTTTCATGTATGGGAGGGGTTTTTTTCTGGAAAACGGTGTTTGCTTTCCAAGCAAAATGGGTTTCCAATGAAAAAATAGCAAAACACCTATTGCAGATAATGAATTTGCTTAACAGCCACATATTCGCTTAATGCCATGCTGATTCACATAACGATTGTTGGAAAAAGTGTTTGCAAAATTGAGTTGGTCAATTTATTTATTACTACTATTATTATTATTATTATTATTATTATTATTATTATCATCATCATTATCATTATTATTTATTAGATTTGTATGCCGCCCCTCTCCGTATTTATTTATTTATTTGTTTGTTTATTTGTTTATTTTTTGTTTGTTCCTTCCTTCCTTCCTTCCTTCCTTCCTTCCTTCCTTCCTTCCTTCCTTCCTTCCTTCCTTCCTTCCTTCCTTCCTTCCTTCGATTTTTATGCCGCCCTTCTTCTTAGACTCAGGGCGGCTTACAACATGTTAGCAATAGCACTTTTGAACAGAGCCAGCGTATTGCCCCCACAATCCGGGTCCTCATTTTACCCACCTCGGAAGGATGGAAGGCTGAATCAACCTTGATGAACCAAAGAACCATAATTCTGAGCTTTTGATACAAAGAATAGAGTCTACTGAGCAAGTATGATCAGATGATGCTAAACCAATGATGGTGAACCTTTTTTTCCTCGGGTGCCAAAAGAACGTGCATGCATGCTATCGCACATGCATGAGTGCCCACACCCATAATTCAATGGCTGGAGAGGGCGAAAATAGTTTTCCCTACCTCCCAGAGGCCCCTCTGGAGACTGGAAATGAACTGTTTCCCAATTTCTGGTGGGCCCAATAGACTCATGTTTCACCCTTCCCAGGCTCCAAAGGCTTCCCTGGAGCTGGGGAGGGTAAAAATGCTCTCCTCCATCCCCCTGGAGGATCTCTGGAAGTCAAAAACGCCCTCCCAGAGCCTCTGAGCGAGCCAGAAATCACCTGGTTGGCACACACATGCTTGTTGGAGCTGAGCTAGGGAATGACACCGCGTGCCACCTGTGGCACCCGTGCCATAGGTTCGCCATCACTGTACTAAACCACCGTAGAAGAGGCTCTTGTTTTCCTGTACAGAGTACAAGGCTAGAATTTTGTTCATTTATTTGTGCTTGTTTCATTCCAGTTTCTCCGGACTCTGAGCATCATGCATGTCCTCTATAAATCAGGTTAAAACTAACAAAAATCAGAATATGCCTGTAGATACAAACTCTGGAAATGTCAGTTATACTGAACAAATACAGTGATACCTCATCTTACAAACTTAATTGGTTCCGGGACAAGGTTCTTAAGGTGAAAAGTTTGTAAGACGAAACAATGTTTCCCATAGGAATCATTGGAAAGGCAATTAATGCGTGCAAGCCCAAAATTCACCCCTTTTGCCAGCCGAAGCGCCCATTTTTGTGCTGCTGGGATTCCCCTGAGGCTCCCCTCCATGGGAAACCGCACCTCCGGACTTCCGTTGCCAGCAAAGCGCCCGTTTTGCTCTGCTGGGATTCACCTGCTGGGATTCCCCTGCAGCATCACAAAAACACAGAAGTCTGGAGGTGGGGTTTCCCATGGAGGGTAGCCTCGGGAATCCCAGCAGCACAAAAACGGGTGCTTCGCTGGCAACGGAAGTCTGGAGGCAGGGCATCCAAGCGGCAGCGGTGGGTTTGTAAGGTGAAAATAGTTTGTAAGAAGAGGCAAAAAAATCTTAAACCCCGGGTCTGTATCTCGAAAAGTTTGTATGATGAGGGTTTTGTAAGATGAGGTATCACTGTACTTCAAAATCAGGGGGAATAACATTAGGATTTCCCAACTCCCGACGTCTTCTGAAAAAGCAACATTTTAATGGCATTCCTAAAATTCTAAAACTATTTTTTTCTTTTCTTTTTTTTTGGGGGGGGGGGTCAGGGGGAATGGTGTAGAAGAAGGGCAGCAATTGACAAAGCTCATATCTATGATGTTGCTTGGTGACATTCCCAGAATGCAGACATAGAGATATTATTGGATAGGTAGATACATAGGGGTCCCAAAGATACCTAGTCCTGAGCTGTGAAGGCTTTAAAGGTGCCAACCAGAATCTGAAATTGCATATAAAATTGAATCCTAAACTAGTGTATGACTGAATTAAGGGATTCCCATAACTACTCAAGTTGTTGCATTCTGAATCATCGGTAGCTTCCAATTATTCTTCAAGAATAGCTCATATAAAATGCTTGTACAGATCCAAGCAAGAGAAGACTAACCATGAGTGAAGAAGTCTTGATAACTACACATAATGGAGCTGTGTGATGGCCCGGGCAGAAGTCATATGATAAGGTCATCAGATTGGCAATTTCTAAGATACCGTGTTTCCCCGATAGTAAGGCAGTGTCTTACTATCTTTTTACCCCCAAAAGCCCCACTGTGTCTTACTTTGGGGGTATGTCTTACATTGTCCCGGGCACCGGGGCCGGCTCGTCTTCGGGCGCGGGGAGCTGCCGGAAAGGAGGCGGGCGAAGGAGGGCGCCTGACCGCGCCACTCACCTTTCGGCTGTGCTGATTCTGGCTGCTCATCTTGCAGGGAGCCCCCAATTCTTCTTCCCCGCGTGATGTGATGTGGGCCACCCCCTTCACCTGGTGCACGGGGCAGGGAGAGACCTCGACGTTCGGCGGGTTGCGGGGAGCATCCCCTCGCTGCTCCCGGCAATTTTTGTCGGCAGGGGAGGCCAACTCCGCGGCGACACGGACGCTCGGCTGGCTGGCTAAAGGCAGGCCAAGGGGTGGATGGGCAGTCAAAAAGGGTGAGCGGCCGCCGCTGTGCCCTCCTTCACCCGCCTCCTTTCCGGCAGCTCCCTGCGCGCCCCTCACCTTCGCTCGCCGCGGCGCCACCGCCTCTTCCCCTGCCAAGGCTCAGCTGCAAGCGGCCAGCGAGGCCGATCGGCTCCGAGGTGAGCGGAAAGGAGGCGGGCGAAGGAGGGTGCAGCTCCGTCCGCTCGCCTCGGAGCCGATCGGCCTCGCTGGCCGCTTGCAGCTGAGCCTCGGCAGGGGAAGCAGCCAGCGAGGCCGATCGGCTCCGAGGCGAGCGGCCGCCGCTGTGCCCTCCTTCGCCCGCCTCCTTTCCGGCAGCTCCCTGCGCGCCCCTCGCCTTCGCTCGCCGCGGCGCCACCGCCTCTTCCCCTGCCGAGGCTCAGCTGCAAGCGGCCAGTGAGGCCGATCGGCTCCGAGGCGAGCGGAAAGGAGGCGGGCGAAGGAGGGCGCAGCTCCGGCCGCTCGCCTCGGAGCCGATCGGCCTCGCTGGCCGCTTGCAGCTGAGCCTCGGCAGGGGAAGCGGCCAGCGAGGCCGATCGGCTCCGAGGCGAGTGGCCGGAGCTGCGCCCTCCTTCACCAGCCTCCTTTCCGGCAGCTCCCTGCACGCCCCTCGCCTTTGCTCGCCGCGGCGCCACCGCCTCTTCCCCTGCCGAGGCTCAGCTGCAAGCGGCCAGCGAGGCCGCTCGGCTCCGAGGCGAGCGGAAAGGAGGCGGGCGAAGGAGGGTGCAGCTCCGGCCGCTCGCCTCGGAGCCGATCGGCCTCGCTGGCCGCTTGCAGCTGAGCCTCGGCAGGGGAAGAGGCGGTGGCGCCGCGGCGAGCGAAGGCGAGGGGCGCGCAGGGAGCTGTCGGAAAGGAGGCTGGTGAAGGAGGGTGCAGCTCCGGCCGCTCGCCTCGGAGCCGATCGGCCTCGCTGGCCGCTTGCAGCTGAGCCTCGGCAGGGGAAGAGGCGGTGGCGCCGCGGCGAGCGAAGGCGAGGGGCGCGCAGGGAGCTGTCGGAAAGGAGGCTGGTGAAGGAGGGCGCAGCTCCGGCCGCTCGCCTCGGAGCCGATCGGCCTCGCTGGCCGCTTGCAGCTGAGCCTCGGCAGGGGAAGAGGTGGTGGCGCCGCGGCGAGCGAAGGCGAGGGGCGCGCGGGGAGCTTGGAAGCAATGTCATCGCCCCCCCCCGCAATACCCCCGTGTTTCCCCGAAAGTAAGACATATGTCTTACTTTCGGGGTATGGCTTATATAAGCCGACCCCCCTGAAACCCCCCATATGTCTTACAATCGGGGGGGGTCTTACTATCGGGGAAACACGGTAGCATCAGATTATCTTGTTGCTGTAATAGTATTAACAGCTTCTCCATTGCCATTTTATCTAGCAAATCTCATTCAGTGGATTTATTCCAAGTAAAATTTCCTATGCCCTTCCCCCAAACAATTTCTAAAATATGAGTTATCTTTATTGCAGATGAATTTGTAAGCTTTTAATGATAAAATTGCTCATGTTTGATTTTATTTGGGGATTACAAGTTTGTAGAGGTGGTTGAAATTATGAGACATGCTATGACTCAATGTTTTTATTTGGAACAAGTTCACTATCTTTCTTGTGTTGAAATGAAGACCATGATTATTATTATTATTCTCATTATTATGAAATGGGAATATGGTTATTATCAAATAGTATTTTTTAAAGGAAAACTGGATATTTTTTTGAAGGCTGCTCCCCATACCCTTATGTTTTGATTTTTGATTGAATTATTGCTTCACTGAATATCTTTCATTTTAGACAGTATTATCCAACCTACCCTGTTTTAGATGTAGCTATCATTCATTTCCCAGACACCTGCCAGTCTAATTTTCAGGCTTTTTAAATTGCTGCTTATTATCTTTTTAAATTACTGCTTTATTATCTGATTCTGTAATGGGCATCCACAGCAGGCCAAGCTTCTAGAGATCCCTAATGTGATAATTTATTGAAATTATCATTTCAATAAATGTAAGCAAATACAACTTACCTCCACTTAAGCTTAAATAGTTAGGTAGGCATTTGCTAAGGCTTTTTCCTGTTTTAACTTAAAAGAAATGTGGTTGTATGGATATAGTTATAAATCAGGGATGTCAAACTCAAAACGAAACGTAGATCTGTGCTTAGATCTGGCCCATGGGACTGGCCTGGAAATATGAAAGGAATGACCTGGAGTGCCTCTAACGGCTAAAATGAGCCGAGAGGGCTCCTCTGTGGCCCATTTTCAGCCAGCAGAATGCTGCAGAAGGCTCTGATGGCCGAAAATGTCCCTCCCCTGTGACCTGTTTTGGCTGGCAGAGGCACTGCGGGCCGTTCCTTTGTTATTTCCAGATCATCCCCGTGGGCTGGAGGCAAGAGTGCTGTAGGAGGCAGCACCTTCTTCACCTTCTCTTTAGCAGCATCTGCCAACTAGAACTAAGTATCCTCTAAGATCTGCATGGCTGTTGTTCAGAAGAGCCAAAAACATCTGCCTCTTCACCCAAGTCTTTGATGAGAGAGAGTGACCCTCTTTGTGTAGCTGAGTTTGTCATCTTTTATCTCTGTTGTTGTTAGCTCTGGCCCAGCTCCTGCCCCAAGGACTGTGGATGTGGGGGAGACATCCACATGCTGCAGGCCTGTTTTGCCCCCGGTGGAATCTGCTAATGAAGGCTCCTCTGACCAAGAAGACATGAGTGACAGGAGGAGAGTGTGGCAGACAGCTCAGAAGGAGATCAATTATCTAGCTCCTCCTTGGATTCAGAACAAGAGTTAATGATACAGCCACGCATGCAGAGAGCGATGCATAGGCAACAACAACTGAGAGATTATTATCAAAGAAAATGAGGCCACCTGTGGTTGGGTGGGGCTGTAGTAATTAGTGAGGCTGCTATAAATAGCAGCCTGTGGGTTTAGCCATTGTGGAGGATTATCTGATCGTTGTGTTTCATGACTGCTTTACTGACTTTGACCTTTTGTGTGTTGCTTTTTCCCCGCTTTGAAACTAAACCAGAGCAAAGTGTGTTTCACTTTGTGAAAGAAGAAGGACTGTGAATTGCCTCATAGCTGCAAGATAAGTATCTCAGAACTGATAAGGGACTTGTACAAATTACCAGTTTGTTTGGAGACGAATGCTCTTTGCTATACCAAAAGAGGGCTTGGTTTAAGTGAATTTTCATTATAAAGAACATTGTTTTGAATTTTCAAACGTGTGTGTGTCTGAAATTTGTACCTGTGAATTTTTGGGAGGATTCTACCAGAGAGCTCGACAGAACAATCTCAATCTTTTATCATGATTGATTTCATTGTAAATTTTTTGATTGTTGTGAGCCACCCAGAGTCAGAGAATTGGGTAGTATATCAATTTTGTAAATTATTACTTATATTAAGTCCTTCTCTAAGGTGGGTCAGAGGTAGTAACAAAGATTGATAGACTGTTGGACAATTTTTAGAGACATATGGAGAAATATGGGGGTCTATCCTCCATACTAACTCTTCTGTCGGGCTCTCTGATAGGAGCCTCCCGAAAATTCAAGGATACAAATTTCAGACACATACACGTTTGAAAATTCAAAACAATGTTCTTTATCACAAAAGTCAAAATAAACTAAGCACTCTTTTTGTATTGCAAAGAGCACTCATCCCAAAACAACAGGGTACTCTGTACAATTTCCCTTAAGCAGTCATTAAGTACTTAGCCAGCAGCAGTGGAGTAACTTCACACCCCTTCTTCTTCCAACGAAGTGAGACACACACACACACACACACACAAGTTGCTCTGCTTTGGTTTCAAAGGCATGAAAAAGCAACAAAGTCCAGCACACAAGATTCCTGACGAAACTGCAACTGATATTCTTCCACAATGGCCAAACCCACATGCTGCTATTTATAGCAGCAGCCCTAATTACTGGAGCCCCACCCAAACACAGGTGGCCTCCCTTATTTCCTGCAATATGTTCTTACTTGGTCTCTTCTACGCATAATTCTGCGCTTGCGTGGATCCAAAATGTCATCATCTGAAGCTATAGAAGATAAGGAAGATTGACTGCCTTGGCTGTGTGCCAAGCCCCCCTCTGCTGAGTCACTCCCACCTTCTTCTTCGTCCGAGGAAACTAAACTCTGATCTGATTCTGTCGGCAATAACACAGGCCTGTGACATGTTGAATTTTCCCCTGCATCCATCTCCCCATTCCCTGGGGCAGGAGCTGGGCCAGAGCCAACCACAACACTAACCTACCCAGGCTTCATGCTATGGGGAATCCAGAGCATGATACCATGGTCTTTCGAGACTGAAAGGTGCCAATGCAACGGAGAAATTGTCAGTTCATTGATGCTCTACTCCTATACAAAAGAGTCAAGCACCATAGCATTAACGGACTCTACATGTCTTTAATCTCTACATAATGGAATTAAGACTATTTGTGCCATAAAGTAAATCTCTCTTTGTGTGAAATAGGTGCTTTGAATGCAAAGGGGAAAAAATGCCTTGTCAAACGCACACCATGGTCATGTCTCCTGGCCACACCCACCCTTGGCCACGCCCCACCCCATCCCTCCAAGGTCAAACACAATCCTGATGCATCCCTCAATTAAATTGAGTTTGATACCCCATGTACAGATGATATATCTGAATGGAAACTGAAGCACACACTAGGTATCGAGATCTGTAGGTTTCCCCCAGATAACATGGTTTTTAATGTGTCCGGTTTCTAGTTTTGCCATGATTTGGAAGTGGGCTTGTTTTGTAGATAGATTGAGGCTGACGACTATTGTGAGGTGGAAGCTGTTGAAATAATGAAGAAATTTAACAAGATATTCATTTTCATAGATCCAGAAGATTAAATGTCATCAAGGAATCTCAAATATTTATTTATTTATTTATTCATTCATTCATTCACTCATTCATTCAATTTTTATGCGTCCCTTCTCCTTAGACTCAGGGCGGCTTACAACATGTTAGCAATAGCACTTTTTAACAGAGCCAGCATATTGCCCCCACAATCCGGGTCCTCATTTTACTCACCTCGGAAGGATGGAAGGCTGAGTCAACCTTGAGCCGGTGATGAGATTTGAACCGCTGACCTACAGATCTACAGTCAGCTTTAGTGGCCTGCAGTACAGCACTCTACCTGCTGCGCCACCCCGGCTCTTAAAGAGTTATTTTGAGGGATAAGAATTGAGAAAGTGTTGTTCTAAGTAGCTATGAAGATGATTGAATATCTTGCAGCCACGCATATGTCTACAGTTTTGCCACTAATCTGCAGTTACATGTTAAGGCAAAGGTGAAGAGGATTGAATACAATGGCACACTGTCCAGTAAAAAGCATGTTGTGCTTTGTGTTGTGTTGATGTGAATTATGATATAAATACACATCTACGTGCTTTTTTTAAGTGATCTTTCCCAGGATACGGAAATATAAAATATCTTGAATTGTTTCTTGCTTATGTCTGAAGTGGAGAAAAAATATATTCAGTGTTTCCACAGAATAGTATATTTTATGTGAGTTCTTAAGCTTTATGCAAGAATTCAGCATAGGTTCTTCAGCTTGGCTGAGCATATGACTGGATAGATGTTCTGGTAGGTCTGTGGATCTGTCCCATCACAATGAATTGGTGTTTATAGATGCTTGGAAATTCCACCCCCTTATTTTTCTTCCAGAAGGCAAGATCTACGGTATAGATTTATTGTTGTGATTTGGCAAAGTCCTGATGTAGATAGGGGTCTACGGTAGAGATAGCATTGGTAGATAATTTTTATTTGTTGTGAAGGATATTAGTTTTTTTGAGGAGAATACAACATATTATGAAGGGACATAATTGATTTTGTTATATTTATTTTTATAATTCAAAAATAATTTTGAATTATCCCCCCTCCCCCAAAAAGTACATATTTTGCAACATTTGTTTGTTTTAGTTTTCATTAGCTCTTTTGTTGTGCAAATATGTAAGATGTTAATTGCATAAAGTTCATTTTGATGTCTGGTGTTAATATGATTATCCTAAAAGTATAATTTCTTTTTAGAAATCTTTTGATAGTAATTTTCAGGTGGATAAAATATATTCAGTAAGTAGCGAAACTGATGTGTGTATTGTCTCTATTCATTGCTTTCCTTTTATGAAATCATATAATGACTTTAATTAAGAACCTGCTTTTACAGAGAAGCAGTTAACCTTTGCTTCATGAATTAGATGTGACTTTTCAACAGTTCTGAATATGCATTGATGAAAAAAAGATAAAAGATCATGAAACACTCATTCTAAACATTCATGAATCACATTTCATAACATATCAAGATGGAAAATTTACCTTGCCCATTCAGAACAGCAAAATTTTAAGGATTATGGCAGAAGGACAGATGGAATTAGTCTGAGATTGACCAGATAAAGAAATTGATACCTCAGAGATTTAAGGTAGAATAGAATAGAATAGAATTTTATTGGCCAAGTGTGATTGGACACACAAGGAATTTGTCTTGGTGCATATGCTCAGCGTACATAAAAGAAAAAGATACATTTGTCAAGAATCATGTGGTATAACACTTAACGATTGTCATGTATATATCCAAGTTTTCCTTTATCTCATTTTATATAAACAAAATTAAGATGGGATTATTTTGAGTTTCTTACACTTCTTTCAGTCTCTAGAGTTTGTAGTCTCTTTTTCAAGCCCTTCCTTGATGGGTGCAAAAGAACCAATTAAGTTTAAATTGTGAGTTTTGGAACTATTGGGTATATTTGGAACTTTTAAAAAAAAATTGTGGACACACCACAAAATGATTAGTGTGGTGGATTTGCTCATAAAACAGATAAACCTTCCTCTCAAGATATTCTCTACTCCTTTCTTTTTGGTAATCACCAGCTATTTAAAAGAAGTCTGAATAAAACAATAAAATCAGATGAACTGTGGGGTCTAAAGAGAACTAAGTGTTGCTAGGCACACTGGTGCTGTGCTGTGGACTTATCATTTAAGATATACAGTAATACCTCGTCATACGAACTTAATTGGTGCCGGAAGGTGGTTCGTAAGGCGAAAAGTTCGTAAGAGAAAACAATGTTTCCCATAGGAAACAATGTAAAAGCGATTAATGCGTGCAAGGGGGGGGGAATCGCAAAATGGCGCTCTGCTGGGTGCCGCCGCCCAGCTGTCACCTTTTAAAACAGCCGGGGGGCTTCTCGGCGTTCTCACGAACCCGAACTTTTCGGGTTCGGGTTTGGGAGGCCGCCAAGAAACGCCGCCGCCCGGCTGTCACCTTCTGAAACAGCCAGGGGGCTTCTCGGTGTTCTCCTGAACGCCGAACCCGGAAGTTCAGCAAAAGTTCGGGTTCGGGTTCCGGAGGCCGCCGAGAAGCTCCCGGCTGTTTCAGAAGGTTACAGCCGGCTGCCGCCTGGCGGAGCGCCCTTTTTGCAATTAGCAGCAGCGTTTTCGGCCGATCTGGCCGATCTCTGAAACGGAGGTGGGGAATCCCAATAGGGAATTCCATGGGCGGAGCTTTGATGTCACGAAGACGTCCTTCCTGGCCGGCCAAAGCGTGGCCTCCAGGAAGGACGTCTTCGTGACGTCAAAGCTCCGCCCATGGAATTCCCTATTGGGATTCCCCACCTCCGTTTCAGCCTCCAGATTGGCTGAAAACTCCGCTGCCGATCACAAAAACGGTGCTCTGCCGGGCGCCACCGCCCAGTTGTAACCTTCTGAAACAGCCGGGCACTTCTCGGCGGGCTCTGGAACCTGAACCCGAACTTTTGCTGAACCTCGAACGCCGAGAAGCCCCCCGGCTGTTTCAGAAGGTGACAGCCGGGCGGTGGCGCTTCTCGGCGGCCTCCCGAACCCGAAAAGTTCGGGTTCGGGTTCGGGAGAACGCCGAGAAGCCCACCAGCTGTTTTAAAAGGTGACAGCCAGGTGGCAGCGCCCAGCGGTGCGCCATTTCGCGATCTGCGGTGGGTTCGTAAGCCGGAAAAAGTTCGTAACAAGAGGCAAAAAAATTCCAAACCCCGGGTTTGTATCTCGAGATGTTCGTATCACGAGGGGTTCGTATCACGAGGTACCACTGTATAATTGTGAAGCTTTCCAAGACAGGCACAGACCAGATAGGATTGTCCCAGAAATCTAAAAACAGTTAGGAGCTGCCCATTTATTGTAAACCAGGAGTGGACACTATTACATAAGCTAGTCACATTTATTCTTACCCTGGAGAAGACAGTTAAGGCATAGATCTACCCTGTAGATGGCAGAGGGCCTGGAAGACTACATTGCGTCAGAATCCATAACCTCAAAAGAATCTAGCTAATGTTGCAAAATGTTCCCCTGCCTCTACAAAGACCATGCCCATCAAAAGACGAGCCAAGAGTCAAGTCTGGTTGGGAGTGATCAACTTCAAGGGCCTACGTCAGCTCCTGTTGTTTTCGATTCACCAAGCATTGAACAGAATAGGCTACGGTTGCTGGGAATTCTCCTGAGCATTTGCATTCTTTTTCATAATAAACATGGCGTAATTTATCTTAATCTGCCTGATCATCTGGATGACAATTTTATTTAGATTATCTAAGCATACCAGTGGGGTAAAAGAAATGCTAGCCATATCAAGATCATGTAACAAGTGCTCTGAGACCAAATGAGGTCAAAAATATTACAGCTTGAGTATAACGGGCCAAAGATTACTCATGGTCACTTGATCATCATAGGTGAGGCCATGAAATCCCAGTTTTCCTGGTTCTAGCCAGTGCGTGGAGATTAAAGTCACCCAACCCTCAAAGATGAAGAAACTTCAACACTAGACCTGGGTAGGGATCTTGCCTGACAGGAGGGCAGCCAGTGCAGCAATAGGATTTTAATTAAAATTTCTTTTAAAATTACTGTATTTATCAGACTATAAAATGTTCTGGACTATAAGACCCCCTAGCTTTTGGAGAGGAAAACAAGAAAAAATAATAATACAGTAATAATCAAAGAAATACAATTTGGCCCAATGGTTTTAATTTTCTTTAATTATTCACAAAGCAAATGAAAGCGTAGAATCCAGGTGTGAATGAGTGGTTTTTAAAAAGATTTATATGGTTTTTGTAAGACACAACTCTGCTAACAAAATAATAAAAATACAATACAGTGGTCCCTTGACTTTCGCAGGGGATACGTTCCAAGACCACCCACGAAAGTCAAATTTCTGCGAAGTAGAGATGCTTCCTTCCTTCCTTCCTTCCTTCCTTCCTTCCTTCCTTCCTTCCTTCCTTCCTTCCTTCCTTCCTACCTTCCTTCCTTCCTTCCTTCCTTCCTTCCCCCCCTCCATCCTCCATTCCTGGTTCTACTTACCCCCAGAACCCGCAGGGGCAACGGGGCGGCAAGCTTAGAAGAGGAGGTGGTGGCGGTGGACAGCAGTAAGGCTCGGCTTCAAGTGGAGCATACCAACACTCCGAGAATTAAAGGGGAGGGATCGGGAGGCTGGGGCAGAAGCGGAGCTTTTATTTAAAGAAGCAGTATGGCTGGTGTAGGGGGGAGGAGAGTTAAAACGCACAGTATTGTACATTGGGCGGCTGCGGGAAAATGTTCAAATGTTTAAAAAAGCTGTGCTTAATAACTACCGTCCAGTCTCCAACCTTCCCTTCATGGGGAAGGTTGTCGAGAAGGTGGTGGCACTTCAACTCCAGCGGTCCTTGGATGAAGCCGATTATCTAGGTCCTCAGCAGTCTGGATTCAGGCCCGGCTACAGCACGGAAACTGCTTTGGTCGCGTTGATGGATGATCTCTGGCGGGCCCGGGACAGGGGCTTGTCCTCTGTCCTGGTGCTCCTTGACCTCTCAGCGGCTTTCGATACCATCGACCATGGTATCCTTCTGCGCCGGCTGGAGGGGTTGGGAGTGGGAGGCACTGTTCTTCAGTGGTTCTCCTCCTACCTCTCCGGTCGGTCGCAGTCGGTGTTAGTGGGGGGTCAGAGGTCGACCCCGAGGTTTCTCCCTTGTGGGGTGCCTCAGGGGTCGGTCCTCTCCCCCCTGCTATTTAATATCTACATGAAACCGCTGGGTGAGATCATCCAAGGGCATGGGGTGAGGTATCATCAATATGCCGATGATACCCAGTTGTACATCTCCACCCCATGTCCAGTCAACGAAGCAGTGGAAGTGATGTGCCGGTGCCTGGAGGCTGTTGGGGCCTGGATGGGTGTCAACAAACTCAAACTCAACCCAGACAAGACGGAGTGGCTGTGGGTCTTGCCTCCCAAGGACAATTCTATCTGTCCGTCCATTACCCTGGGGGGGGAATTATTGACCCCCTCAGAGAGGGTCCGCAACTTGGGCGTCCTCCTCGATCCACAGCTCACATTAGAAAAACACCTTTCAGCTGTGGCGAGGGGGGCGTTTGCCCAGGTTCGCCTGGTGCGCCAGTTGCGGCCCTATTTGGACCGGGAGTCATTGCTCACAGTCACTCATGCCCTCATCACCTCGAGGCTCGACTACTGTAACGCTCTCTACATGGGGCTACCTTTGAAAAGTGTTCGGAAACTTCAGATCGTGCAGAATGCAGCTGCGAGAGCAATTATGGGCTTCTCCAAGTATGCCCATATCACTCCAACACTCCGCAGTCTGCATTGGCTGCCGATCAGTTTCCGGTCACAATTCAAAGTGTTGGTTATGACCTATAAAGCCCTTCATGGCACCGGACCAGAATATCTTCGGGACCGCCTCCTGCCGCACGAATCCCAGCGACCGGTTAGGTCCCACAGAGTTGGCCTTCTCCGGGTCCCGTCGACTAAACAATGTCGTCTGGCGGGACCCAGGGGAAGAGCCTTCTCTGTGGGGGCCCCGACCCTCTGGAACCAGCTCCCCCCTGAGATTAGGATTGCCCCCACCCTCCCTGCCTTTCGTAAACTCCTTAAGACCCACCTTTGCCGTCAGGCATGGGGGAACTAAAACACCTCCCCCTTGCCCATGTTGTTTTGTTGATTGATTGACTGTGTGCCTGTTTTTTATATATACTGTTTTTTATGAGATTATTAATTTCAATTGGAATCTGGATGGGTGGGCATTGGATTTGGTATTGTGTACTGTACTGTTTTTTATTATTGTTGTGAGCCGCCCCGAGTTTGCGGAGAGGGGCGGCATATAAATCCAATAAACCTAAACCTAATATTTTTGAAAACCCATGGTATAGCCTTTTCGCGAAAGTTGGACCCGCGAAAGTCAAGGGACCACTGTAAAAGCAATACAACATAAAGAAAAAAAATCACCCGGTCCAATAATTACGTCCTTCCCTAATGTCCAATAATTACGCCCTTCCCTTGCAATCTCAACAGCTGGGATTAAAGTCAACCTGAGTCCTTTGAGATTGGGCGGCATAGAAGTCAAATAAAATAAATAAATAATAAACTCTTAATAGTTTTCTGGAAGGGTAAGTGGGTGGGGATCCTACCAGAACTTAAAGAGAACAGGGGCGCTATGGCAAAATCATGCTTCTTATGTTCACTAAAATAGGGGTCCCCAACCCCTGGACCATGGCCCACTACTTGGCTGCAGCCTATTCGGAACCATGTGGCCTATTTGGCCCATACAAGTGGGTGAGCATGTGTGCACAGCTACACTTGCATGGGTGGTGGGTACTCAAGCTTGTACCCTCCCTTCACCTCACCTTGCCGGTCTGCAAAGCTGGAAAGGCTGGGGAATACTGCACTAAGGGACAACGTTAAAGGGAAGGGACCTGGAGTATACGCCTATTTTATCCAATCTAGTGTTCGGAAACTTCAGATCGTGCAGAATGCAGCTGCGAGAGCAGTCATGGGCTTCCCAAGGTACGCCCATGTTACACCAACACTCCGCAGTCTGCATTGGTTGCCGATCAATTTCCAGTCACAATTCAAAGTGTTGGTTATGACCTATAAAGCCCTTCATGGCATCGGACCAGAATATCTCCGAGACCGCCTTCTGCTGCACGAATCCCAGCGACCGATTAGGTCCCATAGAGTGGGCCTTCTACGGGTCCCGTCAACTAAATAATGCCGGTTGGCGGGCCCCAGGGGAAGAGCTTTCTCTGTGGCGGCCCCGACTCTCTGGAACCAACTCCCCCCAGAGATTATAACTGCCCCTACCCTCCTTGCCTTTCGTAAACTCCTCAAAACCCACCTTTGTCGTCAGGCATGGGGGAATTGAGACATCTCCCCCAGGCCTATACAATTTATGTATGGTATGTTTGTATGTATGTCTGCTTAATAATGGGTTTTTTTAAATATTTTAAATTGTAAATTATTAGATTTCTTATGAATTGTTTTATTGTGTTGTGAGCCGCCCCGAGTCTACGGAGAGGGGCGGCATACTAAATATAATTTCCTGTTTAATGTTGAACTCCATTCCGTTGGATGGCTCCACCCACACGTTTTGGGTAGAGGTACTCAGCATTATGGGGGCTTAGGGCTGGGCCTTTCCCTTCCCATCAGCACCAACAGGCTGCATAGGAAGGAGAAGAACCACTGCAAAAATGCCTCTTCCAATCACCGCAGCCATGTCCAGTCAACAAAGCAGTGGAAATGATGTGCCGGTGTTTGGAGGCTGTTGGGGTCTGGATGGGTGTCAACAGACTCAAACTCAACCCTGATAAGACGTAGTGGCTGTAGGTTTTGCCTCCCAAGGACAATTCCATCTGTCCGTCCATCACCCTGGGTGGGGGGGAACTATTGACCCCCTCAGAGAGGGTCCCAACTTGGGCGTCCTCCTCGATCCACAGCTAACATTAGAGAAACACCTTTCAGCTGTGGCGAGGAGGGCGTTTGCTCAGGTTCGCCTGGTGCACCAGTTGCGGCCCTATTTGGACCGGGAGTCACTGCTCACAGTCACTCATGCCCTCATCACCTCGAGGTTCAACTACTGTAACGCTCTCTACATGGGGCTACCTTTGAAGAGTGTTCGGAAACTTCAGATCGTGCAGAATGCAGCTGCGAGAGCAATCATGGGCTTTCCCAAATATGCCCATGTTACTCCAACTCTCTGCAGTCTGCATTGGTTGCCGATCAGTTTCCGGTCACAATTCAAAGTGTTGGTTATCACCTATAAAGCCCTTCATGGCACCGGACCAGGGTATCTGCGAGACCGCCTTCTGCCGCACAAATCCCAGCGGCCGGTTAGGTCCCACAGAATTGGCCTTCTCCATCAACTAAACAATGTCGTCTGGCGGAACCCAGGGGAAGAGCCTTCTCTGTGGCGGCTCTGACCCTCTGGAATCAGCTCCCTCCAGAGATTAGAACTGCCCCTACCCTCCTTGCCTTCCATAAACTCCTCAAAACCCACCTCTGTCGTAAAGCGTGGGGGAACTGAGACATCTCCCCCTGCCTATGTAGTTTTTGTGCATGATATGACTGTATGTTTTTATATATTGGGGTTCCTTGTTTTTTAGACTTTTTAAAATGTACTATTGTTATTTTAAATTCTAATTATTAGATTTGTCATTATGTATTGTTTTTATCACTGTTGTGAGCCGCCCCGAGTCTACGGAGACGGGGGGGGCATACAAATCTAATTAATAATAATAATAATAATAATAATAATAATAATAATAATAATGATGATGATGATGATGATGATGAAAGATACCATGGCTGGTGGTATTGAAAGTCGCCAAGAGATCCAGGACATACAGAATTTGTAGACAGTCAAGCGTCATCACATCCTTGTTTGAGAAAACCTAAGTCTGAAGATCTACAATCTAAATCATGTTTAGATGAATTTTAAATATGTTAAAGGGTTAAATAAGGTTCAGGAGGGAAGTGTTTTTAATAGGAAAGTGAACACAAGAACAAGGGGACACAATCTGAAGTTAGTTGGAAAGATCAAAAGCAATGTGAGAAAATATTATTTCACTGAAAGAGTAGTAGATCATTGGAACAAACTTCCAGCAGACGTGGTTGGTAAATCCACAGTAACTGAATTTAAACATGCCTGGGATAAACATATATCCATTGTAAGATAAAATACAGGAAATAGTATAAGGGCAGACTAGATGAACCATGAGGTCTTTTTCTGCCGTCAGTCTTCTATGTTTCTATGTTTTGATTGTATTATGTTGTTCTATGCTTGAATCAGGCTTGTGGTTTCTTGAGTTGTTTGGATTTTAATTTCAGGGAGTGCTTATGGTTGGCCCTCCGGGGACTGGTAAAACCATGTTAGCAAAAGCCGTCGCGACAGAATGTGGAACTACATTTTTCAACGTGTCTTCCTCCACTCTCACATCAAAGTATCGAGGCGAGTCTGAAAAATTAGTTCGTTTGCTGTTTGAAATGGTAGGTATTGTTGATTCCCTCAGGTATTAAACTCTTTCTTTGCCTATTTTCTTCCTGGGTCTTTTTCTTTCTAAAATGATTTCAGGGCAATCTACATACATTGCAGTGAATGTATTATATTATAAATGTCCCTACTGAATTGGTTTGGGTGGTTTAAATGGACAACCAGCGACCAGTTAGGTCCCACAGAGTGGGTCTTCTCCGGGTCCCGTCAACTAAACAATGCCGCTTGGCGGGACCCAAGGGAAGAGCCTTCTCTGTGGCGGCCCCGGTCCTTTGGAACCAGCTCCCCCCAGAGATTAGAATTGCCCCCACCCTCCTTGCCTTTCGTAAGCTACTTAAAACCCACCTCTGCCGCCAGGCATGGGGGAATTGAGATTCCCTTTCCCCCTAGGCCTTTACAATTTTATGTATGGTATGTCTGTCTGTATGTATGTTTGGTTTTTTATATTAATGGGTTTTTAATCGTTTTTAGTATTGGATTATTATTGTACGCTGTTTTATGACTGCTGTTAGCCGCCCCGAGTCTTCAGAGAGGGGCGGCATATAAATCCAATTAAATAAATAAAAAACAAACAACACCAATTTCCTGCACATCTATGTCTTAGCTTGATATACTATTTGTTTTTCAACAAATAGTTGAACAGCATCCATAGGACATTCCTTAAATTCACAACTGTTTTGATTTAGCATTCAGAAAATGTATTGGTATCTATCTTGGTTAAATATGACTGTAATACTGAGGAATGTTGTATATGATTTTAAAAAACCCCATTAGAAATGTTTGCTTTTTTTAAGGCCAAGTTTTATGCACCTACAACGATTTTCATTGATGAAATAGACTCGATCTGTAGTCGCAGAGGCACTGTGGATGAACATGAGGCAAGCCGCCGAGTCAAGTCAGAGCTGCTGGTTCAGATGGATGGTAAATAGAAACATAGAAACATAGAACATTGACGGCAGAAAAAGACCTCATGGTCTATCTAGTCTGCCCTTATACTATTTCCTGTATTTTATCTCAGGAAGGATATATGTTTATCCCAGGCATGTTTAAATTCCGTTACTGTGGATTTACCAACCATGTCTCCTGGAAGTTTGTTCCAAGCATCTACTACTCTTTCAGTAAAATAATATTTTCTCACGTTGCTTCTGACCTTTCCCCCAACTAACCTCAGATTGTGCCCCCTTGTTCTTGTGTGCACTTTCCTATTAAAAACACTTCCCTCCTGGACCTTATTTAACCCTTTAACATATTTAAATGTTTCGATCATGACCCCCCTTTTCCTTCTGTCCTCCAGACTATACACATTGAGTTCATGAAGTCTTTCATGATACGTTTTATGCTTAAGACCTTCCACCCTTTTTGTAGCCCGTCTTTGGACCTGTTCAATTTTGTCAATATCTTTTTGTAGGTGAGGTCTCCAGAACTGAACACAGTACAGTGATCCCTCGATTATCGCGAGGGTTCCGTTCCAAGACCCCTCGCGATAATCGATTTTTCGCGATGTAGGGTTGCGGAAGTAAAAACACCATCTGCGCATGCGCACCCTTTTTTTCATGGCCGCGCATGCGCAGATGGTGGAGTTTGCGTGGGCGGCGGGGAAGACCCAGGGAAGGTTCCTTCCGCCGCCCAGCAGCTGATCTGCTCGGTAGCGCAGCAGCAGCGAGGAGCCGAATCGGGGTTTCCCCTTTGCGTGGGCGGCGGGGAAACCCCGATCTTCGTCTGCTCGCTGCTGCTGCGGCCGCCCAGCAGCTGATCTGCTCGGTAGCGCAGCAGCAGCGAGCAGACGAAGATCGGGGGTTCCCCGCCGCCCACGCAAAGGGGAAACCCCGATTCGGCTCCTCGCTGCTGCTGCGCTACCGAGCAGATCAGCTGCTGGGCGGCCGCAGCAGCAGCGAGCAGACGAAGATCGGGGTTTCCCCGCCGCCCACGCAAAGGGGAAACCCCGATTCGGCTCCTCGCTGCTGCTGAGCTACCGAGCAGATCAGCTGCTGGGCGGCCGAAGGAACCTTCCCTGGGTCTTCCTCGCTGATGCCCCCGCTCGCCCGCCCGCCGCCCGCCGCCCGCCAGCAAGAGGGGGAGAGATAGAGAAAGAGAGAGAAGGAAAGAAAGAGATGAGAGAGGGAGGAAGAGAGTGTGAGAGAGGAAGAAGCAAGATAGAGAAAGAGAGAGAGAAAGAAAGATGAGAAAGGAAGGAAGAGAGTGACGTCATCGGGTGGGAAAAATCACGATATAGCGTTTCGCGAAGAACGAGATCGCGAAAATCGAGGGACCACCCAAAAGTGGTCTCACCAGCGCTCTATACAGCGGGATCACAATCTCCCTCTTCCTGCTTGTTATACCTCTAGCTGTGCAGCCAAGCATTCTACTTGCTTTCCTTACCGCCTGACTGCACTGTTCACCCATTTTGAGACTGTCAGTAATCACTACCCCATAATCCTTCTCTTCTGAAGCTTTTGCTAACACAGAACTGCCAATACAATGCAATACAAGTAGGGTTTGTTCTGCCTGCATTGTGGAATCCTTTTCCTCTTTTATACATCGTTGTAGAAGGAGGGAAGGATTTTAAAGAAAAAGTTGCACATGCTCAACTTGGTTCAGGCAACGTGTCCATCCAGAGACCAATTTTTAAAAACTGACCTTCCTAAACACGAAGGATCTCTCATTGTCCTCCCCCCATCACCCCCAGTACAGTATGTGGGTATTGCTAAAACTTAAGATCTGAGGGTTTTTTGCTTCCAAGATTCAGTGCATACAAAACCTCAAATTAAAGTGAACAACAATAGAAAAGCACCACGTACTCTAGTTTAATTAATGCTCCCTTAGGTGTAGGTGGAGCTCTGGAGAATGATGACCCTTCGAGAATGGTGATGGTGCTTGCTGCTACAAATTTTCCTTGGGATATTGATGAAGCTTTGAGGAGGAGACTGGAAAAAAGAATTTATATACCTTTGCCAACAGGTGGGTTTTCTTTTTTAAATGTGCTTGTCTGGCACTTGTTATTTGACACTTCCTCGGGGAGCTGTTAAAGAACACGTTGAAATTTATGCAACAACATTGGATTTTCAGGCTTTAGTAATTATCTTGATCATTGGGGGGAAAGTAAAAAAGTTGCTGGCGATTGCAGAACGAAAGAGCTGCAGCAGTCTTTCAGTGCAGACTCAATGAGGGGGATCAAGCTTTTAAATGAATTTGTTGGAATGTTTAACAGGCATTCCTCAAACGAGCATAGACTGAGCCTTGTAGACGTCTTTAAAGAATTATTGCCAAACGCTTTTTTCCTATGTGCCTATTGCTGAATAGAGAAACGTGAAGCCATTAATTTTAACTTTCAAGCTTGCCATGTTGTAAATCAACTCCTGTCTCAACTTTATGACTAGATTTTGAGCTCTTCATAGAGCGGTTGGCTGCTTTGTTCCCTGCTTGAGGAAACCTCATTCAGACCGTGCAGAATGCAGCTGCGAGAGCAGTCATGGGCTTCCCAAGGTATGCCCATGTTACACCAACACTCCGCAGTCTGCATTGGTTGCCGATCATTTTCCGGTCACAATTCAAAGTGTTGGTTATGACCTATAAAGCCCTTCATGGCATCGGACCAGAATATCTCCAAGACCGCCTTCTGCTGCACGAATCCCAGCGACCGATTAGGTCCCACAGAGTGGGTCTTCTCCGGGTCCCGTCAACTAAACAATGTCGGTTGGCAGGCCCCAGGGGAAGAGCCTTCTCTGTGGTGGCCCCGACTCTGGAACCAGCTCCCCCCAGAGATTAGAACTGCCCCTACCCTCCTTGCCTTTCGCAAACTCCTTTAAACCCACCTTTGTCGTCAGGCATGGGGGAACTGAGATATCTCCCCCGGGCCTATATAATTTATGTATGGTATGTTTGTAGGTATGTCTGCTTAAAAATTGGGTTTTTTAAGTATTTTAAATTTTAAATTGTAAGCTATTAGATTTGTCAGGAACTATTTTTATTGTGTTGTGAGCTGCCCCGAGTGTGGAGAGGGGCAGCATACAAATCTAATAAATGAGTGAATGAATGAATGAATGAATAAATAAGTATTAAAAAATAAAAATAATAATAATAATAATAAATAATAAAAAAATAAAATAAAATAAATCTTTAAAGAATTATTGCCAAACGCTTTTTCCTATGTGCCTATTGCTGAATAGAGAAATGTGAAGCCATTAATTTTAACTTTCAAGCTTGCCATGTTGTAAATCAACTCCTGTCTCAACTTTATGACTATATTTTGAGCTCTTCATAGAGCGGTTGGCTGATTTGTTCCCTGCTTGAGGAAACCTCATTGCAAAATGACTCTCGAGATTGTCAGTCAGAACTGCTATTAACTTCAAGATTCTCTGTCATCTTAGGTTTGCTTTTAAGCTGTCTCTTCTCTTGATTTAGGGCAGTATACCACCTGCTTTTTACCACTTGACTCTAAATAAGAACACAGTGTGACAGTGGTTTTAATGAAGTTTGGTGGCAAGGAGGACTGTTTTAACCTTGATGCGATATTTTTCCTGCTTGCTAGGGGTGTACGTTTAATAAAAATAAAAGCAGTTGGTTTCAAGGTTTGGACAAAAAGCCTTACATTCCATTGAAATGTTCTCATTTGGATCTAATGAAAGAAAGAAAAAACACCCTAAGAGTGTTCCAAGTAGGGAACAGTGAGAAGCTAAAACAAGTGCATTGTTCCCTTATTTATTTTTTTACCTTATGTCTAAAGAATTGGACAATTTAGAAAATATGTCAAAAGTTCTAGTCAATTTCAGAGAGACGGGTAACCTTTGTGCT
Organism: Erythrolamprus reginae; assembly: GCF_031021105.1. Taxonomy (NCBI): domain Eukaryota; kingdom Metazoa; phylum Chordata; class Lepidosauria; order Squamata; family Dipsadidae; genus Erythrolamprus; species Erythrolamprus reginae. The sequence goes on along the minus strand of NC_091953.1, from coordinate 26,736,255 downwards.
GTTTGCCTAGGTATTCTTTAAAATGGGATATAAAAAAATATAATCCCTGAACTCTATCTTTTCCATAGCAGTTAGAAGTAAACACAGGAAAGGGCAGGCAGAAAGTGGAAAATGAGTCTGCCAGTTTGGGATTGGTCATCCTGAATTACTTCTGAATGTAAACTCCCCCCACTCCCCAGTTTGACCTAGATGGGTCCCAGACAAGGCCAGCACAAGTTTCTCTGAACAGTACTGCTTAAATAATTTTCCGCTCACCCTTTCTTCTTGTCGCCTGATTTTGGCTCTGCAATTTCACTAGTTATAAAGCACAAAAGAATAAAAACACAGCATTTTCCACATAAGGACTTGGAAGTGAATTTCCCTACTTTGTTACTGTTGATGGGGTGGGGAATTCTGCATCCATCTTGACAGACGATAGATTATTCTTATACAGTGGTACCTCTACCTAAGAACATAATTCGTTCCGTGACCAGGTTCTTAAGTAGAAACATTCTTAGGTAGAAGCAATTTTTCCCATAAGAATCAAAGCAAATAATGTGTGCAAACCCATTAGGAAAGAAATAAAAGCTCGGAATTTGGGTGGGAGGAGGAGGAAGAAGAAGAGGAGGAGGAGGACAGTCGCTGCAGAAGGAAGAAGGTGAGGTGAAGGGAATCAAAAAAATCCAAAACTTTAAGGCTTAAAAAAAAAGCATAGGGGAGCACGCGCCTCCCATACACTGGTGCAAGGCTGCCTCCCATACACTGGCTGCTGCTGCTACCTGCTGCCTCTTCCTTCCCATGCTGAAAGGCTCACCTCTCCTCTCGCTCGCTCGCTTTGTAGCCGGCGCCTTTCTTTCGCTGTGATGACTCCTCGGTTGCCCAGAGCGAAGGGAGCGTTTCTTTTCTCTGGGCGCTGGCAGAGGTTTATTCCCTCTCCAAGTGCCCAGAGAAAGGAAAATGCTTCATTCGCTCTGGACTGCCAAAGCCTCCTTAAGCGCCACCAAAAGGCTCCTCTGCAGCCCAGATGGCCGGGATTAAAGGGGGAATGGCAAGAAACTGGCTGGGCCTTTGTGCCACTCTCAAATTTCATAGGAAATTTTTCTGGGCTCGGGTTCTTAAGTAGAAAATGCTTCTTAAGTAGAGGCAAAAAAATATTGGACACACGGTTCTTAAATAGAGGCTTTCTTAAGTAGAGGCACCGCTCTATATTCATAAATTCATTCATCTGTATGTTACTGCACTGATTTATATTTACATCTAGAGCAGTGGTTCTCAACCTGGGGGTCAGGACCCCTTTGGGGGTCGCACGACTGTTTCACAGGGGTCGCCTAAGAGCATGGGAAAAGACAAATCTCCTATGGTGTTAGGAACTAAAGCTTCTATTCTGGCGCTTTGGAACATATTTTTACAGTCCGACCAATCAGGTGTTTACAGTGGAGGTGTCCCTCTGACTTTCCTGCCAATCAGCTTAAAGCTCTGTTGGGAGAATTGATGCTAGACTTATGGTTGGGGGTCACCACAACAAGAGGAACTGTATTAAGGGGTCGCGGCATTAGAAAGGTTGAGAACCACTGATCTAGAGGTTCTTTTCCCACCAAATGATAACTTTACATGTGGTAGAAATATTGACTTATTTATCAATTTCTTCTAATCGGTTGACATTTATTTTTACAGCAAAAGGCAGAGTGGAGCTGCTTAAGATTAATCTCCGGGAAGTTGAACTGGATCCTGACATTAGTCTGGAAGAAATTGCTGAGAAGATTGATGGCTACTCTGGTGCTGATATCACTAATGTCTGCAGGTATTCAGTTGTCCTGTCTAGACCAATCAGAATACACCTTTCCCCAAGAAACTAAACTCTGAATCTTTCAGAATGTACATATTTCATATTTTTCTAGTAATTCCTGCCCTCTCACTTTTTGCCCAGGAACAAGTATGGTTTTTTATATATAATATAAAAGTGGTACAGTAAATCTTTGGGATATTTTTAGGATATTCACTTTCTACCTAAAGGAAAATAAACAAGCTTGATTGCAGAAAATATGACTTCAGTAACAGAGTTGTCAATGCATGGAATTGCATTGACAACCTTAGACTATCTACTGTCTACTTCATCCCATTTATTTATTATTTTATTAATCAGATTTGTATGCCGCCCCTCTCCGCAGACTTGGGGCGGCTAACAACAATAAAAAGACAATGTAAACAAATCTAATATTAAAAATAATCTAAAAAACCCCAATTTAAAGAACCAATCATACATACAAACATACCATGTATAAATTCTATAAGCCTAAGGGGAAGGGAAAATTTCAATTCCCCCATGTCTGATGACAGAGGTGGGTTTTGAAGAGCTTACGAAAGGCAAGGAGGGTGGGGGCAAGTCTGATATCCAGGGGGAGTTGGTTCCAGAGGGTCGGGGCCGCCACAGAGAAGGTTCTTCCCCTGGGTCCCGCCAGATGACATTGTTTAGTCGACAGGACCTGGAGAAGGTCAACTCTGTGGGACCTAACTGGTCGCTGGGATTTGTGTGGCAGAAGGGGGTCCCAGAGATATTCTGGTCTGATGCCATGAAGTGCATTTCTAAGAGGCGTGCATAAACTTAGCTTTCAGGCCCTATACTTATCCAAATTTGGCAGACCTCTTTTGGAAGATAAGTAGAAAATTTCAGGGAATAGGTTATACACGAATTTATGCTTTAAAGAAAATGTGTAAACAAATGCAAATTTTTATGCTTTTTTAAAAAAAAAATATAGGAAATGAAATGTAATAGAATCATTGTTGGCAATGGGGGAAAAAACTCCTCACCCTGTTATAAATAAGTAAAATTGTATTTCAGCCTTGCTGTTATACATCATTACACATATGAAGTGTTTATGGACTTTATTTTTAGGGATGCCTCGTTGATGGCGATGAGGCGACGCATTAATGGCTTGTCAGCAGAAGAGATCCGGGCCCTCTCTAAAGAAGAGCTTCAGATGCCCGTCACCAAGGGGGACTTCGACTTGGCTCTGAAGAAAATCTCCAAATCCGTTTCAGCCGCAGATCTGGAGAAGTACGAGAAGTGGATGTCCGAGTTTGGCTCCGCTTAATCCTGGAGACATCTCTTTATGAAGGATTTTAGATTTTTAATTATAAAATGTTGGAAGGATTTTGAAACCTTTTAGGCTTGTGGTTTTCTTATGGACAAAAATCCCCCCTCCTTCCCCCCCCCCCTTTTTTTTTGCACTTTTAGAGGAACAAATGAAAATGTAAGGTCATAGTGTTCCATAGAAGAAGGTTGAAACTGAGAAGTCCTTGGTCTTGTTTTGGTGTTCTGCACTTCAACCGTGAATGCCTGTGTCCCATCTTTGTTGACATAGTTTCATCTGCTAATCAGACATGAGAGAGGATGGGAAGAAATTAAAATAAGTAATACTGCATCCTTAATATTAGGCTATATAATCGGGACTACCTTGAATGTGGGTGCAAGGTTTTTATTTTGTCTTTCCCCCTTTATGCAGAGATTATCAGTATGATTTGTACCAAAAATATTGGGGATCATTTTATGCTGCTTTCAGGTTGCTATGGCTACAATGATATTTGGTAGAATTCAGTAATAAAGCAAAGCTGTTGTATTTTCCCCTATCTGCTGTTCTCAGGACTACAGCTCCCATAATTTCCAGAAACCTTTGGGAAGGCTGGGAATTCTGGTAAATTACATTCCAAACGCACCAGGAAGGCCCACAATTCAGGAAGAGTTAAGTTATAAGGGAAAGGAGATATATGTCTCCAAAGACAGCTCTTGATGTCTTACCCATCACTTGTGGAAATTCAATTTTGATCGGTGCATGTTTACTGTAGCCAGCAGCAGATTAAATGCAATTAGCTTGATTGCTGCATCAAAATCGGAAGCATTGGGATTTGACAACTTGATTTATACTTTTGTTATTTGAAATTTCAGAACCACTGTTGCTCTTGTTTCTGTTTTACACTAATATATAACTATAGCAATTTCTGCATACCACTGTGAGCGAGGAAAATATTAATTCTTCAACTATCTTAGTCATTCTAAGACTTTATGTGTCTGTATTTGAATGGCAACTGGTTTAACTTAACGTTAATTTATATTTTATGAACACTAGTTGTGTGTTTACAATATAGGATTTCGAAGTGGAACACAGTGACACTCCAAACTTGAAGCTATAGAATTATTGTTCTTGAAATCCAGAACTAATCTGTTCCTTCTCTTTTTTTTAGAAAAAAATATTTTTTTAAATATTTGTCATTGGTTTTGTATAACATTATGCTGTTCCCAGATGTAGCAATGTATATTCATGCCTAGAATTTTTTTTTACGGTGTACATGGGAAGTGTTACAAAACAGTGTCATCATTTGTGAGGTCTCCAGTATGTAGACACGAAGTATAGTTGAGATCTTGAAATGATCTGATTGTGTGGATCTAGTTTATTTATTTATTTGTTTGTTTGTTTGTTTGTTTGTTGTTGGCGAAAGAGGAGTGATAAAGACTCCTGGCAGATTCTGATTTTGAATGTGGCTCTAGAAAAGTTAACATGGATTGGCATTTACAAACCAAACTATCTACATGTCAAGGAATCACATCCTGTTGGTTGCAGATGTTATGAAAATCCAAGCTTAAGGTTTTGTTATCAAAACATTGTTTAGGTACTCTCTTCTGATTCTCTGGGTATTTTTCATTTGGAGACAAAGCACCACAAAGCTGCCTTTTTTGTCATTTTTTAATGCCAGCAACAAAATGGAAATAGATCCCTGGCAGCATTTCTGCCCTCCCTAGCATATATAAAGAATTTGTCTGCCTGCCTGCCTGCCTGCCTGCCTATCTCTCTATCTATCTATCTATCTATCTATCTATCTATCTATCTATCTATCTATCTATCTATCTATCTATCTATCTATCTATCTATCTATCATCTATCTATCTATCTATCAATCATCTATCTATCTATCTATCTATCTATCTATTATCTATCTATCTATTATCTATTATCTATCTATCTATTATCTATCTATCTAATTTATTAATTTTATTTAATTTGACTTCTATGCTGCCCAATCCCAAAGGGCTCAGGGTGGCTTACAATAACAATATAAATACAAAAAGAAGTTGAATAAACAATCTAAAACTATAAAACCCTGATTCAAAACCCATGATTAAACAATCAAGACAACATGCATGCATACCATTCATACGATTTGGCCATGATAGTTGTTAATTCATGGCCCCCATGAATTAGCTGACATCTCTTCTTTATTGATGTCCTTTAGGCTTAGCTTTCATCCTTAGCCTTTATTTGTTTTACAATGATTGCCAGGTGCCATTGCTTATACATTGTGATTACCAACATTTTGGCAGAATCTTTGGCCATGAACACAGTTATAGATCAGTATTAATAATTTTATATCTGTACAATGCTATTCCACCCAGGAAAGAGATAATAAAATAGGTGAGACAGATTTAGTTTGGCTCAGTAGGGAAGAGAAAGCCCAGGTCTCCAATGGCAGAGCCCTGTTACACTACATGTGACAAATTATGCAGGTTGTGTTGACAAGATGTCACCAATTTACAATTTACCTAACATTAAATGTAAGTAATTTAGAACCTGGTTGGTGTTGGCTCCCTCTGCCAGTAGAAGCAGGTAAACAAATCAGAATCTTCCATTTGTACACGAGAAATGAGAATTGTTTTCTCTTTCTCTTAAAATCCATAAACGTAATCCATTTTCTAATGCATTTCTTTGGTGTGTTAGAAGAAAGAATCCAATCAGTGCTAAACAACCATAACGCTAAGCCGCCCAAGATGGATTTCTTGTTTTGTTTAGCCACACCCACTTGAGGAGGAGCCAAGTTGGAATGATCAAGCAGCATAAACATTTACAGGATGAATCAGTTGAAGCCAGTTTTTTTCCAGTTGAAATTATTATTATTATTATTATTTATTAGATTTGTATGCCGCCCCTCTCCGTAGACTCGGGGTGGCTCACAACACAATAAAACAATTCATAACAAATCTAATAATTTACAATTTAAAATGTTTAAAAAACCCCATTATTAAGCAGACATACATACAAACATACCATACATAAATTGTATAGGCCCGGGGGAGATATCTCAGTTCCCCCATGCCTGACGACAAAGGTGGGTTTTGAGGAGTTTACGAAAGGCAAGGAGGGTGGGGGCAGTTCTAATCTCTGGGGGGAGTTGGTTCCAGAGAGTTGGGGCCGCCACAGAGAAGGCTCTTCCTCTGGGGCCCGCCAACCGACGTTTAGTTGACTGGACCCGGAGAAGGCCCACTCTGTGGGACCTAATCGGTCACTGGGATTCGTGCAGTAGAAGGCGGTCTCGGAGATATTCTGGTCCGATGTCATGAAGGGCTTTATAGGTCATAACCAACACTTTGAATTGTGACCGGAAACTAATCGGCAGCCAATGCAGACTACGGAGTGTTGGTGTAACATGGGCATACCTTGGGAAGCCCATGACTGCTCTCGCAGCTGCATTCTGCACGATCTGAAGTTTCCGAACACTTTTTAAATGCCGTTGAAATCATCTGATATCAAGACTGAACAGTGTGTTGTGTTAATTTCCAACCAAAAATGGGTTTTTTTTTTTAACCCTGAACAGAAGACGTTGTAATAAATGTCCTAATGATGACTCACTTTTCTTTCATGTGGCAGTTTTTGTTCCATGGACAAATTTTTGTTCTCCTGCGGTAGCTGAGTTGGCAGCGATGTTATGAAAATATATGAGGAAATCAGTAGCTCACAAATCTTCCAGTTTTAACAACATTATCTCTTTTAGATCCATTCATTGTTTTCCTTTGTGTACAAAGTGGCCTGGCATTGTAATTTGCGTGGAAAATAAGGACTCTCATAGGAAACATAAACTTCTTGTAGGAGCCTCTGCTGCTTTCTTACTAGAAGTTGCATTGCTTTTTTGCACTCATGTTTTCTTTACTTCAGAAGGAGAGGAAAAAAACAGGAAATCTTTCTAAAACATCAGCATGATAGTTTCAGCATAATAGTTTATTCAGAATTGTTCTGCTGGCGTGTCCCAACCGCCTGTAATGACAGGGTAATTAGTCCAAAAAGACACACACCACATGATAGAAGGAAAACCAAAAGTCTTTATCAACAGAAAAGCAGAAAAAACTCCCTTTTTAAATGTCAAAGGGATTTTCTGGTACACACAAGGCACAGGTTAAATGCAATCCAATTTCTCACCCAGTAACTGGGAAATTGAGTCCAATTCCAAAGTCCAGAAAGTCCACACACAGTCTTGAACAGGGAAACAGCAAAACCATGATCTTGATGAAACTATGAATCAGATAAACTCCCACGAGGCTAAACCAGCACGCTGCTCTTTTTATCTGTAGCACTAATTACAGCAGCCCCACCCAACCACAGGTGGCCTCACTTATCTCCTGTAATAATCCTTCAGTTGTTCTCTCCTATGCATAGCTCTACGCATGCGTGGGTCCGTCATAAGTTCTTGTTCAGAATCCAGGGATGATAAGGATGATTGATCTCCTGGGCTGTCTGCCAGACTCCCCTCTTCCCTGCCACTCACGCTTCCTTCGTCAGAGGAGACTTCGTCGGGAGATTCTATCGGGAGCAAAACAGGCATGTGGATGTTTCCCCCACCTCCACCTCCAGGTTCCTTGGGGCAGGAGCTGGGCCAGAGCCAACCACAACAAGAATATACGAACAAATATTTTTTTTGGAAAACTAGATACAGTACTTTCATAAATAAGTTGAAAATAAAGACCTCGTATGTTGAAAGTAAAAATAATTCTTAAAATTTTAATCCTATTTACTGGATTTGGCAATCTTAGCTAATTTCTCACAGTTGATTTGGAATGCTCTATTTTTGTTTCCTAGCTATCATGAAAATACTGGGACAGGAATACTAATACTGATTTAAAAGAGGTGCAACAGTTTCTTTGCAGAGCTCACTGTCATCATCATCATTATTATTATTATTATTATTATTATTTATTGGATTTGTATGCCGTCCCTCTCCATAGACTCGGGGCGGCTAACAACAGTGGTAAAAACAACATGCGACAATCCAATACTAAAACAGCTAAAAGCCCTTATTTTAAAACCAATCATACATACAAACATACCATACATAAATTGTAAAAGCCTAGGTGGAAAGAATATCTCAGTTCCCCCATGCCTGACGACAGAGGTGGCTTTTAAGAAGCTTACGAAAGGGAAGAAGGGTGGGGGCTATTCTAATCTCTGGGGGGAGTTGGTTCCAGAGGGCCGGGGCCACCACAGAGAAGGCTTTTCCCCTGGGTCCCACCAAATGACATTGTTTAGTTGACGGGACCCGGAGAAGGCCCACTCTGTGGGATCAAACTGGTTGCTGGGATTCGTGCGGCAGAAGGCGGTCCCAGAGATAATTATAATTATAATTCTGATGATACAAAACACTTTCATCTTAAAAACTAGATATTTTCCCCCCTGATACTATAATGGGGAACATCTAATCAAGCCTTGCATTATTATTAACTTTATTTATATATTTAAAACATTTACATAGGTGGTCTTCGACTTACGGCCGCTATTGACTCCAGAATGTATGTTGCTAAGTGAGAAATTTGTTAACTGGGTTTTGCCTCATTTTATGAATTTTCTTGCTATGGTTGCTAAAGGAATCTCCTCAGTTTTTTAAATTAGTAACACAGTTGTTAATTAAATCTGGCTTCCTGGTTGACTATTGCATGCAGTCGCCAAATGGGATCAGATGACTCCGCGACACTGCAACCGTCATAATATATGAGTCAGTTGCCAGGCATCTGAATTATGATCAATGGTGAAAAACGGTCATAAGTCACTTTTTCAATTCCATTGTAGTTTCGGTCACTAAATGAACCGTTGTATGTCAAGGACTACATGGATATTGTTCTGTCGGGCTCAGTGTTCCCTCTAATTTTTTGGGGGGGTGGGCGGAAAAGTATAGTGTCTGAGCGGCAGTCCTGGGCGGCACAGAAATAATAAATAAATTATAAAAATAATAAATAAAATATAAAACATACAAACAATAAATAAATAAATAAATAAATAAATAAAAAACCCACCCTGTTTTGCCTCAGAGAATTTCAAAATAATAGGGCAACTCTATCAATATCAAAATGCCACTTAAATAGTTGAGCTAGTTTCAAACTAGATTTTGATTTTCTTTCTCTCTTCCTTACTCCCATTCTTTTTCTTTCTCTTTTCCTTCCTCTCTTTTTTCTATCTGTTTCTCTCTCTTCCTCTCTTCCTCTCTCTCTCCTTCCCTCTCACTCTTTCCCTCTCGGCTTCTGGGCAGGTTTGAAAAACTCTGAGTTGATGATGATTTTTAAGTGAGCGATTGCTCACTGCTCAGCTTAGAGGGAACTATGGTCGGGCTCTCTGGTATACTCCTCCCAAAAATTCACAGGTACAAATTTCACAGGTACAAATTTCACACACACACACGTTTGAAAATTCAAAACAATGTTCTTTATAACGAAAATTCACTTAAACTAAGCCCTCTTTTGGTATAGCAAAGAGTACTCGTCTCCAAACAAACTGGTAATTTGTATAAGTCCCTTATCAGTTCTGTGATACTTAGCTTGCAGCTGCGAGGCAATTCACAGAAGTTCTTCTTTCACAAAATGAAACACTTTGCTCTGGTTTAGTTTCAAAGCGGGGAAAAATCAGCACACAAAAGGTCAAAGTCAGTAAAGCAGGCACGAAACACAACGATCAGATAATCCTCCACAATGGCCAAACCCACAGGCTGCTATTTATAGCAGCCTCACTAATTACCACAGCCCCACCCAACCACAGGTGGCCTCATTTCCTTTGATAATAATCTCTCAGTTGTTGTTGCCTATGCATCGCTCTCCGCATGCGTGGCTGTATCATTAACTCTTGTTCTGAATCCAAGGAGGAGCTAGATAATTGATCTCCTTCTGAGCTGTCTGCCCCACTCTCCTCCTCCCTGTCACTCATGTCTTCTTGGTCAGAGGAGCCTTCATTAGCAGATTCCACCGGGGGCAAAACAGGCCTGCAGCATGTGGATGTCTCCCCCACATCCACAGTCCTTGGGGCAGGAGCAGGGCCAGAGCTAACCACAACAGATATGGCTCCTAACCAAGAATAAAAATGTATTGGCAAGAAAATGATAAACAATGCCCCGCCCCCCCCCCCAAAAAAAACCTGGCACCAAGTTATGTTTTCGACATACAATCAACTCATCCTATCCCAACTCTTGTTGGGGGAAAGCCAAGTTTTCAGCGCTTTTCGAATGTTCCTTTGTTTAGGAGCTGCCATGGAAAAAGCATGCTTCCTATCTTTCACAAGGTAGCAATCTTTTAAGGCAGTGCTTCTCAATTATTTTCTATTACACCCTCCTCCTAGGAAAAAGTAAACATTTCATCTCCCCCCCCCCCGACTTTCCAATCTGGACCCCAATGGAATTTTAGTGTTAATATTTATTATTTTGCTTATTCTAAGCTGCAAGCAAACTATTGGCTGGGGAAGGCTGCTTTACCCACTTACTTGGGAAGTGTTTTTAATAGGAAAGTGAACACAAGAACAAGGGGACACAATCTGAAGTTAGTTGGGGGAAAGATCAAAAGCAACATGAGAAAATATTATTTTACTGAAAGAGTAGTAGATCCTTGGAACAAACTTCCAGCAGACGTGGTAGATAAATCCACAGTAACTGAATTTAAGCATGCTTGGGATAAACATATATCCATCCTAAGATAAAATACAGAAAATAGTATAAGGGCAGACTAGATGGACCATGAGGTCTTTTTCTGCCGTCAGACTTCTATGTTTCTATATTTCTACTTGGGAGTAAGTCACACTGAACTCAGTGGAGCCTGTTTTCGGTTATGCCGGCATAGGTTACCGTAGGGCCCTCTCTTGACAGGGCCAGGCCAGCTTAATCAAGCCACTGTTTTGAGGTTGCTGGCCTGGCCCATAAACGCCACCTCTGCCAGGCACTCTTATTATTATTATTATTATTATTATTATTATTATTATTATTATTATTATTTATTAGATTTGTATGCCGCCCCTCTCCGCAGATTTGGGGCGGCTCACAGCAGTGGCAAAAACAATATACATTGACAAATCTAATAATTCAAAATCTAAAATAACACTTGTACATTTAAAAATCTAAAAGCAAAGAACCCCAATATAAAAAACATACATACAGTCATATCATGCACTAAAACTACATAGGCAGGGGGAGATGTCTCAGTTCCTCCACACTTGACGACAGAGGTGGGTTTTAAGGAGTTTACGAAAGACAAGGAGGGTAGCGAATGGTATGCTTTAGGATGCTGTTTGAAGCTTTCGCCCAGCTGTAGAGGATGCTTCTCCTTGTCCAGCAGCAGCTTCACCGCACCATGCATGGCTACCACAGCACCGGCCAAGAATAATAAAAACCCACACAGATGCCCCGCCCTACCTGGGCGCCTTCTCTTCTGGGCTCGGAGCAGTGTGCAACCGGGAAAGCACTCCCCATCTGGGGGAATCGATCAAGGGGGACCACGCATGTTCCCCGAGGTCACACGGAACCCCTGGCATCGCTCTGCTCCCCCTCCCAAGAGGGTGCACCCCTCTATTTGAGGAGGGCTGCTTGAAGGGAAGGCATTTGAACCATGCCCACTCTATGCAATCTGGTAAGACAGGTCAACGTCTTTAGGGAAAGCTGGTCCCATAGATAACTTGGTCCCTTAAAGGTAATCTTAAATCGGCATCTTGAATTGCACCTGGAAGGAAATTGGCAGCCAGTGCGGCTTATGCAATGGCAGTGTTTACATGGGTAAAGTTAGAAGCATACTTCACTCTGTGCACCATCGTGTTCTGGACCAGTTGTAGTTTCCAGGTGATCTTCAAGGGCATCGCCATGTATAACAACAACAACAACAGAGCTGGAAGGGACCTTAGAGGTCTTCTAGTCCAACCCCCTGCTTGGGCAGGAAACCCTACACCATTGCAGTAATCCAAATGACAAGTGACCAAGGCATGAGTGACTTTGAACAAACCTTCCCAGTCAAGGAAAAGGCCCAATTGGCAAATCAGGTAGATTGATTGATTGATTGATTGATTGGTTGGTTGGTTGGTTGGTTTATTATTTATTTATTTATTTATTTATCTATCTCTATCTATCTATCTATCTATCTATCTATCTATCTATCTATCTATTTATTTGATTTGTATGCCGCCCCTCTCCGTAGACTCGGGGCGGCTAACAACAATAGTAAAACAACATATAACAAATCTAATGTTTAAAATAATTTAAAAGACCCTAATTTAAAAACCAAACATACAAACATACCATGCATAAATTGTATAGGCCTAGAGGGAAGGGAATATCTCAGTTCCCCAATGCCTGACGACAGAGGTGGGTTTTAAGGAGCTTACGAAAGGCCAGGAGGTTGGGGGCAACTCTGATATCTAGGGGGAGTTGGTTCCAGAGGGTCGGGGCTGCCACAGAGAAGGCTCTTCCCCTAGGTCCCGCCAAACGACATTGTTTAGTTGACGGGACTCGGAGAAGGCCAACTCTGTGGGACCTAACTGGTCGCTGGGATTCGTGCGGCAGAAGATGGTCCCGGAGATATTCTGGTCCGATGCCATGAAGGGTTTTATAGGTCATAACCAACACTTTGAATTGTGACTGGAAACCAATCGGCAACCAATGCAGACTGCAGAGTGCTGGTGTGACATGGGCATATTTAGGAAGGCCCATGATAGCTCTCGCAGCTGCATTCTGCACGATCTGAAGTTTCCAAACACTTTTCATAGGCAGCCCCATGTAGAGAGCGTTACAATAGTCGAGCCGCGAGGTGATGAGGGCATGAGTGACTGTGAGCAGTGAGTCCCGTTCCAAATAGGGCTGCAACTGGTGCACCAGGCGGACCTGGGCAAACGCCCCCCTCGCCATAGCTGAAAGATGTTTCTCTAATGTGAGCTGTGGATCGAGGAGGACGGCCAAGTTGCGGACCCTCTCTGAGGGGGTTAATGATTCTCCCCCCAGGGTAATGGACGGAGAGATGGGGTTGTCCTTGGGAGGCAAAACCCACAGCCACTCCGTCTTATCAGGGTTGAGTTTGAGATCTAGGTAAAGGCCCCTTCTAGCCTTAGTTTTCACCTATTGAGTGTTAGGATTGAATTTAATACCAACTCATCTGGAGGAGTGTTGAACCATCCAGAACCTGGGGCTTCTTATTATGGTTAGTTGCACAAACAGCCAGATGTTTAGTCTGGATTTGGCATTTTTTAACATATGAAATCCTTTCTAAGGATATGGGATAGGCAGATGTTGATGTTTGATCTAGTGCACGGGCCCCCAAACTTGGCAGTTTTAAGACTTGTGGGCTTCAACTCCCAGAATTCTGGGAATTGAAGTCCACAAGTCTTAAAGTTGCCAGGCTTGAAGACCTCTGATCTAGTGTTAAAGATGACCCAGGATGTAGGAATTCCAAGTAAAGGTGCCTTTTGCAATTGATGGTTGGTGCTTTTGCCAATTCCGATGTTGTTTTAAGTGGTGCTCCAGTTTGGGGATTGAACCCAAGTTACCTATTAGCACCAATTGTAGTGATCTTTGCTTTCTTTTAAAATTGTTTTGTTTAATTTTTATTATTTTTATTTGCATTTTCAGCACAGTTTTGAGAACAATTTCAAAATGTATCAATGTGAAATGGAAATAATAATTTAAATATTAATGCTATCGGTAGCTTTTTAAAATTTGTGAAACATTATAGAACAATGTTTAATATTTACTGACAAGAACAATATTTCCTTATTTGCGTGGGGTTGTACTTTCAAGATTTTTATAAAACATACCCAATTTTTTTAAACATATGGTATCATTTAGAATTACTAAACATTTATTCAGTGTATTTAGAATTGTTCACTCCTGTTCTCTCCTTTCTTCTTGGTTTACAATTAATTCCATTTTATATAGATGACAAAGTTTAGCTGAGAAACAATATGCCTAAAATTACTAATGAGTAAATTGCTGAGCCAAGAATTAATGTTCTTATAGCTGTTGATAAATGTCACAGTATGTCTGTTAAAAGTACGTTTGGGCTGAAGTAGATATTGGGCAGGCAACCAAAAATTAAATGTGTGATTTTTAAAATTGAAATGACTTTCTTAAACTTCATAGCAACTGTTAAGGACTGCAATTTAAATCTCAGCAAAAAACCAATGATTTGTCTGCATTGTTCTCTTTAACAACTGTTCGTAGTTTGGATTATTTTATTTGAAAAATATCTTTAAAAAGAAGCAGATCCTCCCCTTAGCTTCTCTCTTTTTTAATACAGTATATAACTTTTATTGTTTTATCAATGTATAAAATACAAAGTAAAATAAAAATAGGAAATTATGGGAAGAAGAAAAAGAAAGAGGGAAAGAAAATATGAAGTACAAGGGAAGAAATAAAAAGATGTTGACTTCCAGCTCTTTTAAAAACAGTATACGGTAACATTACCATCTCTCTTTTTTGCTTCTACACATTAGTATATAGCTAGCCATTTCTATAACAACAAATCTATCTAATCAGCTGAACTAAAGTCTTAGTTTTATTTTTTAATCACAAGCATAAAAATCTAGAAGTGATACCCAAAGAAACATCCAAATATATTCTCCTCTTTGAATAGAACAATCAATTTAATCATTACTGCCTTACCTTTCTTGCTGTTGGACTAGTACATATTTCTATTTGCACTTACTAATCTTTATAAATTATCACCATTTCTATTAACAAAATTCAACCAATTCTTTCAGATTCTTTAACTTTAAAGGGAAAAATATCTTTATCCATTTTAAAATGCTAAGCTTTTCTTTAAAAAAACATTTCTAAAATTAAAACATTCTAATGCATCTTTTCAAAACTTCCCCTTAGCATACCTACAGTATATTAAAGTTCACTTTAAGACCCATAAAATTCCAACTAACTCCAATTAACTCATTAAATTTGCTGTGGTTGGCTCTGGCCCAGCTCCTGCCCCAGGGAATGGGGAGGTGGATGCAGGGGAAAATTCAACATGTCACAGGCCTGTATTATTGCCGACAGAATCAGATCAGAGTTTAGGTTCCTCGGAAGAAGAAGAAGGTGGGAGTGATTTGGCAGAGGAGGGCTTGGCACACAGCCAAGGCAGTCAATATTCCTTATCTTCTATAGCTTCAGATGATGACATGTTGGACCCACACAAGTGCAGAATTATGCATAGAAGAGACCAAGTAAGAACATATTACAGGAAATAAGGGAGGCCACCTGTGTTTGGGTGGGGCTCCAGTAATTAGGGCTGCTGCTATAAATAGCAGCATGCGAGTTTGGACATTGTGAAAGAATATCTGTTGCAGTTTCGTCAGGAATCTTGTGTGCTGGACTTTGTTGTTTTTTCATGCCTTTGAAACCAAAGCAGAGCAGTGTGTGTGTGTGTGTGTGTGTGTGTCTCCCTTCGTTGGAAGAAGAAGGGGTGTGAAGTTACTCCACAGCTGCTGACTAAGTAATTAATGACTGCTTAAGGGACATTGTACAGACTACCCAGTTGTTTTGGGAAGAGTGCTCTTTGCAATACAAAAAGAGTGCTTAGTTTATTTTGACTTTTGTGATAAAGAACATTGTTTTGAATTTTCAAACGTGTGTGTGTCTGAAATTTGTACCCTTGAATTTTCGGGAGGCTCCTACCAGAGAGCCCGGCAGAACAGGGTGCGGCTCCATTTTCGTTACCTCACTGCGTTTACTCCCCCCACCGTCCAGGCAGTAGCCCACCCCTGTCCTCACCCCTGGAACACTTCTGATATATTCTCACACACTATAATTTTGAAACTTCTAAACCAAAGTTTTCACATGCCTGGAATATTGTCTCATATCTGTTGTGGTTAGCTCTGGCCCAGCTCCTGTCCCAAGGACTGTGGATGTGGGGGAAACATCCACATGCTGCAGGCCTGTTTTGCCCCTGGTGGAATCTGCTGATGAAGGCTCTTCTGACCAAGAAGACACGAGTGACAGGGAGGAGGAGAGTGTGGCAGACAGCTCAGAAGGAGATCAATTATCTAGCTCCTCCTTGGATTCAGAACAAGAGTTAATGATACAGCCACGCATGCGGAGAGCGATGCCTAGGCAACAACAACTGAGAGATTATTATCAAAGAAAATGAGGCCACCTGTGGTTGGGTGGGGCTGTGGTAATTAGTGAGGCTGCTATAAATAGCAGCCTGTGGGTTTGGCCATTGTGGAGGATTATCTGATCGTTGTGTTTCATGACTGCTGTACTGACTTTGACTTTTGTGTGCTGATTTTTCCCCGCTTTGAAACTAAACCAGGGCAAAGTGTGTTTCACTTTGTGAAAGAAGAAGGACTGTGAATTGCCTCACAGCTGCAAGCTAAGTATCTCAGAACTGATAAGGGGCTTGTACAAATTACCAGTTTGTTTGGAGATGAGTGCTCTTTGCTATACCAAAAGAGGGCTTAGTTTAAGTGAGTTTTCATTATAAAGAACATTGTTTTGAATTTTCAAACGTGTGTGTGTCTGAAATTTGTACCAGGCTGTGAATTTTTGGGAGGAGTCTACCAGAGAGCCCGACAGAACAATATCCATAGGGAATAAGGGCATCCTTGAAATGGATGAAAATTGCTGAAATCTCATGGGCGTGCGCATCCTCTCGCGAGATTTCACTTCTTGTGCATGTGCAGCCAAATCTCGCTCGGATGCGAAATCCCTGCTCTATATTTTTCTTTAAGCTAATACATCTTTTCCTTTAACTTTTCTTAACATGAATATTTTCAAATACATTTTCAATAATATTTTACAAAGTTTAGGAATTACTTAAGCTTCTCAACTACCGAACAAATGAGATGCAGTTGCCGTGTATTACTTTGCTGCAGCTTATAACGATACATAAATCTCTAGTGACATTGTTTTAATTGGAAGAAATCAATCCCTTTAACTTTACTAGGATTGGTCAATGAATGGGCAAGAATGTTGCCCTTTCTAATTATGGCTAACTGAAATTACTGTTTTAATGGTTTTACTGCTTTACTGTTCTAATGCTTCCCCCCACCCCCCATCCTTGGCTTAATGGGGATTTTTAGTCCATACTAGTCTGGAATGACACAAATTATAATTAAAAAGAAATCACACTAAGATTGAAGTGATGGAGATAAAGGAAAATTAGCTGGGGATGAATGTAACGGAAACCATAGCAACCCTAAGAAAGAGTTATAAATATAAGTCATTCGAACTAAATAAATTACACAAAGGATTTCTGGGCAACACTACAGTATCCAAGCTAAGAAATCACATAACAATATGCACATGAATAGTCATATTTTATTTATTTATTTATTCATTTGTCCAATACATAAATACATAGGAAGAAAATAGACATGTGATAATATAAAAGAGGGTGAAGGTGAACTTAGAGGAGAGGATATATGAAAGGAAGAGAATATATAAGATAGGTGAAAGAAAGGAAAGAATTGGACAGGGGACGAAAGGCACACCAGTGCACTTATGTACGCCCCTTACTGGCCTCTTAGGAACCTGGAGAGGTCAATCGTGGAGAGTCTAAGGGAGAAGTGTTGGGGATTAGGGGTTGACACAATTGAGTCCGGTAGTGAGTTCCAAGCTTCGATAACTCGATTGTTGAAATCATATTTTTTACGGTCAAGTTTGGCGTGGTTCGTATTAAGTTTGAATCTGTTGCGTGCTCTTGTGTTATTGCGGTTGAAGCTGAAGTAGTCATTGACTGGTAGGACATTGCAGCATATGATCTTGTGGGCAATGCTCAGATCGTGTTTTAGGCGTCGTAGTTCTAGGCTTTCTAGGCCTAGAACTATCTTGTGTTAAAAAATATGTCTTGTTTCAGTCAGTCTTTCTAAACTGATGCTTCCTAGAATTTTGGGCTTCCATCAATTCTCCAAATTCTCATTGGAATATTGATTGGAAATTATGGGAGTTAAGTCATCATCATCATCATCATCATCATCATCATCATCATCATCATGATGACAACAATAACAACAACAAAAACAACATAGTTGGTAGGGATCTTGGAGGTCTTCTAGTCCAACCCCCTGTTTAGGCAGAAAACCCTGCAGACAAACCCTCCAACATCTTCTTAAAAACTTGGAGCATTCACAGCTTCTGGAGGCAAGCTATTCCACTGGTCAACCATTCTAACTGTCAGGAAATGTCTCCTTAGTTCTAAGTTGCTTCTCTCCATTGTTTCTTGTTCTACCCTCAGATGTTTTGGAGAATAGTTTGACTCCCTCTTCTTTGTGGCAACTCCTGAGATATTGGAACCCTGCTATCATGTCTCCCCTAGTCTTCTTAAGTAGGTAGAAGTACCACTGTAGTTGCAATTGTTAAGTTAGTAACACAATTGTTGAGTGAATCTGGCTTCTGCATTTTCCTTTATTTGTCAGAGGGTCACAGAAGGGGGTCACAGGACCCCAAGACACTATAATCAGCATAAATATAATCCGAATTTTGATCATGTGACCAAGAGATGTTGCAATGGTTGTAAGTGTGAAAAACGGCTTAAGTCACTTTTTTCAGTGTTGTAACTTTGAACAGTCACTAAATGAACTGCTGTAAATTCATTTAGTGTATTTATGGCATATAAATCATCTAAGGATTTTCCAGAGTAGATGTAAAAGCACAGAAAAGATGCTTCATTGTTGAGGCATACATGACAACACACACAACATTGTATTATGTTTTGAAATATGTATTTTCAGAGCAACATTTTAAAACTAATATTACATGAGTAAATATGTTTGCCGCCAACCGCTCTTCATAATGAGTATGTCTCCATTGGGAAGCCAGAAACCACATGCTGATTTCTGGCTGTGTTCATTCATGTTTTCCACCTCATATCCCAGGGGCTTTCTTGAAATAGTTGTTTTCCTATTAATATTATTCAAAAGTAACAGTAGTATACCCGGTACTTTAGCAGACTTGGGTTAAATAACCTGAAGCATTTCTGCTGAGGAATAGCTTACAATGTTTGCATGTTTAATAAAATGATGTTAAATGCATTGATACACTTAAATCATTTCTCTGTCGTCTAGTTATATAATCACAGCTCAACCCAATAGACAAGATCAGGTCTACAGACTTAAGGTTCTCAACTCATATGATATGAGTTGAGAACCAGTTATATTTAAGATATTTCCAAGTACACACGAAAATGTTTTGCTGGGCTCTCTGATAGGAGCCTCCCGAAAATTCAAGGGTACAAATTTCAGACACACACGTTTGAAAATTCAAAACAAAGTTCTTTATCACAAAATTCAAAATAAACAAAGCACTCTTTTTGTATTGCAAAGAGCACTCTTCCCAAAACAACCGGGTAGTCTGTACAATTTCCCTTAAGCAGTCATTAAGTACTTAGCTAGCAGCTGTGAAGAAACTTCACACCCTTCTTCTTCCAACGAAGTGAGACACAGACACACACATTGCTCTGCTTTGGTTTCAAAGGCGTGAAAAAGCAACAAAGTCCAGCAACACAAGATTCCTGATGAACTCCGATCAGATATTCTTCCACAACGGCCAAACCCACATGCTGCTATTTATAGCAGCAGCCCTAATTACTGGAGCCCCACCCAAACACAGGTGGCCTCCCTTATTTCCTGTAATATATTCTTATTTGGTCTCTTCTACGCATAATTCTGTGCTTGCGTGGGTCCAAAATGTCATCATCTGAATCAACAGAAAATAAGGGAGAGTGACTGCCTGGGCTGTGTGCCAAGCCCTCCTCTGTCGAGTCACTCCCACCTTCTTCTTCGTCCGAGGAAACTAAACTCTGAACTGATTCTGTCGGCAATAACAGAGTCCTGTGACATGTTGAATTTTCCCCTGCATCCACCTCCCCATTCCCTGGAGCAGGAGCTGGGGCAGAGCCAACCACCACAGAAAGGGACTCTTAGAAACATAGAAGACTGATGGTAGAAAAAGACCTCATGATCCATCTAGTCTGCCCTTATACTATTTTTTGTATTTTATCTTAGGTTGGATATATATTTATCCCAGGCATGTTTAAATTCAGTTGCTGTGGATTTACCAACCACGTCTGCTGGAAGTTTGTTCCAAGGATTTACTACTCTTTCAGTAAAATAATATTTTCTCATGTTGCTTTTGATCTTTCCCCCCAACTAACTTCAGATTGTGTCCCCTTGTTCTTGTGTTCACTTTCCTATTAAAAACACTTCCCTCCTGAACCTTATTTAACCCTTTGACATATTTAAAGGTCAAAGCATATGCCTGTCATTTGATTATTTTTTTAATGTCACAAAATTTCTTACGATGTCCAATTTATCAACTCTTGTTTATTTAGTTCCACTGAGCACATTCAGGTCTTAAGTGTTGAGGAATCTTCATATTGTGAAGATTAAATGCTATGATAATTAAAATGTAAAGTACCAGGAGTATTATATTTTCTGATAATACTCTTCTACAGCAAATGGTACAACAGATGTCTGAATGTCTGTTAGCTCTAAATAAATTGGTTGCTTCTTTTTCAGAAGCAGCTAAGGTCTTGTAATGTATTTTTATATCTCATATTTTCCAAAGCTATCCCTTCTGGAAATATTTGGTTGCAAATGTCAACAATTGCTCCTCAAGGACTCAGAGAAGTCCTCCACTCCTCTGCTCGCAACAGAATACCTTATTCCATCAGACTTGGAAATTTGGGGCTTAGATCAGTGATGGGCTACCAAAGTTTTTACTACCACACTGTGGGTGTGGCTTATGCATTTTGTTTCAACATCTTTCAGTGCAAATTGGGTGTTCTGGGATGGAGCTCCATTTTCACTACCCTACTGTGTTTCTCCCCCATCCAGGCAGTAGCCCACCCCCTATTATATAAAGTGCATGTACACACACGTGTTGTGGTTGGCTCTGGCCCAGCTCCTGCCCCAAGGAATGTGCAGGTGGATGTAGGGGAAACATCCACAAGCCACAGGTCTATTTTGCTCCCCATAGAATCTCCCGACGAAGGCTCCTCTGACGAGGGAAGCGTGAGTAGCAGGGAAGGGGGGAGTTTGGCAGACGGCCCAGGAGGTCAGTCATCATTATCATCCCTGGATTCTAAACAAGAACTTATGACAGATCCACGCATGCATAGAGTGATGCACAGGAGAGAACAACTGAAGGATTATTACAGGAGATAAGTGAGGCCACCTGTGGTTGGGTGGAGCTGCTGTATTAGTGCTGGTTTAGCCTTGTGGAAGTTTATCTGATTCATAGTTTCGTCAAGATCGTGGTTTTTGCCTTTTCCCTGTTCAAGACTCTGTGTGGACTTTCTGGACTTTAGAATTGGACTCAATTTCCCAGTTATTGGATGAGAAATTGGATTGAATTTAACCTGTGCCTTGTGGGTACCAGAAAATCCCTTTGACATTTAAAAAGGGAGCTGTTTCTGCTTTTCTGTTGATAAAGACTTTTGGTTTTCCTTCTATCATGTGGTGTGTGTCTTTTTGGACTAATTACCCTGTAATTACGGGCGGTTGGGACACGCCGGCAGAACACACACGCATGCACAATTCTTCTAAAATTATACACATTCAACTTCATTTACTGTCATAGGGAAAACATACCCAGATCCCAGAAGGAAAAAAAAAGAAAAAAAAATAATCAAAATTTTGCTACTGGTACTGTGTACCTGACTGTACCTGTAGGAGCCCAACACTGTCTTAGATAGAGCTTCGGTGCCTTCGATCTGATCTAAATGTAACTCATAAAATCATCTACCACAATGTCCTATCTGTCAATGATTTCTTCAGCTTCAACCACAACAATACACGAGCAGACAATGGATTCAAACTTAATGTAAACTGCTCTGAACTCGACTGCACAAAATCCAACTTCAGCAACAGAGTGTTCAATGCCTGGAATGCACTATCTGACTCTGTGGTTTCCTCCCCAAACCCCCAAAACTTTAGACTATCTACAGTCGACCTCACCCCATTCCTAAGAGGTCTGTAAAGGGCGTGCATAAGCGCACCATAGTGCCTACCGTCCCTGTCCTACTAACCTATTGCCTAATTTACCTGTATCTACTTTGCTAATGTTTATACCAATAGCTACTGTTGTACATACTCTTGATCAGTTGGAGGATGATAAAGATATTGAGGACTCAGATAGTGTTTATGAAGTAGTGGGGGACCCGGGTTACAAGTAGTAGAACAGGTGGGAGGCCAGCCACAGGATGGGGCTATGAGTTCAGGATCTAGCGAGGGAGAATCAGATGCACGCTGGGTTAATCCTAAATTCAGAAGAATTCAGAAACCTAGAGAGCAAAGGTCTGGAAGAAGATATTAAGGAGAGGAATGGGTTAAATATTGTAGTGAGGTAATTGGCACGTCAGGGGGCTAGTGGAGAAGAAGAGTGGAGTTTCAACGTTGCCGAAAAGAAATATGGAGGGGTTTTTTCACCACGCTAAAGTAAGCCAAAGTATTTTGTATTGTATTTAGTCAGTGTTGCTGTTTTTTGATAGCTATGTAGTTAGGAAATAAATCTTGTCTAAGTTAAGCAGGAAAAGGAATGTGAGGAATGTGGCTAGAAGAGAGCGATTGATGTTGGAAATGTGTTGAAGTACAAGAGAGCAGAGAAATAAATGGAATTGCTTTATTCATGAAATGATGCATTTCATGAGAGTTATTTGTAATTACTAAACTTCTACCAGAAACCAGAACAGCTACTATCTTGTATGTTTGACAAAATAAATAAGTAAGTAAATAAGTAAGTAAAATTTAAAAAACTGGAAGGCAACCACCAATGCGGTAGAGGCAACTTGTGCGGGAAGGAAGAGATAGAAACATAGAAACATAGAAGACTGACGGCAGAAAAAGACCTCATGGTCCATCTAGTCTGCCCTTATACTATTTCCTGTATTTCATCTTACAATGGATATATGTTTACTCCAGGCATGTTTAAATTCAATTACTGTGGATTTACCGACCACATCTGCTGGAAGTTTGTTCCAAGGATCTACCACTCTTTCAGTGAAATAATATTTTCTCCCGTTGCTTTTGATCTTTCCCCCAACTAACTTCAGATTGTATCCCCTTGTTCTTGTGTTCACTTTCCTATTAAAAACACTTCCCTCCTGAACCTTATTTAACCCTTTAACATATTTAAATGTTTCGATCATGTCCCCCCTTTTCCTTCTGTCCTCCAGACTATAGAGATTGAGTTCATTAAGTCTTTCCTGATACGTTTTATGCTTAAGACCTTCCACCATTCTTGTAGCCCGTCTTTGGACCCGTTCAATTTTGTCAATATCTTTTTGTAGGTGAGATGCTGTATGGAACATACAGTCCCTTGTCAGTGCTCTTTCCTTCCCTCCCCCCATTGAAATCTAGGCAACTACTTCGCTTTGCCTCTTGGTAGGACAGGCCTGAAATGAATATTTCGCTGTGCATTCATTAATTTCATGAATGCAGCAGCATAGAATTAACTGAACGTATTGATTCTTTGCTGAATCAAAATGCCTTTAATCCAGCTCTACTGATTCTTGCTTCCTAGGGAGCAATAATTAAAATCTATTAATTGGGACTCCTCCACTGCTCTCAATTTATATTACACAGTCCCAGTTATGCTTTGCCATCATTTTTCTGCTTTTAAGAAAGCACTCAAAAGAGTTTGGATAGATTTTTGGATGTATTCCTTCACATCGTTATTTATCTTGAGTGCTTAGGAGGAAAAAATAAGAGTATCAATCAGTAGGATTTCTTACATCATTTTGGTCATTGATAGTATGATGTATATTGATCCTCCCCCGATCAGGTTTCTGTTGTGGTAAGCTCTGGCCCAGCTCCGGCCCCAAGGACTGTGGATGTGGGGGAGACATCCACATGCTGCAGGCCTGTTTTGCTCCCGGTGGAATCTGCTGATGAAGGCTCCTCTGACCAAGAAGACATGAGTGACAGGGAGGAGGAGAGTGTGGCAGACAGCTCAGAAGGAGATCAATTATCTAGCTCCTCCTTGGATTCGGAACAAGAGTTAATGATACAGCCACACATGCGGAGAGCGATGCATAGGCAGCAACAACTGAGAGATTATTATCAAAGAAAATGAGGCCACCTCTGGTTGGGTGGGGCTGTGGTAATTAGTGAGGCTGCTATAAAGAGCAGCCTGTGGGTTTGGCCATTGTGGAGGATTATCTGATCATTGTGTTTCGTGCCTGCTTTGCTGACTTTGACCTTTGTGTGCTGATTTCCCCCCGCTTTGAAACTAAACCAGAGCAAAGTGTGTTTCACTTTGTGAAAGAAGAAGGACTGTGAATTGCCTCACAGCTGCAAGCTAAGTATCACAGAAGTGATAAGGGACTTGTACAAATTACCAGTTTGTTTGGAGACGAGTGCTCTTTGCTATACCAAAAGAGGGCTTAGGTTAAGTGAATTTTCATTATAAAGAACATTGTTTTGAATTTTCAAACGTGTATGTGTCTGAAATTTGTACCTGTGAATTTTCAGGAGGATTCTACCAGAGAGCCTGACAGAACAGTTTCCATGGCTTATTATGTACACAAGATATCTTCAAGAGGCACTCTCAGTACTGTATGGCATTTCCACTATGCCATAAAATGTGTTGGCTACCGAATTAGAACAAGATCTCTTCCTTTACATCAAAAACCAGAATGGTTTTGAAAACAGTCCTTTCTTGAAACAATTGCTTCCATTCTCAAATTTTAGAAGAGGGAATCAGGTAATATCCAGGAGACCAAGACTAGGCTAGCTATACAATACTTCCTTTGGCTGGCTCATTTGATGGCGGTGGCTAGTCTTTCTGGTGAACCTGGGCATTTTACAGCTCACAGGCCATATCTGACTCTGTAGTATCATCCCCTAACCCCCAACATTTTACCTTTAGACTATCCACTGTTGACCTCTCCAGATTCCTAAGAGGTCAGTAAGGGGCGTACATAAGCGCACTAGAGTGCCTTCCGTCCCCTGTCCTATAGTCTCTCCTATATCTCGTATTTCTTCTCTGCTGTATCCTCTATAACCTTCATTGTGTATTATTGTGTATTGGACAAAATAAAATAAAATAAATAAAATATGTGAAGTGGTTTGTCAATTTTATGTAAAAGCATCTAAAAGTCCTTCAATGAGCACCTATATAATACAATCTGCATTTAATCTCTGATTAATCAGCAAGAGAACAAAATTCCTGTATCAATACAGTCAGGCGGTAGGGAAAGCAAGTAGGATGCTTGGCTGCATAGCTAGAGGTATAACAAGCAGGAAGAGGGCGATTATGATCCCGCTATATAGAGTGCTGGTGAGACCACATTTGGAATACTGTGTTCAGTTCTGGAGACCTCACCTACAAAAAGATATTGACAAAATTGAACGGGTCCAAAGAAGGGCTACAAGAATGGTGGAAGGTCTTAAGAATAAAACGTATCAGGAAAGACTTAATGAACTCAATCTGTATAATCTGGAGGACAGAAGGAAAAGGGGGACATGATCGAAACATTTAAATATGTTAAAGGGTTAAATAAGGCCCATGAGGGAAGTTGATTGATTGATTGATTGATTGATTGATTGACTTACTTACTTACTTACTTACTTACTTACTTACTTACTTACTTACTTACTTACTTACTTACTTACTTACTTATTGGATTTGTATGCCGCCCCTCTCCGCAGACTCAGGGCGCCTAACAACAGCAATAAAACAGTATATAACAAAATCCAATACTAAAAACAGTTAAAAACCCATTATATAAAAACCAATCATACATACAGACATACCATGCATAAAATTGTAAAGGCCTAGGGGGAAGGTGTATCTCAGTTCCCTCATGCCTGGCGGCAGAGGTGGGTTTTAAGCAACTTTCGAAAGGCAAGGAGGGTGGGGGCAATTCTAATCTCTGGAGGGAGTTGGTTCCAGAGGGCCGGGGCCGCCACAGAGAAGGCTCTTCCCCTGGGTCCCACCAAGCGACATTGTTTGGTTGACGGGACCCGGAGAAGACCCACTCTGTGGGACCTGACTGGTCGCTGGGATTCGTGCAGCAGAAGGCGGTCCCTGAGGTAATCTGGTCCGGTGTTTTTAATAGGAAAGTGAACACAAGAACAAGGGGACACAATGTGAATTTAGCTGGGGGAAAGATCAAAAGCAACATGAGAAAATATTATTTTACTGAAAGAGTAGCAGATCCTTGGAACAAACTTCCAGCAGACGTGGTTGATAAATCCACAGTAACTGAATTTAAACATGCCTGGGATAAACATATATCCATCCTAAGATAAAATACAGAAAATAGTATAAGGGCAGACTAGATGGATCATGAGGTCTTTTTCTGCCGTCAGTCCTCTATGTTTCTATGTTTCTAATACTTTAGGAATAATGTGGCACAATGGCAAGGTAACATTTGATTCATATCTTCATTCATGACAGAAAACTGATCCAGTTGAATTTTAATATGGGTTTTAAATCCACAAAGATGAAATCTAAAAATACTAAAATGTCTTGGTTCCTTTATACTGGTTTTCCTACGCCAGCTAATGTACTAGTTTCTGCTGTTTACTTTCTCTCTTGTAGGTTGTCATGACAATTGAAGATGTTTTTCTGTGAAAAGGTGATAGCATCATAAAACTCAAGAGAGCACAAGTGGTTTGTACGGAGTATTACATTCAGCTTTGTGAAGGTACTGGCAGCAAGCAATAAGGTGTTATCTAGTCTAGAGAGTATAGATGCACTACTGGCCCCTCTTTGAAATACGTATTTTTGTAGGAGTGGGGAGTGCATGACTACCGTTTGAGCTGGGGGGGGGATGAATGCTGTTTCTTTAAGCAGGTACTGACGTGTGACATGGGCCACTCAAAACTACCATTTTGTTTTTGGATTTGAAGTGCAGTAGATTCTTGTCACCTACCTGGGTAAATTATTGGTTTTATCTCTATTGTGCTCAGAAGTTCCTCAGTTATTGTTGAATTATTTTGTAAAAGTACTTTATAATCTAAAGTACATTTCAAATTAATAATGTCATCAATAACAAGAAGAATAACAACATCTATCTATCTATCATCTATCTATCTATCTATCTATCTATCTATCTATCTATCTATCTATCTATCTACAGTATCTATCTATCTATCTATCTATCTATCTGTCTATCTGTCTATCTGTCTATCTGTCTATCCGTCTATCCGTCTATCCGTCCATCCGTCCATCCGTCCATCCGTCTATCCAATTATCCATCCATCCATCCATCCATCCATCTATCATCATCTGTCTGTCTGTCTGCCTGCCTGCCTGCCTGCCTGCCTGCCTGCCTGTCTGTCTGTCTGTCTATCTGTCTATCTGTCTATCTGTCTATCCAGTTATCCATCTATCCATCCATCCCTCTATCCATCCATCCCTCTATCATCGACTGTCTGTCTGTCTGTCTGTCTGTCTGTCTGTCTATCTATCTATCTATCTATCTATCTATCTATCTATCTATCTATCTATATCTATCTACAGTATCTATCTATCTATCTATCCATCCATCCATCCATCCATCCATCCATCCATCCATCCATCCATCCATCCATCCATCTATCTATCTATCTATCTATCTATCTATCTATCTATCTATCATCTATCTACAGTATCTATCTATCTATCTATCTATCTATCTATCTATCTATCTATCTATCTATCTATCTATCTATCTATCTATCTATCTATCTATCTATCTACAGTATCTATCTATCTGTCTGTCTGTCTGTCTGTCTGTCTATCACCTATCTATCTACAGTATCTATCTATCTATCTATCTATCTATCTATCTATCTATCTATCTATCTATCTATCATCTATCTATCTATCTATCTATCTACAGTATCTATCTATCTATCTATCTATCTATCTATCTATCTATCTATCTACAGTATCTATCTATCTGTCTGTCTGTCTGTCTGTCTGTCTGTCTGTCTGTCTGTCTGTCTGTCTGTCTATCTATCTATCTATCTATCTATCTATCTACAGTATCTATCTATCTATCTATCTATCTATCTATCTATCTATCTATCTATCTATCTATCTATCTATCTATCTATCTATCTATCATCTATCTATCATCTATCTATCATCTATCTGTCCTGTCTGTCTTACTCAGGTCTTTGGGAAGGAGTCAGTAAGTGGACAAAATGCCAAATCCATTCTAAACATCTGATTGTGTGACTAAGCACAACAATATAATTATAATTAGCTTAGGAAAAGAAAGCAAACACAGAAATTATAACACGTTAGTAGTTCTGACTCAATATTTGTTGCCCCTGGCAAAAAAAGGGAGATAGCATTTCAATCTATCCTTTATTCTGTACACATAAATCCAACTTAATCTTATTTTAGTTCATGCAAGTAAACTCAGAGGACCCATATTATTCAATGTGATCCTTCTCATCTAATGCTAGATCAGAGGAAAGCAAAAGGAAGTTTCTATCAGGATGTATTTTCTTTTCACATTAGTCCAAGTTTTCTGCTTTACCATATTTATTTGTTTAAGTTGAGAAAGTCCTTCACACTATGTGATTATTTCTAAATTCCATGTAAAAACTCAGAAACATATCACAATCCTACAGAATCCTATTCGGAAGTCCTTTCGCTTATACTTAATTCTCAGTAGGTTTATAAAAGGATTTATATTTTTTATAAATCATACTGGGATAAATAAATACATAGACATTGTTTACTTTTGGCACTGGTGGTAGGTTTTCTATTAAGTGCAGAAAGCCAAGAAAAATCAGGAATGGATTTGCTCCTTACA
This sequence comes from Erythrolamprus reginae, assembly GCF_031021105.1. Taxonomy (NCBI): domain Eukaryota; kingdom Metazoa; phylum Chordata; class Lepidosauria; order Squamata; family Dipsadidae; genus Erythrolamprus; species Erythrolamprus reginae. Next base: position 26,707,484 of record NC_091953.1, on the reverse strand, counting down.
TCAAGCGGATCATATACGTGAAATAAGCCGAGGGTCCTCATACTTTCTGTGCACTCCAGTTCAAGTCTACTATTGTAAATAATGAAACCATAGATCAGAGGTCTTCAAACCTGGCAACTTTAAGACCTGTGGACTTCAATTCCCAGAATTCTCCAGCCAGCTATGCTGGAGTTGAAGTCCACAAGTCTTAAAGTTGCCCAGTTTGGGGACGCCTGCCAAAGATAATGAGACCTAGAGTCTATGAGGAATGGGAGTTAGGCTCCAGAACCCTGGAAAAATGCACTGTGAAGGAGAGTGGACTTATAGTGTGAAGACTGGCTGAGGATAGATGAGGGAAGGAAGGAGAGAAACACTTAAGAATTGGTGGGTAAACAGTAGGAAGAGCAAGGCTGAGTGGGTGGGTGGACAGATTGGCAGCAGATCATTGAGAAAATGGGTTGTGTGCTTGATTTACACTGTTATGCAGACAGAAATGGCAGATATAACAAAACATGTGTTCCTAATTGCAGTTATGCAAAATCCTTTAGCACAGAAACTGAAGTCTCATCCATATTAGCTACAGACATTCACAACTCTGGATAACAAAATCATGGATAAGGAGGGCTTCTTGTGCTTCCTCTCTTCTATCCATCCATCCATCCATCCATCCATCCATCCATCCATCCACCCACCCATCTGTTGTGGTTGGCTCTGGCCCAGCTCCTGCCCCAAGGAATGTGGAGGTGGAGGTGGAGGTGGGGGAAACATCCACATGCGATAGGCCTGTTTTGCTCCCGATAGAATCTCACGATGAAGTCTCCTCTGACAAAGGAAGCGTGAGTGGCAGGGAAGAGGGGAGTTTGGCAGACAGCCCAGGAGGAGATCAATCATCCTTATCATCCCTGGATTCTAAACAAGAACTTATGACGGACCCACGCATGCGTAGAGTGATGCATAGGAGAGAACAACTGAAGGATTATTACAGGAGATAAGTGAGGCCACCTGTGGTTGGTTGGGGCTGCTGTAATTAGTGCTACAGAGCAGCGTGCTTGTTTAGCCTCGTGGAAGTTTATCTGATTCATAGTTTCGTCAAGATCGTGGTTTGTTGTTTCCCTGTTCAAGACTCTGTGTGGAATTTCTGGACTTTTGGAATTGGACTCAATTTCCCAGTTACTGGGTGAGAAATTGGATTGCATTTAACCTGTGCCTTGTGTGTACCACAAAATCCCTTTGACATTTAAAAACAGAGTTTTTTCTGCTTTTCTGTTGATAAAGACTTTTGGTTTTCCTTCTATCGTGTGGTGTGTGTCTTTTTGGACTCATTACCCTGTAATTACAGGCGGTTGGGACACGCCGGCAGAACACCATCTGTCCAGTTTACAGGATGATTGTCCTCAATGACACTGTATAGCTTACATTAAATTTATACATTAATGTAAGCTATCCAGAGAACAATCATCCTCTAAACTGGAGGGATGAATGGATGGATAGCTTACATTAAATTTAAGAACAATTTAATAAAAGGAAAGAGATAATAAGCATCCAATTATAAATGTTTAATAAGCCATTATTTTTATTCTAATTCTCAAAATCACATATAACATATGTCAGGGTTCCAAATAGCACCCAAAATTAAATCAGAGGCAAAGTATTCCAGGGAAGCAAAAAACTTCACTGAAACCCGCTTCCTGCACCTGTGCACAATTTTGCTACCTGCACAGGTGCAGGAAGCAGAGCCACAGAGCTGGGTGCAATTAGCCATTGTGGCAGCAACCCAGCAGTGAATGGAAGCCTACAGATTTTTCCATAGCATACCAATCTATATATATAAAAGCAAAAATAAACTAACACCTTAATCACGGAATTTCAGACTTGAAATTTACTACATACTGTATGTTTCTATTATTATTTATTATTTATTTATTTGTCCAATACACAATACATATTGAAGAGAATAGACATGTAGTAATGTATATAAAGAAAAGGATAGAAGAAAAGATATAAAATAGAGAAGAAGATATGAAAGGAAGAAAAGATATATGAGATAAAGGAGAGGCAATTGGACAGGGGACGAAAGACACACTGGTGCACTTATTCCCTTGGCTTCTAGGTGCTCACTCGCTATGAAAGTATTTTTCAAAATGACCATTTATGTGTCAATTTGTCAAGCCCCATCACATAGTTTTATAGCGAAGCACGGGTATCAGCTAGTTTATAATATGTTCTGTGCACACAGATAATCTCAGCAGATTATCCTTTTTTTAAAAAATTGAACTTTACCAAGAAAAAATAAAACTGGCTCTAAAGTGGAACCCTCTGGATCAGCTACTTTAGAGAGGCAAAAAAAGAGTTGAAGTTCATGACAAATTGTTCCTTTAACCTTTTTCAAAATATTGTCTTAGTGTTGGAAAACAAGTGGGTTCGATTTCATGGATTAATCTCTACAACCTGGGGTGGGCAGCAGGCAGGACGGGGTGGAACACAGTTCCACCAGTGAAAATGAAGATGCGTGTGCAGCTCCAGCTGATTGACGGCTGTCACTTCCTGGATTACTGGTCTCGGCTTGGCTCTCCTTTTTTCCCCTGATGCTGCTGCTGCATCTGGGCTCCTTGCTTATTTCCTCTTTCCTCCTTCCTGGCTCGGCCAAGCTTCCCTCTCTCCTGTCCGGCTCCCCTCCAGTCTCACATGGCCACCTCCTGCCTGAGGTGCAAGAAAAAGGCGTGGGTGAAAGCGGCGCTGGCAGCATTTATACTTCTGGCAACACCTGTTCGTCTAGCTACCCAGCCTGAGGTGGGGGGGGGGCGACCCAGGAAGGAGAGCGCGGGAAACGCGAAGTAAATAGTCACCCCAGTGAGTGACGCAACTAATAAGGTTGTAAATCGAGGGCTTAACAGTTCACTTGAATGATGATGATCGTTCAAGCTACTCCCACCTGGTCACATGGCCGGCAAGCCACTCCCATCCAGTCACATGACCATTAAGCCCCACCCACAAAATAAGCCACGCCCACAGTGTGGCAGTAAAACTTTTTGGCTGCCCATTACTGTCTACAACAGACAGCAGAACTGTTCTGTTGAGCTCTCTGGTAGAACCCTCCCGAAAATGCACAGATACAATTTCACACACACACACGTTTGAAAATTCAAAACAATGTTCTTTATATCTAAAATGCAAATAAACGAAGCACTCTTTTTGTATAGCAAAGAGCACTGGTCTCCAAACAAACTGGTAATTTGTACAAGTCCCTTATCAGTTCTGTGATACTTAGCTTGCAGCTGTGAGGCAATTCACAGTCCTTCTTCTGTCACAAAGTGAAACACACTTTGCTCTGGTTTAGATTAGATTAGATTAGATTTATTGGATTTATATGCCGCCCTTCTCTGTAGACTGGTTTAGTTTCAAAGCGGGGAAAAATCAGCACACAAAAAGTCAAAGTCAGCAAAGCAGGCATGAAACACAATGATCAGATAATCCTCCACAATGGCCAAACCCACAGGCTGCTATTTATAGCAGCCTCACTAATTACCACAGCCCCACCCAACCACAGGTGGCCTCATTTTCTTTGATAATAATCTCTCAGTTGTTGCTGCCTATGCATCGCTCTCCGCATGCGTGGCTGTATCATTAACTCTTGTTCCGAATCCAAGGAGGAGCTAGATAATTGATCTCCTTCTGAGCTGTCTGCCACACTCTCCTCCTCCCTGTCACTCATGTCTTCTTGGTCAGAGGAGCATTCATCATCAGATTCCACCGGGAGCAAAACAGGCTTGCAGCATGTGGATGTCTCCCCCACATCCACAGTCCTTGGGGCAGGAGCTGGGCCAGAGCTAACCACAACAAGAACATTCTGTCAAGTCAAGAAAATGATTTGATCTTTAAAAATGATTTCCATCCCATGGCCAAGCTGCATTTAGCTTAGTGTATGCAAAAGAGGAATATAAAATGTGAGCTGCGAAAGCTAACAAGTTTGGAGTTATTTCTAAGTGAAGCTTTAATGATCTAATGTCTTGCCTCATTCACCGAATGACATGGGAAGCTCAGACAGTGTTAACTTCCAGATGTAACACTCCCAAGTTTTTCTATAGCTGTATCTGTATTTTTGTTTTCCTTTTCATAATAAACTCTTTTAGGGTGAGAAGAATGGAACAATTGTTGGTCTTCTGACCAGCGACACTAGTCATGTCTGTATGAAAGCATCCCGCATTTACTTCATTGGAATAACCACTACCGTTTAATCCTATTAAAAGAGACTTAACCTGATTTGGAACCTGCTGTAAATAGCTGTTGCTCCATAAAGAATTATTCTTTATGTTTTTAAAATATGGAGGAGCTGCCCTCTGCTGGTTTGCCTATGTAAGATGGTGCAATTGCTGTGTGTGTATTTTTGTTTTTGTTTTTTTAAAAGGAAACGGCCTCTATTATTTAACAGAGCTACTACCGGCGGTAAGTTGCTTTCCTAGAAAAAGAGATATCCTTCTTTTAAATTTTTAATTCTCAGCCTCTACAAGAAATGTAATAATGACAAAATGTTTTCAGTTATTCGAGAGTCAGGACAAAAACAATAAACAGACAAATAAGGATTCATGATTAATTCATCAGTGAATGTCAGAATCAATATTGGAGGAGTTTGTAAAGCCACAAAAACAAAACAATTATTTGTGGCCCTTGCATAGTTTTGGCCATTTGATAGCTTACTTAAAGCCCAATTAGTAATGTGCACAAGTCTTCCAACTGTAGCAATGTTAGATATGCAATTTTGTTAAAGACCTTGGAATACTAATATCAAATGACCTAAGTGCTAAAGCCCACTGCAACAATATCGCCAAAAAGGCTTCCAAAATTGTTAACCTGATCCTACGTAGTTTCTGCTCTGGGCAATCTCACACTACTGACTAGAGCCTACAAAACCTATGCCAGACCCATTCTCGAATACAGCTCATCTGCCTGGAACCCACACCACATCTCAGACATCAACACTCTCGAAAATGTCCAAAGATATTTCACCAGAAGAGCCCTTCACTCCTCCACTTGAAACAGAATACCCTACGAAAATAGATTAACTATCCTGGGTCTTGAAAGCTTAGAACTGTGGCGCCTAAAACATGATTTAAGTATTGCCCACAAGATCATATGCTGCAACGTCCTTCCGGTCAACGATTACTTCAGCTTCAACCGCAACAACACAAGAGCATGCAACAGATTCAAACTTAATATTAACCACTCCAAACTTGACTGTAAAAAATATGACTTTAACAATCGAGTTGTCGAAGCGTGGAACTCATTACCTGACTCAATAGTGTCAACTCCCAACCCCCAACACTTCTCCCTTAGACTCTCCACGATTGACCTCTCCAGGTTCCTAAGAGGCCAGTAAGGGGCATACATAAGTGCACTGATGTGCCTATCGTCCCCTGTCCAATTGTCTTTCCTTATGTCTTATATCATATATATTCTCTCCCTCCCATCTATTTCTCTTCTTTTTTACTTTCTATCTTTATATATATTACTTAATGTCTATTCTCTTCCATATGTATTGTATATTGGACAAAGAATAAATAAAATAAAATAAATAAAAACAAATAAAGAATTATGGCACCTGAAAGCATATGTAATTTTCTGGTGCAGGGAAGAACAAAGACCTTTCAATTCTAAAATTGTGTTAAGTCGTCGGTGATTTGTGTCTTTTTTGGAAGGGGGGGAATGATGTATTATGCCTATCAGAAATTTCTTAGGTTTGCCTCTAAAGGTAAAAGTGAATGTTAGGAGGGAGAAGGAGAATTCAATATAGAATGGCAAGATTTATTTATGTTCTTAATTCCAACCCCCCCAAAAGTTTCATTATTTTCATAACGTGAGAAAAAAGGTATAAAATCTCTCCAGAGAGAGAAGGTGATAGAAACAGGAAACAAAATGAGAAAATAACAGATTTCTGTTAAGACAATTTATTAAGATGCCTGCAGCTATTATCCTTGGAAAAATGGGGCCGAAATATAAAAGTAAAAATAAAAGTACAGAGAAATTGATCAATACATTATTTTCCAAGGTAAATCTTTAAAATACATAGGCTTTAAATGGAAGTGCTCCTATGAAAGATAGTTTGTTGCCAATATCATATATTTTATCTCTGTACATCTAGCCAATAATGGGCAGCCAAATTTTTTACTGCCACACTGTGGGTGTGGCTTATTTTGTGGGTGTGGCTTAATGGTCACGTGACTGGGTAGTATTGGCTTGCTGGCCATGTGGCCAGGTGGGAGTGGCTTGAACGATCATCATCGTGCAAGTGAACTGTTAAATCCTCAACTTATAACCTTACCAGTGTTGTTCGCTGGGGTGACAATTTGCTTTGTGTTTCCCGCGCTCTCCTTCCTGGGTCGCCCCCCCACTTCAGGCTGGGTAGCTAGGTGAACAGGTGCTGCCAGAAGCATAAATGCTGCTAGTGCCGCTTCCACCCATGCCTTCTGCTTGCATCTCAGGCGGGAGGTGGCCGCATGAGGCTGGAGGGGAGCCGGGCAGTGTTGTACATACTCCTGGTCAGTTGGAGGATGATGAAGAAATTGAGGACTCTGATACAGATAGTGTTTATGAATTAGTGGTGGGCCCGGGGTTACAGGTAGTAGAACAGGTGGGAGGCCAGCCACAGGATGTGGCTATGAGTCCAGAATCTAGCGATGAAGAATCAGACATTCGATGGGTCAATCCTAAATTCAAAGGGTCCAAAAACGTAAAGAATGGGTGTTTGGAAGAAAATATTAAGGGGAGGAATGGGTTAAATACTGTAGTGATGTATTTGGTACGTCAGGGGGTCAGTGGGGAAGAAGGGTGGAGTTTCAATGTTGTAGGGCTAAAATGAAAGTTTTTTTCCGTTCGGCTTCCAAGCAAGCAAATGCATTCTGTGCTATTTACAGTCATTTCTGCTGTTCGTGAATCAAGTTGTGAGTAAATAAATCTTGTTAAACGGAGAAGACTGGGAGGAATGTACGAGGAATGCAATTAAGAAAGATAAGGGGGAGGAAGAGGAATGTGGCAGGATGAACTGTAGTGAATACGGAAGGGAAGAGAAATACAAATGGAGTTTCCTGGTTTATGAAATACTGCATTTAGTAAGAGTTATTTGTAATGGATAAAGTTCTACCAGAAACCAGAACAAGCAGGAGAGAGGGAAGCTCGTCCGAGGCCAGGAAGGAGGAAAGAGGAAAAAAGCAAGGAGTGCAGACGCAGCAGCAGGGGGAAAAAGGAGAGCCAAGCTGAGACCAGTAATCCAGGAAATGACAGCTGCCAATCAGCTGGAGCTGCACACGCATCTTCATTTCCACCGGTGGAACTGTGTTCCACCCTGTCCTGCCTACTGCCCACCCCTGGATATAGCTTAAATCTCATTTAAGTTAGTCTAATAAGAATAAGTGAAAAACTGCTACCAAAGAGGCTTAAATTTTCTCCAACAAAACGTAGGAGAATTGCAACTAAAAGAAGACCTCAGCTGGAATCAGATCTTGTAAAACTGTATGAATAAAGCAAGACTATCATTGTGGGTGTTTAGGCACTGATCAGTGTGGCTTGCTATCCTCTCGGAAGTGGGAGGTGCAGTGTCATGAGTTGGTCCTTCACTACTTTGGGAAGACTGGAAAGTTTGCAGACAAGATGATTTTTCACCGCAAGCCAAGTCCAGATTCATGGCATTTGTTATTGCTGCATCCAAACCAGAACTGGTACAACCAGTATTGGGTTGCTACATGGACAGTGGTGTGTGTGTGTGTGTGTGCAGGGGAAACACCGTTCCGGTGGCGAAAATGGAGCTACACGTGCAACTCCAGCTCCAGCTGACCAGTGGGTGTGCACCACTGTTTCCTCTAACCTGTGCTATGCGCTATAGTGGAAATTTGAGGCCCCCGCACAAGAATTTCCAATTCTAGCGCAGAGGTCTCAAACCTTGGAAGCCGCGAAGAAGGAAGCTCAGCTTCCGGACTCGCAAATTTTTGATGAGGGCACGTAGAAGCTTACAAAGTGGCCTCCAAAGTGCCACAGAACGTCTTTCTCGGGGTTCCGGATTTCTGGGATTTCTCCGCTAGCCGCCCCGAATCTACGGAGAGGGGCAGCATACAAATAAACAAATAAATGAATAAATGAATAAATGAATAAATGAATAAATGAATAAATGAATAAATGAATAAATGAATAAAGGAATAAAGGAATAAAGGAATAAAGGAATAAAGGAATAAAGGAATAAAGGAATAAAGGAATAAAGGAATAAAGGAATAAAGGAATCAAGGAATCAAGGAATCAAGGAATCAAGGAATCAAGGAATCAAGGAATCAAGGAATCAAGGAATAAAGGAATAAAGGAATAAAGGAATAAAGGAATAAAGGAATAAAGGAATAAAGGAATAAAGGAATAAAGGAACGAACAAACAAACAAATAAATAAACAAATAAACAAATAAACAAATAATACATAAATACATAAATAAATACATAAATAAATAATAATAAATAAATCGAGCCTAAAGGGGAGAGGCGGCTGAAGGCAACTGAAGGAGACGTTTTGCCGCTTGGTGCTACCACCTCCTTTCTCCCCCTTCACGAGATGATGGGCTGTCAAGCCCAAACCTCACACACTGCTTTCTCGCTCCTGCAATGGGGTGCAGGCAGGCTGGAGCACATTGGGTGGTGGTGGATGGGTGAGCGGAGGAGGCACGGCTGCGCTGAGAGGAGGAGAGGAAAATACAGATATGTATGCCAGCCGCTCAGGACCTGCCTGTTCCTCTCCTGGCTCTCTCTGCATCCCTGCTTTGAAGCGGGGGGGAACATGGCATTGGCCGTGAGGAGAAGCGGGGTGGCTGAGAGCAGTAGCTGGTCTAGTCCAGCCAACCTCAAGAGGCAGCTGAGGGGAAGAGCGGCGCTCGCCTGAGGTGACCTTTGCTCGCTTTCCCGCCTCCCTTAGCAGAAGCTCGGCCTTCTCCTCATTCCTCTCAGACCACGCTCACCTCGTGCCGCTCCACCGCCAAACAAAGCAGTTTAGACAGGGGACGGGATCCAACTTTCACAGCCATACATTGCAACTGGGAAAACCATAGCCTTGATTAAGTATTTTCCCCAAAATAAGACCCTGTCTTATTTATTTATTTTTAACCCTGAAATAAGCACTTGGCCTTATTGCCAAGCACTCAAAAGCCCGATTGGGCTTATTAATGGGGGATGTCTTAATTTGAGGGAAACAGAGAATATTCACTTTTGTTGACAGGTTGACGTCTCTGCTTTTTAGTATGCTGCTTAAGGAAACCTTAAGAAAAGTTTATTCTTTATTAAGGAAGGAAACCTTATCAAGAGTTATCATTGGTTTTCCTTGAACACAGGGAGAAGCAGAGTCTTTAACTCCAGCTTCCTCATAGCTTTTGTGGTTAGCTCTGGCCCAGCTCCTGCCCCAAGGACTGTTGATGTGGGGGAGACATCCACATGCCGCAGGCCTGTTTTGCTCCTGGTGGAATCTGCTGATGAAGGCTCCTCTGACCAAGGAGACATGAGTGACAGGGAGGAGGAGAGTGTGGCAGACAGCTCAGAAGGAGATCAATTATCTAGCTCCTCCTTGGATTCAGAACAAGAGTTAATGATACAGCCACGCATGCGGAGAGCGATGCATAGGCAGCAACAACTGAGAGATTATTATCAAAGAAGATGAGGCCACCTGTGGTTGGGTGGGGCTGTGGTAATTAGTGAGGCTGCTATAAATAGCAGCCTGTGGGTTTGGCCATTGTGGAGGATTATCTGATCGTTGTGTTTCGTGACTGCTTTACTGACTTTGACCTTTTGTGTGCTGATTTTTACCCGCTTTGAAACTAAACCAGAGCAAAGTGTATTTCACTTTGTGAAAGAAGAAGGATTGTGAATTGCCTGACAGCTGCAAGCTAAGTATCACAGAACTGATAAGGGACTTGTACAAATTACCAGTTTGTTTGGAGATGAGTGCTCTTTGCTATACCAAAAGGGGGCTTAGGTTAAGTGAATTTTCATTATAAAGAACATTGTTTTGAATTTTCAAACGTGTGTGTGTCTGAAATTTGTACCTGTGAATTTTTGGGAGGAGTCTACCAGAGAGCCCGACAGAACAATAGCTGGGAAAGTTTTTATGGAGGTCTGTTTCAAGAAGAACTACTGTGATAATTAACTCTTTAGCCATCTTTTTTTTCTCATTTTTTTGGTGGTTTGATAGGGGATTCCATGTGAATAATATGCCTCTGTGTCTATTATTGCCTCTGTGACACATTGAGACCACAAATATTTGAGGGGAATTTTATTCTAAAACTACTCCATTCCATATGTCACTAGGATTGACTAATCAGACTTAAAAGAAAAATAAGATGCTAATGTTTTGTTGGGTTGTTTAAGGATGTAGGATGGTTATGTTTAAGGATGTAGGATGGAATGCAGCTGCGAGAACAATCAAGGGCTTTCCCAAATATGCCCATGTTACACCAACACTCCGCAGTCTGCATTGGTTGCCGATCAGTTTCCGGTCTCAATTCAAAGTGTTGGTTATGACCTATAAAGCCCGTCATGGCACCGGACCAGATTATCTCTGGGACCGCCTTCTGCCGCACGAATCCCAGCGACCAGTTAGGTCCCACAGAGTGGGTGTTCTCCAGGTCCCGTCAACTAAACAATGCCGCTTGGCGGGACAGGAGAAGAGCCTTCTCTGTGGTGGTCCCGGCCCTCTGGAACCAACTCCCCCCAGAGATTAGAATTGCCCCCACCCTCCTTGCCTTTTGTAAGCTACTTAAAACCCACCCCTGCCGCCAGGCATGGGGGAATTGAGATACCCTTTCCCCCTAGGCCTTTACAATTTTATGCATGGTATGTCTGTATGTCTGTTTGGTTTTTATTATAATGGGTTTTTAATTGTTTTTAGTATTGGATTATTATTATATGCTGTCTTATTATTGCTGTTAGCTGCCCCAAGTCTCCGGAGAGGGGCGGCATACAAATCCAATAAGTAAGTAAGTAAGTAAGTAAGTAAGTAAGTAAGTAAGTAAGTAAGTAAGTAAGTAAGTAAGTAAGTAAACAAACAAACAAACAAACAAAGGTGGAAGATTAGTCATTTAATTACAATGAATTTAATTTATTTGACTTCTATGCCAAATTGGTGGCTTTAAAGCACGGGTGGGTTCTAACCAGCGATGGGCTCCTATGGGAATGGTCAGGTACGCAGTACCTGTAGAAAAAGTTTGGTCAGGTAGTCAGAACTGGTAGAAAAAAATTGATTTTTTTTTCTTTTTTTCCCTTCAGGCTCTGGGTATGTTTTTCCTATTGCAGTAAATGAGGTTGAATGTGTATAATTTTAGAAGAGCTGTGGTGTATGTGTATGTGTTTACACACATATACAGTTTATACAGTAGATAATGTATATTTTTGTGTGCCTGTGTGTAATATGTATGTACACATATGGCATAAGTACATAGAATTAAATAGTATGTTTTGGATGTTCAGTAATAGTAAATAGATAGGGAAATTGTATCTGAGGTGAGGGGAGGCCAGGCACCCTAATCCTTGACGTGAGTGACATCAAGTTGGCCACCTTTAATAGAATAGAATTTTATTGGCCAAGTGTGATTGGACACACAAGGAATTTGTCTTTGTGCATATGCTCTCAGCGTACATAAAAGAAAAAGATACATTTGTCAAGAATCATGTTAAGCCAGTCACATGACCTTTAAGCCACCCTCAGGTCACATGATCGTCAAGCCACTCCACCTGGTCACATGGCCACACCCACAAAACAAGCCACGCCCACAGCGTGGTAGTAAAAAATTTTTGTAGCCCTTCACTGGTTCTAACTTACTTACTGCCAATTCACTTTCCCCCATACCATGTGAATACACCTCATGCGCAGTGCCAAAAATTCCAAAATAATAATAATAATTTTAAAAAGCCCAAAACAAGATGGCGACCGCATGCACAGTGCCAGGAACTCAGCTTCTGAGCATGCTCAGAAGAAAAAATAAATAAGTAAAAAAATTTTTTAAAAAAAGATGGCGGTGCCCATGGACCAGCACCAACCAAACCGGGTCTTTAACATCATCATGATGTCACCAGTAGATAACTACCAGTTTGAGAGAACCGGGAGGGACCAGAAGGAACACATCCCTGTCTGAAAGGTAGTTTTGAACCCACACTTTCCCATTATATCCCACCTTCTTATCTGGCCACTTAAACACAGATTTTACTTTTCAAAGCTGCCACAGCTTTGAGCCAAATTGAATAAAACCAAATTGTTTGTTCTTTTATGTTCCAGCCCCACTTACCAAGTGTATCGGTGGTTATTTAAACGGATGTCCAAGTGCCGCCTCTATGTTGGTTGAGGAAGGCAGGATTCCCTTGAGTACCATTTGTTGGGGGTCAAGGAAAAGGGAGGGTTTTGCCTTCTCTTTCGGCTCAAGATCCCCATGGACAATGCTGGACTTGATGGGTTTTGGCCCGATTCAGCATGGCTCTTCTTATGGTCTTATTTTCTTATCTGCACCAGGAGTGCTTTGGTTTGGCGTTGTCTTGAACGGGTCCAAAGACAGGCTACAAAAATGGTGGAAGGTCTTAAGCATAAAACTTATCAGGAAAGACTTAATGAACTCAATCTGTATAGTCTGGAGGACAGAAGGGAAAGAGGGGACATGATCAAAACATTTAAATATGTTAAAGGGTTAAATAAGGTTCAGGAGGGAAGTGTTTTTAATAGGAAAGTGAACATAAGAACAAGGGGGCCCAATCCGAGGTTAGTTGGGGGAAAAGATCAGAAGCAACGTGAGAAAATATTATTTTACTGAAAGAATAGTATATGCTTGGAACAAACTTCCCGCAGACGTGGTTGGTAAATCCACAGTCACTGAATTTAAACATGCCTGGGATAAACATATATTCATCCTAAGATAAGATACAGGAAATAGTATAAGGGCAGACTAAATGGACCATGACTTATTTTTCTGACATCAATCTTCTATGTTTCTATTTATTTATTTATTTATTTATTCATTTGTCCAATACACAAATACATAGGAAGAAAAATAGACATGTAGTAATATATATAAGGGTAAAGTGAACTTAGAGGAGAGGATATATGAAAGAAAGAAAATATATATGATAAGTGAGAGAAAGGAAAGACAATTGGACAAGGGACGAAAGGCACACTAGTGCACTTATGTACACCCCTTACTGGCCTCTTAGGAACCTGGAGAGGTCAATCGTGGATAGTCTAAGGGAGAAATGTTGGGGGTTAGGGGTTGACACAATTGAGTCCAGCAATGAGTTCCACCCTTCAATAACTCGATTGTTGAAATCATATTTTTTACAGTCAAGTTTGGAGCGGTTCGTATTGAGTTTGAATCTGTTGTGTGCTCTTGTGTTGTTGCGGTTGAAGTAGAAGTAGTCATTGACCTGTAGGACATTGCAGCATATGATCTTGTGGGCAATACTTAGATCTTGTTTAAGGCGTCTTAGTTCTAAACTTTCTAGGCCCAGGATTGAAAGTCTAGTCTCGTAGGGTATTCTGTTTCGAGTGGTGGAGTGAAGGGCTTTTCTGGTGAAGTATCTTTGGACATTTTCAAGGGTGTTAATGTCTGAGATGCGATATGGGTTCCAAACAGATGAGCTGTATTCAAGGATGAAAGAATAGTAAATGCTTGGAACAAACTTCCAGCAGACGTGGTTGATAAATCCACAGTAACTGAATTTAAAGATGCCTGGGATAAACATATATCCATCCTAAGATAAAATACAGGAAATAGTATAGGGGCAGACTAGATGGACCATGAGGTCTTTTTCTGACATCAATCTTCTATGTTTCTATGTCTTCAGATGCCCTCTGCATATCCTTCTGATTAATCCAATGGAATATCTATGCAAAATACCTACCCAAAGCCAATTACTGGACTCTTCTCAGTTTACATAACGTGACAGATTTATTCTTACATGAAGTTCAGTGCCCTTCTCCCATCATGCAGATTGTTTACACTTCTCTCAATTTGGCAAAAGGGGACACACACTTTGCAGCTTCTATCCCTAATTAGCGTCGGTCTGGTCTAAATTTGAATGAGCCAGAGGGTAAAGATCAAGATTTCTCTTTATTGCTCAGCTGGAAATAGAAATAATTCAAAGCACGGGTGATCTAACGCCATCAGGGTGGCATTGGGGGTTTGGCTTCACTTGTTTAATTTTTCCTCCGTTGATGATAATTGTATGGGCTGTCAGCAATTTGTGTTAAGAGCTTGCTATAATTTTGGAGAAACATGGGAATTTTCTATTATCCCTGTCTGCCAAATCCCCCAGTCTTGCTCAAAAGAGAAAACAGACATATAAAACATTTGAGGAATAATTCCTAACTCATTTCCTAAAGACAACGGTGATTACTGTTTTGGGAAATGTGTAGAACTAAATTTAACATTTTATAGAAACTCAGTTAATGGTTGTATTAACCTTTATTATCATAGGAGTAATTTCTGAAAAATCCTACCGTGTTACTTTGATTAATAGTTATTCACATGCATTATTAATAGGGCACCAACATTGCATTTAATAGGATTCATTAAAGCAGATTCACAGCGGTAAAGTATAAATTAAATAAAAATAAATTGCAAATTTAAAAGAAGGACTGTTTTGTTGATATTACGTTTAGCTATTCTAAGCCACCCAGAGTCTATCCTTTTGGAGAGGCCTACATAAATGAATAGATAAATAAATAAATAAATAAATAAGTGAAGGTAATCATCCACTTAAAATCGTAACTGAGCTCAGAATTACAGTTGTAAGTTGTTCCAGTTATAAAGTGTTCTGTCTGGGTGCCCCCAGACTTCAACACCAACTGGAAAAAGCAGCCAGACACGCTGGTAAAAGCAAAAGCACTTTATAGTTTGAAAAATAAACACAGAGAAAAACCTGTTCTTCCCAACAGGCAGGCTATGAGACTTCACAGCAGAGTCCTGATGGCCAGACAATACAGCAGACTTCTTGCTGGCACACCCACCACTGTAGAGAATAAGACCCACACCTTTTCCCCCCAAGGTTTCAGTATTCAAAGTCACAAACCAGAATTCCAAGACGCCAAAGATCACAGCCAGGTCCCAGGACTCCCAAAGATAATACTCCACAAGCCAGGAAGGGTGGGTCTGCCTTTTCAGCCTTTCCAGAGAGCACCACACCCAAACCCAGCTGTTGCCTCTTTAGTGCTGAAAGTACCTGGCTAATTGTCCCCTTCGTTGTGTTGCTCTTCTCTGCCGGAGATCGATGATTGCTTGTGCATTTTCATCTAAGGAATCCAGGCTGCTTGCTGGGGAGAGCTCCCTCTCGGGGGACTCTGGCTGTCCTCCCTCTCCCTCAGCCTGAGATTCCTCCTCCCCGTCTGCCTGAACCTCCTGTTCCTCATCCTCCCCCTCTGAGCAGGAAGCCGGCAGAGGATCAGCCGTTCCCTGAGGGGCCTCAGACGGAATCACAACATAAAGCAAGTGATTATATGACTCGGGCCCATTTTATGGCCTTTTTTATGGAGGTTGTTAAGCAAACCGATTTTTCTGCAGTGGACATTTTTGCAAAAAAACCCCTACTCAGTATGGATGTGGGCACTCGAGCATGTGCGATAGCGTGCACGCATGCTCTATTGGCACCCAAGGAAAAAAAGGTTCCCTATCACTGCTATACCATATCACATTATTACCATTGCACAGGGGTGGATTCCACTTTCCTTCGCCGCTAGTTCTCATTGTGACGTTTCATACGTGTGTGGTCTATAGGCTTGTGCATCCACATCTGTCCCCTTGTGCAATTCTGCTTCCATGCATGCTCAGTACCTATAATCAGCCCAAAACACAGCTGAGGAGCTGATCAGCTGTGCTTCGGGCAAAGGAATAAAGGTAAATATAAACCCTGGGGCAGGCGGGCCCTTTTTCAAGCAGCAGCAGAGGGAAAAAGCTTCAAAATAGTAAAAACATTTCAGAAAAAAAAAAAGGGTGGGGGCACTCATGGACCAGGACCAACCATACTGGATCATGAGACCATTGTGACATCACCAACGGGTCACTACCGGTTCGGGCAATCCAGTTTGAACTGGCAGAAACCCACCCCTGCCATTACCCCATATTAATGGTTTGATTACTGTATGTTACATAATGCTTTTTATTTTAACCCTAATACTGTAAGAAGCGAATGTAAGCCACTGGATTACAGCAGCACTTAAGCTCCAGGAAGGATAGAAGTAATTATATGAGGACGTTGCCAGATAAATTATGATTCAGAGCCAGAATAATATATTATTAGAAGCTTCATTCATTCCTTTTCTAGTAATGTTTGATGCAATAGTCCGTTTCTTATGTAGTCAAATCAGTACTAGCAATGTTCAAGAGTGATTGTATGCAGACTAAATGTAACCCCCTGATTATGAAGCACATAAAATCTTTTCCCACTAAATCAGGGGTCTCCAATCCCCCAGCCCATGGCCCACTATTGGGTCGTGACCTGTTTGGGACCAGGCTCCTCACCCTGCCAGGGCATCAAGCCAGAAAGGTTGGAGACTCTGCCCTAGAAATAAATAATAATAATAATCTCCAATGCACTATATTCCATCTCCAATGCTCCATGGCCACAGAACATTGATATTATTTTTGTTGGAGGAAGAAAACAAAGGAGAATGCGCCATGAGCATCTACAACAGTGGTTCTCAACCTTTCTCATGCCGCAACCCCCTAATACAGTTCCTCAAGTTGTGGTGACCCTCAACCAGAAGTCTAGCAGCAATTTTCCCAACAGAGCTTTAAGATGATTGGCAGGAAGGTCAGAGGGACACCCCCACTGGAAACACCTGATTGGTTGGGTTGTAAAAATATGTTCCAAGGCGCCAGAATAGAAACTTTAGTTCCTAACAACATGAGAAATTTGTCTTTTCCCACAGTCTTAGATGACCCCTGTGAAATGGTCTTTTGATCCCCAAAGGGGTCCCAACTCCCAAGTTGAGAACCAATGATATTTATTTATTTATTTGTTTGTTTGTTTGTTTGTTTGTTTGTTTGTTTGTTTATCTATCTATCTATCTATCTATCTATCTATCTATCTATCTATCTATCTATCTATCTATCTATCTATTTATTTATTTATTGGATTTGTATACCGCCCCTCTCCGCATACAAGGATGTCACAAGGAGCAAGGCGGGTGGGATCTAAATTTGATAAATAAATACAGTGATACCTCGTCTTACTATCGCCTCATCATACAAACTTTTCGAGATACAAACCCGGGGTTTAAGACTTTTTTGCCTCTTCTTACAAACTATTTTCACCTTAGAAACCCACCGCCGCCACTGGGATGCCCCGCCTACGGACTTCCGTTGCCAGCAAAGTGCCCGTTTTTGCACTGCTGGGATTCCCCTGAGGCTCCCCTCCATGGGAAACCCCACCTCCGGACTTCTGTGTTTTTGTGATGCTGCAGGGGAATCCCAGCTGGGAAATCCCAGCAGCGCAAAAATGGGCACTTCGCTGGCAACGGAAGTCCAGAGGTGGGGTTTCCCAGTGAGAGGAGCCTCAGTGAAATTGCAGCATCGCAAAAACACAGAGGTCCGGAGGTGGGGTTTTGAGGACTTCGGTGTTTTTGCGATGCTGCGATTTCACTGATGCTCCCTTCGCTGGGAAACTCCACCTCCAGACTTCCGTTGCCAGCAAAGTACTCATTTTTGTGATGCTGGGATTCCCCTGCAATATAGCAAAAACACAGAAGTCCGGAGGTGGGGTTTCCCATGGAGGGGAGCCTCAGGAGAATCCCAGCAGTGCAAAAACGGGCGCTTCGGCTGGCAAAAGGGGTGAATTTTGGGCTTGCACGCATTGATCGCTTTTCCATTGATTCCTATGGGAAACATTGTTTCATCTTACAAACCTTTCACCTTAAGAACCTCGTCCTGGAACCAATTAAGTTTGTAAGATGAGGTATCACTGTATATGCACTTAAAAAAATATGTCAGAGCTTTGATCAGACAGGCACAATCTCATTTTTTAAAAAAACACTCCTCCCCCAGTACTGTTTCAATACACATGGATCCAGAAAAATGTATAAAAAAATTACTTATGAGTAGGAAGTAGTCTAACAGGCAGGCAGAGTCACTGTGTATGAGCATAAATGCTCTGGAAAAGAGCAAAGTCTTGACTGAGAATTCAGACAGTCAGATGGAGCGTAGGTTCCATGAAGCAATTTAGCCCATGACTCTCTTAGAGTCAAATGACAAGCAGATTAATCAGCTGCTCCAAGTCAAAGAGCTGAAAGTCAGGAAATAGAGCAGGAAGTAAAAACACAGGAACACAGATCTGACATTAATGAGTTGTTCCCAGCACAAAGCTGACTGCGCTTAAATGGGCCAGGGACAGATGTGAATGTGGTGGACATTAGCACTCGTGTTTCTCAAAGAGACAAAGCAGAATATTTGCTATACCTCTGTGACCATATTGAAAGCAACTGTGTTCTTTTTGCCGACAATGTAAAACTTTTCAACACCACTGAGAACACACTCACCCTCCCAAAAGACCTGGACTTTGTCTCAGATGTGTCTAACACTTGGCAACTTCAAATATCAACCAACAAATGCTCTACCCTCTACATCGGCAAAAAGAATCCAAACCTCATATACGAACTGAATAAACAATCTCTCACTGCCAACCCACACTCAGTAAAAGACCTTGGAATACTAATATCGAATGACCTAAGCGCTAAAGCCCACTGCAATAATATCGCCAAAAAGGCTTCCAGAGTTGTTAACCTGATCCTACGCAGTTTCTGCTCCGGCAATCTCACACTACTCACAAGAGCCTACAAAACTTTTGCCAGACCCATCTTAGACTACTGCTCATCTGTCTGGAACCCATACCACATCTCAGACATTAACATCCTTGAAAACATCCAAAGATATTTCACCAGAAGAGCCCTTCACTCCTCCACTCGAAAAAGAATATCCTACGAAAATAGACTAACAATCCTGGGCCTAGAAAGCCTAGAACTACGGCGCCTAAATCATGATTTAAGTATTGCCCACAAGATCATATGCTGCAACGTCCTACTGGTCAATGACTACTTCAGCTTCAACCGCAACAACACAAGAGCACGCAACAGATTCAAACTTAATAATTAATAATTTAATAATAATTTATTGGATTTGTATGCCGCCCCTCTCCGCAGACTTGGGGCGGCTAACAACAATAATAAACACAACATGTACAATCCAATAATAAAAAACAACTAAAAACCCCTATTATAAAACCAAACATACACACAAACATACCATGCATAACTTGTAATGGCTTAGGGGGAAGAGCTATCTCAACTCCCCCATGCCTGGCAGTATAAATGAGTCTTGGGTAGTTTACGAAAGATAGGGAGGGTGGGGGCAGTTCTAATCTCCGGGGGGAGTTGGTTCCAGAGGGCTGGGGCCGCCACAGAGAAGGCTCTTCCCCTGGGGCCCGCCAAACGACATTGTTTAGTCGACGGGACCTGGAGAAGGCCAGCTCTGTGGGACCTTATCGGTCGCTGGGATTCGTGCGGTAGCAGGTGGTTCTGGAGGTAATCTGGTCCATTGCCATGTAGGCTTTAAAGGTCATGACCAACACTTTGAATTGTGACCGGAAACTGATCGGCAGCCAATGCAAGCCACGGAGTGTTGAAGAAACGTGGGCGAATCTTGGAAGCCCCACGATGGTTCTCGCGGCTGCGTTCTGCATGATCTGAAGTTTCCGAACACTTTTCAGAGGGAGCCCCATGTAGAGAGCCGCTCCAAACTTGACTGTAAAAAAATATGACTTTAGCAATCAAGTTGTCAAAGCGTGGAACTCATTACCGGACTCAATAGTGTCAACCCCTAACCCCCAACATTTCTCCCTTAGACTATCCATGATTGACCTCTCCAGGTTCCTGAGAGGCCAGTAAGGGGCATACATAAGTGCACTAGTGTGCCTTTCGTCCCCTGTCCAATTGTCTTTCCTTTATCTCATATATCATATATATTTTCTTCCTTTCATATATCTTCTCCTCTAAGTTCACTTTTACCCTTATATATATTACTTCATGTCTATCTTCTTCCTATGTATTTGTATATTGGACAAATGAATAAATAAAATAAAATAAATAAAATAAATCTCTGCAAAATGCAGAGATTTCCCTGACCCTAGAATGTAACTCCCTAGGGATTTGCATTCTTGCCAAACCAACCTCATTTTATTCTTCAATACTGTGACCGAATTAGTAGAACAGCGAAATGCAGTGAACATAATATACCTGGACTTCAGCAAAGCATTTGACAAAGTAGACCACAACCTACTTCTTTATAAGGTAGAAAAAGCAGGATAGACAGCTACACAATCAGATGGATTAACAACTTGCTGACCAACCATACCCAGTAGGTAATTCTCAATGGCTTTAAGCCCACATGGAGCAGTGGGTACCACAAGGATCCATCTTAGTAGTACTCTTAAATATCTTCATTAATGACCCACATGAGGGAATAGCAGGAGAACTAATAAAATTTGCAGATGATACCAGACTGGTGGCAGTAGCAAATGCCCCAGAGGACAGACTCAAAATACAAAGGGACCCCAATAGACTCGAACGCTGGGCCTAAACCAATAAAATGAAATTCAACGTGGAAAAAAGCAAAATCCTACATCTGGGTAAGAAGAATAAAAAATACACATACAAACTAAGCAAAACCATACTCAATAGCAGTGACTGTGAAAGGGATCTCAGAGTCTTGGTGGACAGCCACTCCTACCCAGTCACATGACCATTAAGCCACACCCACAAAATAACCCACACCCACAGTGTGGCAGTAAAATTTTTGGCTGCCCACTACTTCAACCATCCCTCCCAATTCCCACGGCACTACTCTAATTGTGGCAGGCCAAAGTCACTAACTCAATTATGGCTTCGGCCTGACACCCTATACATCAGTGGTGTCAAACATAAGGCCCGGGGGGTTGATCAGGCCCATGAGGTACTTAGATTTGGCCCACAGGGCCACCCTAGAAACAGGCCTGGAAACAGTGAATGACCGGCCTGCCTCTGCTAGCAAAAACAGAGCTTGGGAGGACTGCATAGGAGCCTCTGGAGCTCCATCTTTGTTGGCAGGTGGCTATTACAGCCCAAAATGGAGCTCATGAGGGCTGCAGGCATCACTCCCAAGCTCCGTTTCCACTGGTAGAGGGTTGCAGAAGGCCTGGCAGCTGAAAATTATTATTTATTATTATTATTATTAACTAGATTTGTATGCCGCCCTTCTCCGAAAACTCGGGGCAGCTCATAGAATAAATATAGAAACAAAGTGTACAAAACAAATCTAATACATTAAAAAAACTACAGCTAAAACCCCTATACATTACTCAATTAGACACTCCAATCACACCATGCATCACATTTATTGGTCAAGGGGACAAGATTTAATTGCCCCAGGCCTGGCAGCATAGATGAGTCTTAAGACTCTTCCGGAAGGCGAGGAGGGTGGGGACAGTACGAATCTCTAGGGGGAGCTGATTCCAGAGGGCTGGGTCCCCCACAGAGAAGGCTCTTCCCCTAGGCCCCGCCAAACGACATTGTCTGGTTGACGGGACCTGCAGAAGGCCAACTCTGTGGGACTTAACTGGCCGCTGGGATTTATGCGGCAGAAGGCTTTCCAAAATGAAGCTTAGGGACCCATTTTCACCGACAGAGTGCTCGGACCACTATAGGCACCTCCAACAGGAATGACGTCAATCTGGCCATGCCAACCATTACCAAACAGCCCTCCCCCCCCACCTCTCAGGTCAAACCCAACCCTGATTCGGCCCTCAATGAAATTGAGTTTGACACCCTTGCTCTACATGGTTTCTTTCTATTCTACACACCAACATTTTCCTCTTCTGCCCCCAAGTTTCATTTGTAGATAACGGTTGACTGTTTACACTGCCTTCATGCCTGTTGTTCTTTCCAAACCCCACCATTCTGCTAACTTCCATGGAGCCCTGGCAGTGTAGGTGGGCACAGCCGTGGGGAAATTTGCATTGAAGTCGAGTATGATGTTGGCAGGGTATACCTGGGCAAAATTAACCCGTCTATATAGAATTCTTGTGTGCTAAAATACTGCTCTGGGCTTCTTGGGAAAATACATGTAAAACAAAACAGTAAGCAAAATATAGCTATTTTTGGAGAATTGGACTTAAGTGTTATTTTTAGAAAATTGAAAGTAGCTTTTTAGAACAGGTAAGCAAACCAACATTACTTTCTCATTTATCCAATTTCCTTGCTTCCTGGATTTTTTTTGTTTTTGCTACCGAATCAATTTCACCTTGAGCTGAAGAATTTGGCAAAGCATTCTGTTCGCATTTTATTCTTTGTGTTGTTGTATCAGAGCTTTTTGTGCCTTTGACGTAATTCCATTTTCTTATATTTTTTAATCAATTGCTAAGTTTTGGAGGACTATTACAGAATGGCGGACTAATCTGCCATTTTAAAAAAGTTTAAATTTTATAAACTTTTTCCAATGACCCACTCACTTAGAGCCAAAAAAGGTCTTTTTGGTTTTAGAGCTGCTCTCTTTTAGGACCCCAGAGCTTTCTGACCAGCTTATGTGATGACAATTTCTGAAAGCTACATATTTGAGATGCAAACACAGTGGTACATCTACTTACGAACTTAATTCGTTCTGTGACCAGGTTCTTAAGTAGAAAAGTTCATAAGAAGAAGCAATTTTCCCCATAGGAATCAATGTAAAAGCAAATAATGCGTGCAAACCCATCCCAAAAGTCAACCCTTTTGCCTTGTGCCACTGGGAATCCCCACCTCTGGACTTCCGTTGCCACCCAAAGTGCCCCGTTCTTGCACTGTTGGGATTCCCCTGAGCCTCCCCTTGCTGGGAATCCCTTCATTTTTGTCAGCACCACTTTGAATCCCAGCGAGGGGAGGCTCAGGGGAATCCCAACAGCGCAAGAACGGGCGCTTTGGGTGGCAACGGAAGTCCAGAGGTGGGAATTCCTAGCGAGAGGAGGCTCAGGGGAATCCCAGCAGTGCATGAACAGGTGCTGTGGGTGGCAACGGAAGTCCAGAGGTGGGGATTCCTAGCGAGGGGAGGCTCATGGGAATCCCAGCAATGCAAGAACAGGTGCTGTGGGTGGCAACGGAAGTCCAGAGGTGGGGATTCCCAGCGAGGGGAGGCTCAGGAGAATCCCAGCAGTGCAAGAACAGGTGCTGTGGGTGCCAATGGAAGACCAGAGGTGGGGATTCCTAGCGAGGGGAGGCTCAGGGGAATCCCAGCAGTGCAAGAACAGGTGCTGTGGGTGGCAACGGAAGTCCAGAGGTGGGGATTCCCAGCGAGGGGAGGCTCAGGGGAATCACAGCAGTGCAAGAACAGGTGCTGTGGGTGGCAACGGAAGTCCAGAGGTGGGGATTCCTAGCGAGGAGAGGCTCAGGGGAATCCCAGCAATGCAAGAACAGGTGCTGTGGGTGGCAACGGAAGTCCAGAGGTGGGGATTCCTAGCGAGGGGAGGCTCAGGAGAATCCCAGCAGTGCAAGAACAGGGTGCTTTGGGTGGCAACAGAAGTCCAGAGGTGGGGATTCCTAGCGAGGGGAGGCTCAGGGGAATCCCAGCAATGCAAGAACAAGTGCTGTGGGTGGCAACGGAAGTCCAGAGGTGGGGATTCCTAGCGAGGAGAGGCTCAGGGGAATCCCAGCAGTGCAAGAACGGGGCGCTTTGGGTGGCAACGGAAGTCCAGAGGTGGGGATTCCTAGCGAGGAGAGGCTCAGGAGAATCCCAGCAGTGCAAGAACAGGGCGCTTTGGGTGGCAACGGAAGTCCAGAGGTGGGGATTCCTAGCGAGGAGAGGCTCAGGAGAATCCCAGCAGTGCAAGAACGGGGCGCTTTGGGTGGCAACGGAAGTCCAGAGGTGGGAATTCCTAGCGAGAGGAGGCTCAGGGGAATCCCAGCAGTGCATGAACAGGTGCTGTGGGTGGCAACGGAAGTCCAGAGGTGGGGATTCCTAGCGAGGGGAGGCTCATGGGAATCCCAGCAATGCAAGAACAGGTGCTGTGGGTGGCAACGGAAGTCCAGAGGTGGGGATTCCTAGCAAGGGGAGGCTCAGGAGAATCCCAGCAGTGCAAGAACAGGTGCTGTGGGTGGCAACGGAAGTCCAGAGGTGGGGATTCCCAGCGAGGGGAGGCTCAGGAGAATCCCAGCAGTGCAAGAACAGGTGCTGTGGGTGCCAATGGAAGACCAGAGGTGGGGATTCCTAGCGAGGGGAGGCTCAGGGGAATCCCAGCAGTGCAAGAACAGGTGCTGTGGGTGGCAACGGAAGTCCAGAGGTGGGGATTCCCAGCGAGGGGAGGCTCAGGGGAATCACAGCAGTGCAAGAACAGGTGCTGTGGGTGGCAACGGAAGTCCAGAGGTGGGGATTCCTAGCGAGGAGAGGCTCAGGGGAATCCCAGCAATGCAAGAACAGGTGCTGTGGGTGGCAACGGAAGTCCAGAGGTGGGGATTCCTAGCGAGGGGAGGCTCAGGAGAATCCCAGCAGTGCAAGAACAGGGTGCTTTGGGTGGCAACAGAAGTCCAGAGGTGGGGATTCCTAGCGAGGGGAGGCTCAGGGGAATCCCAGCAATGCAAGAACAAGTGCTGTGGGTGGCAACGGAAGTCCAGAGGTGGGGATTCCTAGCGAGGAGAGGCTCAGGGGAATCCCAGCAGTGCAAGAACGGGGCGCTTTGGGTGGCAACGGAAGTCCAGAGGTGGGGATTCCTAGCGAGGAGAGGCTCAGGAGAATCCCAGCAGTGCAAGAACAGGGCGCTTTGGGTGGCAACGGAAGTCCAGAGGTGGGGATTCCTAGCGAGGAGAGGCTCAGGAGAATCCCAGCAGTGCAAGAACGGGGCGCTTTGGGTGGCAACGGAAGTCCAGAGGTGGGGATTCCTAGCGAGGGGAGGCTCAGGGGAATCCCAGCAATGCAAGAACAAGTGCTGTGGGTGGCAACGGAAGTCCAGAGGTGGGGATTCCTAGCGAGGAGAGGCTCAGGGGAATCCCAGCAGTGCAAGAACGGGGCGCTTTGGGTGGCAACGGAAGTCCAGAGGTGGGGATTCCTAGCGAGGAGAGGCTCAGGAGAATCCCAGCAGTGCAAGAACAGGGCGCTTTGGGTGGCAACGGAAGTCCAGAGGTGGGGATTCCTAGCGAGGGGAGGCTCAGGGGAATCCCAGCAATGCAAGAACAGGTGCTGTGGGTGGCAACGGAAGTCCAGAGGTGGGGATTCCTAGCGAGGAGAGGCTCAGGAGAATCCCAGCAGTGCAAGAACAGGGCGCTTTGGGTGGCAACGGAAGTCCAGAGGTGGGGATTCCTAGCGAGGAGAGGCTCAGGAGAATCCCAGCAGTGCAAGAACGGGGCGCTTTGGGTGGCAACAGAAGTCCAGAGGCGGGGCATCCCAGTGGCAGCGGCTCTGGTTCATAAGTGAGAAATGGTTCGGATGTAGAAGCAAAAAGTATCTCAAAAATTTTGTCCGTAGAGGCGTTTGTAAGTAGAGATACCAATGTACATGAAAACTGAACCTCCAAAAGAGAGTTAAAAAGAATCAAAAGTTGCCCTTCTCCAAACTGAAAAGCCAAGTACCTATATGAATGTTACAACCTCACCCAGTTTACATCACACATTACTCACAGGAGACCTTCTTCCTTCCCTTAAAAATATATCACTAGAAGACTTTTATTTTTCTGGTCTTTCCACTGTAAGACACACACACCTACATATATACAGGTAGATCTCGACTTACAATTGGGAGTAGAATTTCCATTGCTAAACAAGGCAGTTGTTAAGCAACCCACACCCAATTTTACAACTGTTCTGCCCTAATTGTTAGGTGATTCGCATCAGTTGTTGAGTGAATCATGGGGTTGTTAATCAAACCTGGCTCCCTCCATTGACTTTGTTGATCAGAAGCCCGCTGGGAAGATTACAAATGGCCTAGGTCACATGACCCTGGACACTGCAACTATTGTAAATACATCCTATAAAGGCCTACATGGCATCGGACCAGAATACCTCCGGGACCGTCTTCTGCCGCACAAATCCCAGCGGCCGATTAGGTCCCACAGAGTTGGCCTTCTCCGGGTCCTGTCGACTAAGCAATGTCATCTGGCGGGGACCAGGGGAAGAGCCTTCTCTGTAGTGGCCCCAGCCCTCTGGAACCAACTCCCCCCAGAGATCAGAACTGCCCCCACCCTCCTTGCCTTTTGCAAGTTGTTTAAAACTCACCTTTGCCGCCAGGCATGGGGAAATTGACATCTCCCCTAACTACTTTGGTTTATGTATGGTCTGATTGGGTTGTGTGATTATTTTATTATATGGGTTTTTAAATTGTGTTTTTAAATATTGGATTTGTACATTGTTTATTATTGTTGTGAGCCGCCCCGAGTTTTTGGATAGTGGCTGCATACAAATCTAATAAATTTATTTGTTTATTTGTTTATTTGTTTATTTGTTTATTTGTTTATTTGTTTATTTGTTTATTTGTTTATTTGTTTATTTGTTATTTGTTATTTGTTATTTGTTATTTGTTATTTGTTATTTGTTATTTGTTATTTGTTATTTGTTATTTGTTATTTGTTATTTGTTTATTTGTTATTTGTTATTTGTTATTTGTTATTTGTTATTTGTTATTTGTTATTTGTTATTTGTGATTTGTGATTTGTGATTTGTGATTTGTGATTTGTTATTTGTTATTTGTTATTTGTTATTTGTTATTTGTTATTTGTTATTTGTTATTTGTTATTTGTTATTTGTTATTTGTTATTTGATTTGATTTGTATGCCGCCCCTCTTCGTAGACTCGGGGCGGCTAATAACAACAGTAAAAAACTGCACATAACAAATCTAATATTTAAAATAACTAAAAACCCTTATTAAAAACCAAACATACACACAAACATACCAGGCATAAATTATATAGGCCTAGGGAGAAGGAATATCTCAATTCCTGCATTCTAACCACTGCGCCACCTCGGAATGCTATGCTGGTTGTAACAGCGATGGGTTGCTCCCGATTTAGCCCAGTTTCCCTGAACTTCATCCACCCACCTGGGATGCTTCTGTGCATGCGCAGAGGCATCAACTGCATGTGTGCATGCGATCCAGTAGCAAAAGCATGACCCACTACTAGGCCATAAGTATGAGATCAGTTGTCATTTTTTTCAGTGTTCAAACTTTACTAGATTGCTAAACAAATTAAGTCAAAGACTACTTGTGCAACAAATGACCTATATACGTATAAGCACACTCATCTTTTCCTTCTTACTATAAAATAATGGAACAAATTTATGCATATCCAGAAAATTATGACTATAAATAAAGATTGGACCACAGAGAAGAAGTAGAAATATGTTGTAATCTCTCCGATGTTGCAATTAGATAACATGGAAATAATGTTGACTGATAGTTCTGGGGGAACTATCTTTGCTATGAAAGATGATAGAGATAAAATGAATGGGACCAAATTTATCCCACAATTCAGCTTGAATTGTAAATGGCTGAAGATGTAATCTCATTGCTAGCTAATTTGCTCCCCCCATCGCCCCCACTCCACCTTTGTATTAGATTCACAAAATATTTTGCCTGATACAGCATTATGGAAACTCAAAAGCTTGCAATTATTTTATCTACTTTCAGTTGATCTAATAAAGGCCCTCGGTCTGGATTTAATATTTCCTCATTCTGACTGTACAGGAAAAAGGAAAAAAACACTATACAATCTCTTTTTATGTTCTATGAAAGAAGGTATCTACAGAGCTATAACAGGCTGTAGTCTCTTTTTGATCTTTTGCTTTTAAAAACAGATTTGCTTAAATCTGCCCTCGAGTTCCAAATGTTTGCTATCACCGAAAAGACGGCTTGTGCTTTGCAAACTCCTTCTCAAGATGCCTTTGGCTTTCTTTCAAATTTCTACCATCCCTGATGCTGAGATTCTGATGAGGCAAATTATGTTGGTGCTATATTTTTTATCGTTTCCCCATAATTTTCTAGTTTAGTTTACTTCACCAGAAGAATACCTGTAATCAAATGCCGCAATGAGCAACACGTAAGGGCTTCTTCCATATTGTTCCATTTACGAACTTTCCATTTGATCTCAAGGTACACAAGAAAAGACTCAAAGTGAGCTGTAAACCAGATACAGTGGTACCTCTACTTACGAACTTAATTCGTTCCATGACCAGGTTCTTAAGTAGAAAAGAAGCTATTTTTCCCATAGGAAAAAATGTAAAAGCAAATAATGTGCGCGATTAGGGAAACCACAGGGAGGTGGAGGCCCTGTTTCCTCCCAGGAGATTCCTAGAGAGGCCCTGCGGAGGCTTCTCCCTGCCTTTTTCGGCCCTGTTTCCTCCCAGGAGATTCCTAGAGAGGCCCTACAGAGGCTTTTCCCTGCCTTTTCCGGCCCTGTTTCCTCCCAGGAGATTCCTAGAGAGGCCCTGCGGAGGCTTCTCCCTGCCTTTTCTGGCCCTGTTTCCTCCCAGGAGATTCCTAGAGAGGCCCTACAGAGGCTTTTCCCTGCCTTTTCCGGCCCTGTTTCCTCCCAGGAGATTCCTAGAGAGGCCCCACAGAGGCTTCCCCCTGCCTTTTCCGGCCATGTTTCCTCCCAGGAGATTCCTAGAGAGGCCACACAGAGGCTTCTCCCTGCCTTTTCCGGCCCTGTTTCCTCCCAGGAGATTCCTAGAGAGGCCACACAGAGGCTTCTCCCTGCCTTTTCCGGCTACAGTTTCGGAGGCTCGGGTTCGTAAGTGGAAAATGGTTTTTGAGAAGAGGCAAAAAAGCCTTGAACACTCGGTTCTTATCTAGAAAAGTTCATACATAGATAAGGTGACCAAATATTCTGCCTTCAGTGGGACAGTCCCGATTTTGAATGATTTTCCCGCATCCCGCATCAGTTCACAAATGTCCAATTTTGGAGCTGATTCCCCCCCGCCCTCAGTCCCGAAGCCTGGCAAAGTTTGCAAAAAGTTTGGAGCCAAACGTGCGCACAGTCCTTCCAGGGAGGCGCTGAGCTTCTGCCCTTCAGCTTCGGAGGCGACCTCTCCCACAGCTGAAGCACCCCGCCCAGTTGGCGCTTCCCTGGCAGGGAAGCTTTGGGGCCCAGCAGTGGGCGTACCAGCTGCCTAACCTCCATCTCAGCCCAGCCAGTGGGCCAGTGTCAGCCCCATGCCCATG
Source organism: Erythrolamprus reginae (assembly GCF_031021105.1). Classification (NCBI taxonomy): domain Eukaryota; kingdom Metazoa; phylum Chordata; class Lepidosauria; order Squamata; family Dipsadidae; genus Erythrolamprus; species Erythrolamprus reginae. The sequence continues at coordinate 26,678,314 of NC_091953.1, read as the reverse complement.
CCCAGTGCAGCGCCAGCATGTAGAGCATCCAGCAACACATCCAGCCGCTGCTGTCAGTGCCTCTGCCTTGGAGCTCCCGCTCACAGCCAACCGCTCCACCGCTGTCCCGCGGCTACTGCCCGGTGCCGCTGCTGCTGGCACCCTCCCACTCCTACTTCGACCCCTGCTTGGCAGCACCGCCTTTGCTGCCCCACTGCCCCACACCCGCCAGTGCTGCCTGGCCCTGCTGCTCCTGCAGACCCACTTTGGGCCCAAGCCCTTCCCGCCGCTCGAGAGCTGCAATGGGGGAGGCAGCAGCGTGGTGTACAAGAGAGAAAGAGAGAGAGGGAGAAAGAAAGAGATAGCTAGAGAGAGAGAGAAAGAGAGAGGGAGGGAGGGAAGGAGGGAGAAAGAAAGAGACAAGGAGGAAGGAAGAGAGAGATAAAGAGAGAGAAAAAAGAGAGGGGAAGGTATGAAGAGAGTAAGAAAGAGGGAGGGAGAGTGATAGAGAGATTTTTTTTAGCCCACCCGCCACCGCTCAATGGTGTCCCTCTTTCCCAATCTTAAAATCTGGTCACTTTATACATAGAGGTGTTCTTAGGTAGAGGTACCACTGTATTTGGTATCTAGAATGTCCTCAACTCAGCCTTGGTGTTTACAAGTGGAAGAATTTTCATGAAGGACCTTACCTGAAACCCTAGGCCAATGATGGTGAACCTTTTCCCCCCAGGTGTCAAAAGCGCATGCACGCAAGCTATTGCACAAGTCTGAGTGCCCACACCAACAATTCAATGGCCCACTGCTGTGTATGCACTTGTGACCCACCCCATGCTGCCATCCCCGCTGTGCATCCATGCATGATCCCCTTGCCCCCCTGTTTCTTGAGTTCAGGTGGGCCCGGTAGGGCCATTTTTTACCCTCCCCAGCAGTGAAGGGCTACCAAACGTTTTACTACCACATTGTGGGTGTGGCTTATGCAGGACACCCTGCATTTTCTTTCAACATTGCATCTTTCAGTGCAAATTGGGTGCTCTGGGGTGGAGCTCCATTTTTTGCTACCTCACTGCGTTCCCCCCCACCTGGAAAGCAATTCGCCCCTGCTCCCCAGGCTCTAGAGGCTTTCTTGAAGCCTAGGGAGGGTGAAAACAGCCTTCCCTGTCCCAGAAGCCCTCTGGAGGCTGGAAATGGCCACTTTCCAGTAGGCACCAAAGTGTTGGTTATGACCTATAAAGCCCTTCATGGCATCGGACCAGAATATTTCCGGGACCATCTTCTGCCACACGAATCCCAGCAACCAGTTAGGTCCCACAGAATTAGCCTTCTCTGGGTCCCGTCGACTAAACAATGTTGTTTGGCGGGACCCAGGGGAAGAGCCTTCTCTGTGGCGGCCCCGGCCCTCTGGAACCAACTCCCCCCAGATATCAGAGTTGCTCCCACCCTCCTTGCCTTTCGTAAGCTCCTTAAAACCCACCTCTGTCATCAGGCATGGGGGAATTGAGACTTTCCCTTCCCCCTAGGCTTATAAAATTTATGCATGGTATGTCTGTATGTATGATTGGTTTCTTAAATTGGGGGTTTTTTTACATTACTTTTAATATTAGATTTGTACATATTGTCTTTTTACTGTTGTTAGCCACCCCGAGTCTACGGAGAGGGGCGGCATACAAATCAAATCAATCAATCAATCAATCAATCAATCAAACAAACAAACAAACAAACAAACAAACAAATAATAAATTTTCACTCTCCACAGGCTCTCTAGAGAGGCTTTCTTGGACCCTGGGGAGGGTGAAAACAACCCCCCTCGCCCCCAGAAGCCCTCCCAAGGCTGGAAATGGCCAACTTCCTCACTTCTGGTAGTCCCAGTAGGTCCGTTTTTCACCCTCCTCGGGTTCCAGAGGTTTGCCTTCAATGCTGGCAGATATGGCTCCGCGTGCCACCTATGGTTTGAGTGCCATAGGTCCCCTATCACTGCCCTAGGCCTTTGCTAGTATCAGAATAGACATCACTGGACCTGGTCCATCTTTAGATCAATTTAGCAGTGCAGTTGTTATTTTACAAGATAAATATAAAACATACAGGATGCCACCGCCTATATTTATCTGTTTTCTTTCACCACTATCATATTGTCTAGGCATCTATTTCCCAATGAAACATTTATTCTGAAAATGTCTATGCATTTTTAATCACAACTCTATTATATAGTTGCAAAAGATAATTTGAGAAGGTGAGTGGTTCTCTATTTTTCCCCAAATGCCTTTGTTATTTTGATAAAGCATATTAAATGCCCCCACCCTCCTTGCCTTTTGTAAACTCCTAAAAACCCACCTTTGCCACCAGGCATGGGGAAACTGATTCCCCTCGGCCACTATGTTTTATCTATGGTTTGTTTGGGTTGTATGAGTGTTTTTAATCAAGGGTTTTAAACTGTTTTGCTTTTTTAATCATTGGATTTGTAGTTTTTATTTCTGTTGTGAGCCGCTCCAAGTCTTCGGAGAGGGGTGGCATACAAATCTAATAAATGAATGAATGAATGAATGAATGAATGAATGAATGAATGAATGAATGTAGGATTTGTTCTGTGATTTTGGAAAAGCCTCTCTAGATGGAGGAACCAAAGTTCTTTAGGCTGAACTTTTTTAGATACATTGTCATTTACTCTTTAATCAGGGCAGGGAATTCTCTTTTACTGTGTGCTCCATTCCTTCTAAGCCTTTACTGAAACAGTAAAGGACCAGCCCACGGTATCTCTACCAGTGAAAACTGTTACCTTTCCAACAGTCTCAAAATGGGTGAACAGTGCGGTCAGGCAGTAAGGAAAGCAAGTAGAATGCTTGGCTGCATAGCTAGAGGTATAACAAGCAGGAAGAGGGAGATTGTGATTGAAAAGTCCAGAGACAAAGGCTAAGTAAAGACGGTTCCTTTATTCAGCTCTTAAAAAGGGAAGTGACAATCAGCGGAACATGTCTGCTCTACCTGGAAAGAAACCGCTCTTTTTATACATTTGCGGCTCCCGCCAAAAGAGAGCAGCCCGCGTCTGAGCCAATCAGGCGCGACTTCCTGTTTCCAGCTTAGACAGCGTTTCTCATGGAACCAACTATTTACATAGGATACAACAGTGATCCCACTGTATAAAGCGCTGGTGAGACCACATTTGGAATACTGTGCTCAGTTCTGGAGGCCTCACCTATAGTGATGGGCGAACCCAACGGTATTTGGGTTCGGCAAGTTCGGGAAAGTAACCTGCAAAATTCGGCCGAACACGAACCGAATCCGAACCCAAACACCGAATGCTGCGTGATGCTTATTATTTATTTATTTATTTTATTATTTGGATTTGTATGCCGCCCCTCTCCGAAGACTCGATGCTTCCAGGGGCGGAGCTTTGATGTCACCGGCAGGTTGCTAAGGATGCCAAGGTGATCACCTCCTGGATTCCATGTGAAAGTAAGACGGTGGCAAGTTTTTTGGTGTGTTAAAGCCGCTGCCAAGGTGGTCCCTACCGAGAAACCTGACACTGTCTTATTTTCCCAATGGAGAAACGCTTCCCCTCACACACCCCGCACGCCCATCCACCTTCCAACGTCAAAGGGGAGGGGGGCGGTGGCAGGCAGAGGGGAATCCCACGCCCCCACTCCCCCAGCCTCCGCACCGAAACCCCAGCCCTCCATTATGTGGCGCTAGGGATTCGAATTGCTGAACTGCCGACCTTTCTGATCGACAAGCCCAGTGTCTTAGCCACTGAGCCACCATGTCCCTGTGAAGGTAAAAAATTCCACTATATAAAAGTTTAAATGAATCGGAACTGTGTTTGAAGTTGAAAATATCAAAAAGATGTCACGATTTTCTTTCCTGTTTATTACCACATTCTTCTGCCTTCTACGGATGTGATTACAGTAAATAATAAATCAAACCTGAAAATTATATGTTGTATAAATGATACTTCGTGTTCCCATAAGAAGACTAGCCAAACAATTTCTTTGTAATGGGGCTATACATTTAAAACGGGAGAGGGTTTGACTGCATGTATTTCATATGATCAGCAAGCTGAAGAACAATAATTTATTTTATTTATTTATTTATTTATTTATTATTTAGATTTGTATGCCGCCCCTCTCCGCAGACTCGGGGCGGCTCACAACAAGATAAAACAATTCATGACATATCTAAATTATAGTTTAAAATATTTTAAAAATCCCATTTACTAAGCAAACATACATACAAACATACCATGCATAAATTGTATATGCCCGGGGGAGATGTCTCAGTTCCCCCATGCCTGACGACAAAGGTGGGTTTTTAAGGAGCTTACAAAAGGCAAGGAGAGTAGGGACAGTTCTAATCTCTGGGGGGAGTTGGTTCCAGAAAGTCGGGGCCGCCACAGAGAAGGCTCTTCCCCTGGGGCCCGCCAACCGACATTGTTTAGTTGACGGGACCCGGAGAAGGCCCACTCTGTGGGACCTAATCGGTCGCTGGGGTTCGTGCGGCAGAAGGCGGTCCCGGAGATATTCTGGTCCGATGCCATGAAGGGCTTTAAAGGTCATAACCAACACTTTGAATTGTGTCCGGAAATTGATCGGCAACCAATGCAGACTGCGGAGTCTGCATCGTACTTCCAAACAAGACTTATGTGTGATATTTGAGGGTTTACATTTTTTTGCCCTTCTTGGTGTATATTGTCTGTTTCGCCATTATTTCCTCTGTCTTTTCCCTACTGCAGAGAATATATTAAGGAAGGGTAGAACATGCTGTAACAATACAAGAACATCAAGACTAATAGAACTAATAAATAGTAAATTGCATGCACACACTGCAAGAAAATATCCTATTAAATATTTTTCCATTGTGACTTAGATACATGAAAATGATACTCTCCTTAACAAGGCATAATAGATGAGCACATAAGAAAAGCATAATTTTCCATCAAAAGACATATAATGCTCACCTACCCATCTTGACTACAGGGAGGAAAAAAACCCAGAATTGCGTAACATCATTATTAGAAGATCAACCAAAATGGCATAAAATGTGAGCAAGATTTCAAAACTTTTAAAATACATTTTTGCAAAATAGAAAGAAGAATCATAAAAGTCCAAATGCAGACCAAGATTTTCAGCAGTAAATTCTGTTTTTTAAAATCTATTTCAGAATATAGATGGAATGTAATGAACAATGCTAAATGTTGATTATTGTCAAGTTCTACTGAACATTTAGGAAAAACTCTTAGTCCCTAATCCATGAATCCTGAATAAAGTACATAGACTCCTGTCCTGACAAAACTTTTTTTTCTACCAAGAGACATAACTTTTGATTCTATATAGTAGGCCTGTTTTTAAAGGAAATTCTATTGCAATTGCTAAATCTTTAGTATTTATAGATTAATAATAGCATGTAGACTTATATACTGCTTATATAGTGCTTTCTGTAAATCTCTTAGAGGGGGCTGTAAAGCATATTGCCCCCAACATCTGGGTCCTCATTTTACCAACCTGTCTTGTTTCTCAGTCACAAGCAAGACAGGACTCTGAACACATTCCATCCATCCATCCATCCATCCATCCATCCATCCATGCACCTACCCACCCATCCTTTTGCAAAACCAGGTTCTCATACCCTACGCAACTAGACTTACAATCCTAGGTTTAGAAAGCTTAGAACTATGTTGCCTTAAACATGACCTAAGCATAGCCCATAAAAATCATCTGCTACAATATCCTTCCTGTCAACGACTACTTCAGCTTCAACCACAACAACACACGAGCACACAACAGATAAACAGATATGCTCTAAACTCGACTGCAGGAAATACGACTTTAGTAACCGAGTAGTTGATGCATGGAACTCACTACCAGACTGTAGCATCATCATCTAACCCCCAAAACTTTACCCTTAGGCTATCCACTGTTGACCTCTCCTGATTCCTAAGAGTGCACCAGCGTGCCTTCCATTCCCTGTCCTAATGTTTCTCTTTTACTAGTATCATGTATATAAATATTGTTATATCTTTGTATACCACCAATACGTACTTGACAAAACAAATAAATAAAATAAAATAAAAAATAAATAAACATTATTTATAAAGAACATTCTTGCTCACTGTTGTTACAGTGCTGGAAATAATTTTTCTGGTGCAGGTCAAATGACTTGGGACATCAAAGAAACTTTTTAATATATACATTTATTAGTAATAACTGGGCATCTCCCTCTCCCAAACAGCCCTATTGTCACTATTACCATCCATTTACATAATACAAGGGTAGGCAAAGTTGGCTCTTCTATGACTTGTGGACTTCAACTCCCAGAATTCCAGTCAATCATGCTAGCTCATGAATTCTGGGAGTTGAAGTCCACATGTCATAGAAGAGCCAACTTTGCCTACCCCTGACATAGCAGGTTGAAACCATCTCTCTCTCTCTCTCTCTTTCTCTCTCTCTCTCCCTCCCTCCCTCCCTCTCTCTTTCTCTCTCCATCCATCCCTCCATCCTTTGCCCCCTCCAGCTGTCTGTATACTGTTACTTCAGCAAAAATACAACCTTGGAAGGAGTTTCAGAAGAATGTTCCCAGCAAAGCATAGATCAGTGGATAGGCTTATTGCTGTGATTAATTTGGCCCTGGAAAACAGATATTCCCTGTTGGCTCAGCTCATCTCCTCTTCGCTTCTCCCTCTTGTCAGCATAGCTGGAACCTCAATACCGAGTCTGGGCTGTTGTACATTATTGTTTGCAAAGGGTGTACCTATCATGAAAAAGAGGAGCAGTGATTTATCTCTGATTAGCCCAGGCAAGAGAGAGACCTGCTCAAGGAGTTATTGCCCATCATTTATAAATAGCCTTCCCTGCTGCGATTAAACCAGGCCGGAATAGCTTGAAAAGCACGGCACCACCGCACCTCTATTTCCTGCCCCTTCCTCAGCTTGGTGACAGCCTGGTACTTAAGATTGATTCCCCACCGGCTTTCTGATAGATGCCTATGTTATAGGCACATTGCTTTCAATGCAGACAGCAATTTCAGCAAGAGAAACATTAATTTACCTTGCATAGATTGGAATGGAAGACGTTCCTACATTCGTGGGGGACTTTCAGCTACCATGCTGAGCTGAGTGACAAATAGGTAAGGAACTGGGGAACCACATTTAAATTTATTTATTTATTTATTTATTTATTTATTTATTTATTTATTTATTTATTTGTTTGTTTGTTTGTTTGTTTGTTTGTTTGTTTGTTTGTTTGTTTGTTTGTATGCCTCCCCTCTCCGTAGACTCGGGGCAGCTCACAATAGCAATTGGGGCCACTTCAGTATTTATTCATTCATTCGTTCGTTCATTCAGTCATTCAGTCATTCAGTCATTCATTCATTTATCTCAATGTTCGTATACAGATCATTGCCCATTTCAACTTCTATTTGAATATATTTTACATTTCTATTATTTATTTATTTATGTATCAGATTTGTATGCCGCCCCTCTCCGTAGACTCGGGGCGGCTCACAACAGCATTTAGGGCCACTTCGGTATTTATTCGTTCATTTGTTCATTCATTCATTCATTCATTCATTCATTCATTCATTCATTCATTCATCTCAATATTCGTATACAGATCATTGCCCGTTTCAACTTCTATTTGAATATATCTTACATTTCTATTATTTATTTATTTATTAGATTTGTATGCCGCCCCTCTCCGTAGACTCGGGGCGGCTCACAACAGCATTTGGGGCCACTTCGGTATTTATTCATTCGTTCGTTCATTCATTCATTCATTCATTCATTCATTCATTCATTCATTCATCTCAATATTCGTATACAGATCATTGCCCGTTTCAACTTCTATTTGAATATATCTTACATTTCTATTATTTATTTATTTATTTATTTATTTATTTATTTATTTATTTATTTATTTATTTATTTATTTATTTATTTATTTATTTATTTATTTATTTATTAGATTTGTATGCCGCCCCTCTCTGAAGACTGACCACCTGGAGCTGCACACACATCTTCATTTCCGCCGGTGGAACTGTGTTCCAGCCCGTCCTGCATGCTGCCCACCCCTGCATATGCATGGTGGAGCTGAGCTGGGTGATGGCCCATGTACCCACAGAGAGGGCTCTGGGTGCCCCCTGTAGCACATATGCTATAAGTTCGCTATCACAGGACTAGACAGTCACTTATGTCAAATAGTATAGGTTCTCCTGCTTAAGCAGGGGGCTGGACTAAAAGACCTCCAAGGTCTTTTCCAACTCTATTCTATTTATTTATTTTTATTTATTTATTCATTTGTCCAATACACAATACATATGGAAGAGAATAGACATGAAGTAATATATATAAAGATAATATGTAAAAATAGAGGAGAAGATATATGAAAGGAAGGAAATATATATGATATATGAGATAAAGGAAAGACAATTGGACAGGGGACGGAAGGCACACTAGTGCACTTATGTACGCCCCTTACTGACCTCTTAGGAACCTGGAGAGGTCAATCGTGGATAGTCTAAGGGAGAAATGTTGGGGGTTAGGGATTGTCACTATTGAGTCTGGTAATGAGTTCCACACTTTGACAACTCGATTGTTAAAGTCATATTTTTTACAGTCAAGTTTGGAGCGGTTAATATTAAGTTTGAATCTGTTGAGTGCTCTTATGTTGTTGCGGTTGAAGCTGAAGTAGTCATTGACCGGTAGGACGTTGCAGCATATGATCCTCTATTCTAATTCTAGCTTGAGAAATGTTGTGATTCAGTCTGAGGCTCCTCAGGGAATGGCTGGAACTCTGCCGGCTCCATGCTCAGAGGGGGAGGACGAGGAACAGGAGGAGGAGGAGGACCAGGCAGACGGGGAAGAGGAATGTCAGGACGAGGAGGAGGGAGAACAGCCTGAGACCCCCGGGGGAGAGCTCTCCCCAGCGAGTAGCCTGGAGTCATTAGATGAGAACGCACAAGCCATCATAGATATGAGGCAGAGAAGGGCAACACAATGAAGGGGACAATTAGCCAGGTATTTCCATCCCTAATAGGCAACAGCTGGGTTTGGGTGTGGTTCTCCTCAGAAAGGTTGAAAAGGCAGGCCCGCCCTTCCTGTATTGTGGAGAGTTATCTTTTGGGAGTCCTGTGACCTTGCTTCGATCCTTGGCGTCTCTGATTCTGGCTTGTGGCCTCGAAGGCTGAAAACTTGGGGGAGGCGTGGGTTTTATTATCTACAGTGGTGTGTGTGCCAGCAAGAAGCCTGTTGTATTGTCTGGCCGTCGTGACTCTTCTGTGAAGCTTCATAGCATTCCAGTGTGTAAGAACAGTTTTTGTTATCTGTGTTTGTTTTCAAAGATATAAAAGAACTTTGCTTTTTACCAGCGTGTCTGGCTACTCTTTTTAGTTGGTGTTGACGTCTGGGGGAACCCAGACAGAACAAGAAACATGTATATTTATTACTCCAGTTTTTCCAGTTTAAAAGGGGGGGTCTTGTGAGAATAAAAAATGGACTTGCCAAGACAATGAAAGCAGAAAAGACTTTATGGCTCTTTTGTAGAAGGGAGACAAAGGACCAAGAACCTTGCTCAGGAAGTTTACCTTGAACTGGATTTCTTCCTCCAAAATACTTCTACTTCTAAATATCTTTTATTTTAAGTAATGGATGTTGCAATTTAAAGTCACATCGAGGTAGTTCTGTGAAACAGCAATCAAATTTCGTTGAGGTTACATATATACAATCTTTCTTTTCCTGAGATAAGCGGAAATAAACATCTATTAGCAAAGCTCAGTTGCAAATTTTGTTCTTATCAGATGGTGTTACAAAAGAAAATATTGCTTTGTTCATAGCAGCTGCACGAGCATTTATGTGGATTTCATTATACTCAGGGTTTTTTCCTACAGCTGTAGCAACAGTTTTCTGATGGATACTATAAAAAGACTGATGGATATTAAATGGAAAATTTGCTTTCCAGAACAGCAAACATAAAGTGATGTTTATAAAATACATTTCCTCTGGTATAAAAAATATCTATATTAACTTGTGGTTTGAAAGGATAAATCTTGTTATAATCTCAGGACCTGCTTGGGAAAAAAGTGCCAAGGGTTGATAGACAAATCGTGAATATTTCTTCAGCTCTTTATACTAGAGATGACTTGGAATTCAGCATGAAGAGCGGGATCAAAGACTTGCTTTTAAAAATGGTAGATTGCATGCTCCAAAGCTAAGCCACGTTGAATGACGTCTGCCTCTTCTATCAAGGACAGAGCTGAATGTGAATGAGGGATTAAGGGACTAAAACACAATCTGGAAGAGAGCTGCAGTCAGAAACCGTAGAGGAGCTAAGCAATGTTTAGTTTTCCTTCTCTTTCATATTAGAAACACGACATGTAAAGCAAATCATCTCGAGCTTTTAAGGGTTCAATTTAGGTCAAGTGGGAAACCTGACACCTGAAGGATTCATTTCCTTTATGGGCCTGTTGTGGTTAGCTCTGGCCCAGCTCCTGCCCCAAGGACTGTGGATATAGGGGAGACATCCACATGCTGCAGGCCTGTTTTGCCTCCGGTGGAATCTGCTGATGAAGGCTCCTCTGACCAAGAAGACACGAGTGACAGGGAGAAGGAGAGTGTGGCAGACAGCTCAGAAGGAGATCAATTATCTAGCTCCTCCTTGGATTCGGAACAAGAGTTAATGATACAGCCACGCATGCGGAGAGCGATGCATAGGCAACAACAACTGAGAGATTATTATCAAAGAAAATGAGGCCACCTGCGGTTGGGTGGGGCTGTGGTAATTAGTGAGGCTGCTATAAATAGCAGCATGTGGGTTTGGCCATTATGGAGGATTATCTGATCGTTGTGTTTTGTGATTGCTTTACTGACTTTGACCTTTTGTGTGCTGATTTTTCCCCGCTTTGAAACTAAACCAGAGCAAAGTGTGTTTCACTTTGTGAAAGAAGAAGGACTGTGAATTACCTCACAGCTGCAAGCTAAGTATCACAGAACTGATAAGGGACTTGTACAAATTCCCAGTTTGGTTGGAGACGAGTGCTCTTTGCTATACCAAAAGAGGGCTTGGTTTAAGTGAATTTTCATTATAAAGAACATTGTTTTGAATTTTCAAACGTGTGTGTTTGTCTGAAATTTGTACCTGCGAATTTTTGGGAGGAGTCTACCAGAGAGCCCGACAGAACAGGGCCTCTGGTTCTGAATTTTGGAAACTCTACAAATATTTAACTTAGATCTTTATTCTAGAACAGGGGTGTCAAACTCAAGGCCCTCGGTGCCTTTGACAGTGAAAAGGGCCTCTCGTTTTGGGCTGCGATGCCCTCCTGAAACCTTCTGCCAGTGAAAACGAAGCTTGGGGGGGCTACATGCGGCCCTCCCGATCTTCATTTTTACTGGCAAAGGGTTGCAGAAGGCTGTTGCAGCAGTGCCTGGTTCCTACCAGTGCGGTAAGAGTGCCGTATGGGTAAGAACTCACTGATGATGCAACTTTCAATGATTTTTTTTATGGGCTCTCTGTGTCGGAAGACACTTCCTGTCCGCCCTCCTCTTAATGCCTACATTTATTTTCCATGCAACAAAAGAGATTGTGTATGTAATTTAAATATAACTATTAAGCAACATTCTATTCTCTCCAATATGACAATCATTATAGTTATAGTAGAGTGATGGCGTTCGGGAAAAAACTGTTTCTGTGTCTAGTTGTCTTGGCGTGCAGTGCTCTGTAGCGACATTTTGAGGGTAGGAGTTGAAACAGTTTGTGTCCCGGATGCGAGGGGGTCAGTAAATATTTTCACAGCCCTCTTTTTGGCTCATGCAGTATACAGGTCCTCAATGGAAGGCAGGTTGGCAGCAATATTTATTTATTTGTTTGTTTGTTTGTTTGTTTATTCTTTGTCCAATACACAATACATATGGAAGAGAATAGACATTGGGTAGTATATATAAAGATAATATGTAATATAGAAGAGAAAGTTTATGAGAGGAAGAAAATATATATGATATATAACATAAAGGAAAGACAATTGGACAGGGGACGAAAGGCACACTAGTGCACTTATGTACGCCCCTTACTGGCCTCTTAGGAACTTGGAGAAGTCAATCGTGGATAGCCTAAGGGAGAAATGTTGGGGGTTAGGGGTTGACACTATTGAGTCTGGTAAAGAGTTCCACACTTCAACAACTCGATTGTAAAAGTCATGTTTTTTACAGTCAAGTTTATCCTGGGTCTAGAAAGTTTAGAACTACGGCGCCTAAAACACGATTTAAGTATTGCCCACAAGATCATATGCTGCAACGTCCTTCCGGTCAACGACTACTTCAGCTTCAACCGCAACAACACAAGAGCAAGCAACAGATTCAAACTTAATTGTTTTTTCTGCGGCTCTAATTATCCTCTGAAGTCTGTGTCGGTCCTGTTGGGTTGCAGCACCAAACCAGACAGTTATAGATGTGCAGATGACAGACTCAATGATTCCTCTGTAGATTAACAAAGTTGGAAGGGACCTTGTAGGTCATCTAGTCCAACTCCCCGTCCAAGCAGGAGATCTTACACCAGTGATGGCAAACCTTTTTTGGTTCGCCAAAAGGTGTGTGTGTGTGCTAGCATGCATACACATTCCCAGACCCCTCCCCCATGTATGTGCACTCCCATGTTGCCCCCCACGCATGGTGCACAGGCCTTCCTGAAGCCTGGTAGGTGAAAAAAATGCCCAAAGGGGCAAACTGGAAGTTTGGGGAAATGTACTTCCGGTTTGCCATTGTGCTGTTTTTTGCACCTCGGAGGTTCAGGAAAGCTTCATGAAGCTCTAAAGTGCAAAAAACAGCACAACGGTCAAACCAGAAGTTCAAAAAACACACTTATGGTTTGCCCATTGTGCTGTTTTTTGCACCCCAGGGCTTCAGGAACCTCCCCTGAACTCTGCGGAATACAAAAAACAGCACAACGGCAGATGGAAGTGCATTTTTCTGAACTTCCGGTTTGTCCATTGGGGGATTTTTTTTTTTAACCTATGGGGCTTTGGGGAAGCTTCCCTGAAGCATCTGGAGGATAAAATGGCCTTTCCCAAGGCTGAAAATCAGCCGGTGAGCGCGTGCATATGCACTGGAGCTGTTATAGAGCAAAGTCTCTTGTGCCCTCCAATATGACTCCGCATGCCACCTGTGGCACACATGCCATAGGTTTGCCATCACGGCCCTACACCATTTCTGAGAAATGGCAGTCCAATTTCTTCTTGAAGGCCTCCAGTGATGAAGATGCCAGCACTTCTGAAGGTAAGCTGTTCCATTGGTTGATTGTTCTCACTGTCAGAAAATGTATCCTTATTTCTAGGTTGAATCTCACCTTGATCAGTTTCCATCCATTACTCTTTGTCTGTCCTTCAAGTGCTTTGGAAAATAGCTTGACTCCTCCTCCTGGAACACTGCTATCATGTGTCCCCTGATCCTTCTCTTTATCCTTGAAACATGAAGGGCTGTAAAAGTGACAACCAGAACTTTGAATAACACTAATTTTTCCGGGCATTAAACCTTCAGAAACAAGCAAACCAACCAACATTGACAGATGTAGTAATCGGAGACTTCGGAGGGGTGGCGGCATACAAATCTAAGTAATAATAATAATAATAATAATAATAATAATAATAATAATAATAATAATGAAACAGCAGAATTGAGGAGAAGCAGCTAGAGAATTAGTGAAATACGAAGATCTAAAAATCGAGCTGCAACAACTCTGGCATAAGCCAGTGAAAGTGGTCCCAGTGGTACTTGGTATGCTGAGCGCAGTACCAAAGGATCTCAGCGGACATTTGAAAACCATCGGAATTGACAAAATCTCCATCTGTCAATTGCAAAAGGCCGCTTTACTGGGATCGGCAAACATAATTTGCTGCTACATCACGCAGTCCTAGGTGCTTGGGAAGCGCCCGACTGGTGATGAAATATGAAATCCAGCATAGTGATCTCGTTTGCTGTGTTGTACTGACATAATAATAATAATAATAATAATAATAATAATAATAATAATAATAATTCTTTTTAATTTTGTATTTATTTATTTATTTATTTATTTTGTCAAGTATTGTACATCTATAAAGTTATAACAAAGTTTATATATATATGATACTAGTAAGAGAGAAATATTAGGACAGGAGATTTATTTATTTTATTAGATTTGTATGCCGCCCCTCTCCAAAGATTCGGAGCGGGAAGGCATACTGGTGCACTTATGCATGCCTCTTACTGACCTCTTAGGAATCGGGAGAGCTCAACAGTGGATAGTCTAAGGGTAAAGTTTTGGGAGTTAGGTGATGATACTACAGAGTCAGGTAGTGAGTTTCGCGCATCAACTACTTGATTAGGAAAGTTTTATTTTCTTCAGTTGAGTTTAGTTTAAGTTTACTTTACTTTACTTTACGTTTGTTTCTGTTGTGTGATCGTGTGTTGTTGTCATTGACAGGAAGGATGTTGTAGCAGATGATTTTATGGGCTATGCTTAGGTCTTGTTTAAGGTGACTTAGTTCTAAGCTTTCTCCTGAGACATAGATGTTAAAAATACAAGAATGGAACCAGGCTAAATTTGAGGAACGGGAGAGAGTTAAAGGGACAACTTTGAAAAGCAGCAGGAAGAGGTTGGAGAAGTATTGCTTAGATGTGGAGTTCTGTTTAATAAACAGATGGTTCAAGACCTACTTCTTACCCTGGAGGTTTTCAGTGAGTTTACCGCCATCTGGACTCTTTCATGGTCTATAACCCAACTCAAATTTAGCAAGCTGTCACTGATGATGCATTTGCACACAAAACCCCTGGATACATTGCACTTACATGGATTTAAGGCAATCCCCTATTGTGGCAATGCTGACGCAAAATCATACTTGCTTTGTTAATTAATGCTCCAAACATCTCGATGGAATATATTTGGTGGCTCGAGAGGAACTAAGAATCCTCAGGTTCCCTCCATCATTTCTGCCAAAGGTATTTTGCAGAAGACTTTTACAAACGACATACACCTTAGATCTGTGCATCCTTTCAGCTCTCGGAAAGCAATGTAGCTGTTAAACCATTAGTATATAGAATACTATTTATTTTATTTATTTATTTATTTATTGGATTTGTATGCCGCCCCTCTCCGCAGACTCGGGGCGGCTAACAACAGTAATAAAACAGCATTTAACAATAATCCAATACTAAAAACAGTTAAAAACCCATTGTATTATAAAAACCAAACATACATACAGACATACCATGCATAAAATTGTAAAGGCCTAGGGGGAAAGCGTATCTCAATTCCCCCATGCCTGGCGGCAGAGGTGGGTTTTAAGCAGCTTACGAAAGGCAAGGAGGGTGGGGGCAATTCTAATCTCTGGGGGGAGTTGGTTCCAGAGGGCCAGAGAAGGCTCTTCCCCTGGGCCCTGCCAAGCGACATTGTTTGGTTGATGGGATCTGGAGAAGACCCACTCTGTGGGACCTAACTGGTCGCTGGGATTCGTGCAGCAGAAGGCGGTCCCTGAGGTAATCTGGTCCGGTGCCATGAAGGGCTTTATAGGTCATAACCAACACTTTGAATTGTGACCGGAAACTGATCGGCAACCAATGCATACTGCGGAGTGTTGGTGTAACATGGGCATACTTAGGGAAGTCCATGATTGCTCTCGCAGCTGCATTCTGCACGATCTGAAGTTTCCGAACACTCTTCAAAGGTAGCCCCATATAGAGAGCGTTACAGTAGTCGAACCTCGAGGTGATGAGGGCATGAGTGACTCTGAGCATTGACTCCCAGTCCAAATAGGGTTGCAACTGGTGCACCAGGCAAACCTGGGCGAATGCCCTCCTCGCCACAGCTGAAAGATGGTTCTCTAACGTGAGCTGTGGATCGAGGAGGACGCCCAAATTGCGAACCCTCTCTGAGGGGGTCAATGATTCTCCCCCCAGGGTAATGGACGGACAGATGGAATTGTCCTTGGGAGGCAAGACCCACAGCCACTCCGTCTTGTCTGGGTTGAGTTTGAGTTTGTTGACACCCATCCAGACCCCAACAGCCTCCAGGCACCTAAAGCTCCCAGGGATGAGCGGGCAGTCTGTCCATGCACAAACAATGTGATCTAGGCTTTCTTGGTTTTGGGTGGTAATTCCTTCTGCATTCCATCTCTGAGTCGGGTTTTTAAAAGATATTGAACTTCAAAGCCAGCAAGCTGGTATAGGGCTCTTTTGCCTAGCTATGTAAATAACTTGGACTGATTAGCTGTAGAGATATTATCTCTTCCAGTTAAGCAAAATATATATTCAGATAGCAAAGTGCCATGGGCTGATAAGGAGTGACTCAGCTTGCTTCCCCCCCCCAATACAACCTTAACTCCTTAAGTGCCTCAAATGCTTGCTCAAAATTCTTGAGATAGGCTATCTTCAAGTTTTCAAGTTTCAAGTTTTATTGGATTTATATGCCGCCCCTCTCTGAAAACTCGGGGCGGCTAACAACAATCATGAAAATATACAATAAAATCCAATACTAAAAACAAATTTAAACCCCTTAATATATAAAAACCAAACATACATACAAACATACCATGTATACAGTTGTAACGGCCTGGGGGAAGGGAATATCTCAGTTCCCCCATGCCTGATGACAAAGGTGGGTTTTAAGGAGCTTACGACAGGCGAGGAGGGTGGGGGCAATTCTGATCTCTTGGGGGAGTTGGTTCCAGAGGGTCGGGGCCGCCACAGAGAAGGCTCTTCCCCTGGGTCCCACCAAACATTGTTTAGTCGACAAGACCCGGAGAAGGCCAACTCTGTGGGACCTAACTGGTCGCTGGGATTCGTGCGGCAGAAGGCTGTCCCGGAGATATTCTGGTCTGATGCTATGAAGGGCTTTATAGGTCATAACCAACACTTTGAATTGTGACCAGAAACTGATCGGCAACCAATGCAGACTGCGGAGTGTTAGTGTAACATGGGCATATTTAGGGAAGCCCATGATTGCTCTCGTAGCTGCATTCTGCCGCATCCTGTGAAAGAAGAAAAATACTTATTTTCTCCTTTCACTTATCAATAAACCATCGACTGATTAAGGTTCAATTGGTATAACACAAGGTTTCAAAACTGTATTATAAAAACAGGAAATTTGTCACTTTTACACAGCATCGGGCGTACTTATGCTTGCAGTTGAAAAGTAAAGACTCCTTCAAGTTGGTTTTTTTTTTTTAACCTTGACAAAAGGGTGGAAGGGATTTGCTACCACTTTCCTCCAAGACGTATTTTTGAATTTCAGCCTAGAGCACTGCATTGGCTGCCGATTGGTTTCCGGACACAATTCAAAGTGTTGGTGATGACCTATAAAGCCCTACATGGCATCAGACCAGATTACTTACGGGACCACCTTCTGCCGCATGAATCCCAGTGGCCGGTCAGGTCCCACAGAGTTGGCCTTCTCCAGGTCCCGTCGACCAGACAAAGTCGTCTGGCGGGACCTAGGGGAAGAGCCTTCTCTGTGGCGGCCCTGCCCCTATGGAATCAACTCCCTCAGGAGATTCGCACTGCCCCCACCCTCCTCACCTTTCGCAAGACCCTTAAGACCCATCTATGTCGCCAGGCATGGGGCAGCTAGATCATGCCCCATGCCTAGATGTGATTGAATGGGATTTTAGTTTACTGTTTTTAACTATTAGATTTGTATACATATTGTTTGAATTGCATGTTGTGAGCTGCTCCGGGTCCTCGGATGGGGTGGCATACAAGTGTAATAAATAATAATAATAATAATAATAACAACAACAACAACAACAACAACAATGCTGGGCACAGTACCAAAGGATCTCAGCGGACATTTGAAAATCATCGGAATTGACAAAATCTCCATCTGTCAATTGCAAAAGGCCACTTTACTGGGATCGGCAAACATAATTCGCTGCTACATCACACAGTCCTAGGTGCTTGGGAAGCGCCTGACTGGTGATAAAATACGAAATCCAGCATAGTGATCTCATTTGCTGAGTTGTATTGACATAATAATAATAATAATAATAATAATAATAATAATAATAATAATAATAAATCCCACCCAGGGGTGGGTTCCGCTTACCTTCGCCACTGGTTCGCATCGTGATGTTTCGCACATACGTCCCCTCATGCAATATTGCTTCTGTGCATGCTCAGTGTTCTGCCCACGTGTCTCAACCACCCGTAATTACAGGGTAATTAGTCCAGGAAGACACACACCGCACGATAAAAGGAAAACCCAAAAGTTTTTATAAACAGAAAAACAGAAACAGCTGCCTTTTTAAATGTCAAAGGGATTTTCTGGTACACACAAGGCACAGGTTAAATGCAGTCCAATTGCTCACCCAATAACTGGGAAATTGAGTCCAATTCTAAAGTCCAAAGAGTCCACACACAGTCTTGAACAGCACAAAAACCACGATCTTGATGAAACAATTAATCAGATAAACTGCCATGAGGCTAAAACACCAGGTTGCACTTTTATCTGTAGCACTAATTACAGCAGCCCCACCCAACCACAGGTGGCCTCATTTTCTCTTGTAATAATCCTTCAGTTGTTGTCTCCTATGCATCACTCTACGCATGGGTGGATATGTCATTAATTCTTGTTCAGAATCCAGGGATGATACAGATGATTGATCTCCTCCTGGGCTGTCTGCCAAACTCCCCTTTTCCCTGTCACTCACGCTTCCTTGGTCAGAGGAGTCTTCATCGGCAGATTCCATCGGGAGCAAAACAGGCCTGCGGCATGTGGATGTTTCCCCCACATCCACCTGCACATTCCTTGGGGCAGGAGCTGGGCCAGAGCTAACCACAACAATTATGAATGTGCAGAAATGGACATTAACTATGGAGTTAAATGATCAAACAGGCTCTGATTATTATTCAGTCTGGACAAAGTGGTACAAATGGACACAAAAATGGAATGCGAATTCACAATAAGAGATGGAATGTTATAAAGAACCATATGTACAAATGTATAATTATAGAAAATATTGACATGAATGTAAATATATGGATCTTGACCCACCTGTTAAGCATTAAGATGTAAAAAATAAATTAAAAAATGAAAACTAGATATGATTTATTTATTTGTTTGTTTGTTTTGTCCAATACACAATAATACACAATGAGGGTTATAGAGGATATAATCAGGTAGAATGCATTAAAGGGGGAATAGAGGAGAAAATAAAGGAGTGAAATATAACTATAAGAGAATAGCAGAAAAAGATATAGGGATAGAAGAGAAGATATAGGAGATATAGGAGAGACAATAGGACAGGGGACGACAGGCACTCTGGTGCACTTATGTACGCCCATTAATTAGTAGGGAAATTTTCATCACTATTATCATTACATAAAGCATAATATAATTTACTACTAAAATATAAATTGAGGCACGATTAGGTATATAATACTGTATAGTATACTATTCACTCCTTTTTCTCTGTCTTTCTCAGCAATGTATTATATGTTTATATTTATGTAACTATATTTTTCTCTTTTTTTTTGGTTTGTCATTTTTTCCCCTCTTGAGTTCTTTCCTTTTTGGTTTTTAATGTACATAATTAATAAAGAATATTTTTTAAATGAAAAAAGGTCAGTATTAACCCAGGGACAGGCATACGGGCCCTTTTTCAAGCTGCGGTGGAGAAGAAGTCATCCAAACAGGGAGAAGTCATGATGTGAAATTGTAAGGGCAAGTTTGGAACACTATAACCAGCAGAAATGAAGATGCATGCACAGCTCCAGCTGATCGGCAGCTGTCATTTCCTGGATTACTGGTCTCGGCTCGGCTCTCCTTTTTCCCCCTGCTGCTGCATCTGCGCTCCTTGCTTTTTTCCTCTTTCCTCCTTCCTGGCCTTGAACGAGCTTCCCTCTCTCCTGCCCGGCTCCCTTCCAGCCTCACGCGGCCACCTCCCACCTGAGGTGCAAGGAGAAGGCATGAGTGGAAGCGACAGTGGCAGCATTTATGCTTCTGGCAGCACCCGTTCACCTAGCTACCTAGCCTGAGGTGGGGGCAGCCCAGGAAGGAGACTGCAGGAAACGCAAAGCAAATTTTCACCCCAGCTGGTAAGGTTGTAAGTCGAGGACTTAACAGTTCATGATGATCATTCAAGCCACTCCCACCTGATCACATGACCATTAAGCCACACCCACAAAATAAGCCACACCCACAGTGTGGCAGTAAAAATTTTGGCTGCCCATTACTGACTATAACATATATTTAGTACCAGGTTGGTTAACTGTCTATGATAGGGAAGTCAAACTGGTGGTCCACAAGCCAAATGCGTCATGTGCAGGCCATGTCCACCCCAACTCCATCTATGAGAAAACTTATTATTTATTCATATTCCCTCTATTTTAGCCAATTTTATTGTATTTTAACCAGTCACAGTTTTATGACAACCGATGTGGTCCTTTTTCTCGCTTTGATATGGTCAATTGACTAATCAAATAAAGTTGATATTGAGAAAAATGTCACAAAACATTACGTGATGGCAACATGACTTGGTGAGTTTGACCCCCGTGGTCTATGATATACAGTACTACTGAATATAAAGGATATTAAATATACTGCTAAAAAAAGAGAAAGGGAACATTCAACTAACACATCCTAGATCTGAATGAATGAAATATTCCCATTGTTCTGTATAAAGTTGAATGTGCACAACAGCATGTGAAATTGATTGTCAATCAGTGTTGCTTCCTAAGTGGACAGTTTGATTTCACAGAAGTTTGATTTACTTGGAGTTATATTGTGTTGTTTAAGTATTCCCTTTATTTTTTTTGAGCAGTGTATTTCTTAAATATCAAAACTATTTGGAACAACAACATTAGTTTATTAGATAAGAAGTTTGCATTAGTAATATTTGTTTCAGTTAGACTCAGCAGTTATGAGCATTTTATGGAAACTAACAGGATTAGTAGAAACTAAGTGTGGAAAATATCTACTTATGTTATTGGGTTGCAAACTTCAATCTAGCCACTAGATGGCAGAAATGGATAGTGAAGTCTCTTTGATGTCCTCTAGTGGTAAACCCCTGTTTTGTAGCCTAGTGAGTAATTGGTATCTTAGTTCTAATTCACAGTCTTCTTAGATGCCATTGTGTTAGATAGTCTGCCAGGATTGTCCATCAAATAGTTTTCATCTGTATTAGAAGCACAAGGTTGGAATCAGATCTGCCATTCACTTACATACCCCCTTCTGTGACATATCCATAGAAGACTATTTCAACAAAGTTTAAGTAGCTAAAATAGGTTTTCCCAACTTGATGTGTTGGATTTTCCATAATTCCTGCTCGCACAACCTGGAAATCATAAAGGTTGAAGCCCTCATATTCAAAAGAGAATATTTAGATTGGAGAGATTGGATCAGGAGACACTTCAGATGCAATTAAAAGGCAATTTGAAGTGACTCTTTTTCCTCCCCCTCGTGTAAATATCCCCAGGGCAACAATGACTGCTGTGACCTTGATCCGAGCAGATGTTTTGTCTCAATTCTTTCCTGAGTACATGATCGGATGTAGTCCTTGCCACTCTGCAGGTCGGAACTGTCTCAAATTCAGTTTCTTTTGTTTTATTTATTTATTTATTTGTTTGTTTGTTTGTTTATTCATTCATTCATTCATTCATTCATTCATTCATTTATTTATTTATTTATTTATTCCAATACACAATGAGGGTTTTAGTGTGTGTGTGTGTGTGTGTGTGTATATATATATATATATATATATGTAGATTGTTCTGAGTTCGGGTTTTGCCCTGTGTAATATTTTGCATGTTTATGCGACGTTTCGGTGAAATCACATCCACCATCATCAGGCTGAAGTTTCCAAGCTTCGTTCTGTTGTAAAATGGAATGTTTGCAACTGTCATTTCTTCCTAGTGTATAGTGTGGGGGTGGAGATTTGGTTTGAATGTAGCAAATAGATTGGGTGATTATGTTTCAGTGATCTGATTGGTTGGTGTAATCATAATTATTAGAAGGATTGACATGGTGATTTTATGAAGTGTTTTTTGTTTAAGGCTGGTTTCCAAATTTCAAAATTCCAAATTCATAATTATTAGAAGGATTGACATGGTGATTTTTATGAAGTGTTTTTTTTGTTTAAGGCTGGTTTCCAAATTTCTGGTAGGCGGGACGTGTCATCTCTTTTATTCATGCAAAGGGGGCTCCTTTCAATTTCTATGGCTTCTAGAGCAATTCTTCTATATAAATTCTCTGTTTTGTGAAGTAATTTAGTTTTTTCAAAGTCAATTTTGTGCCCTGTTTTTTTAATGTGCTGGACAAGGGAGGAAGTCTTATCTTCTTTTTTAACTGCATTCACATGTTCTGCAAGGCATGCACTTACTCTTCGGTTGGTTTGTCCAATGTATGTGGCTGCACATGTTTTGCAAGGGATTTCATAGATTCCTTGGTATTCCAATTGGATTTTATCTTTGGGGCTCCTTAGGATATTAGATATTTTTTGGTTGGTGCAAAATGAAGTTTTGATGTTATGTTTGTGCAGGATTATACTAATTTTGTCTGTGGTGCCCTTGATGTAAGGGAGGATGGTGGTACCATTGTCCTGTTCTTGATCTTGTTTTTTGGGGGGTGTCTCTTTATATATATATATATATATATATATATATATATATATATATATATATATATATATATATATATACATAAACACACACACACACACACACATAGTAAATTACATGATGAAGGTTATAGAGGAGATACTCATAGTAAAATATATCTATGAAAGAATAGAAAAGAAGATATAGTAATAGAACATATCAATGAAAAAATAGAAGAAGAGATATAGGAATAGAAGAAAGGTATAGGAGATATAGGAGAGCAATAGGACAGGGGACAGAAGGCACTCTATTTATTTATTTTATTTATTTATTTTGTCCAACACAAATGAGGGTTTTAGTGGGTATATATCTATATACACATAGTAAAATACATGATGAAGGTTATAGAGGAGATACTCATAATAAAATATATCTAAGAAATAATAGACAAGAAGATATAGTAATAGAACATATCAATGAAAGAATAGAAGAAGAGATATAGGAATAGAAGAAAGGTATAGGAGATATAGGAGAGCAATAGGACAGGGGACAGAAGGCACTCTAGTGCACTTGTACTCGCCCCTTACTGACCTCTTAGGAATCTGGATAGGTCAACCGTAGATAATCTTAGTGTAAAGTGTTGGGGGCTTGAGGATGACACTATGGAGTCGGGTAATGAGTTCCATGCTTCGACAACTCGGTTACTGAAATCATATTTTTTACAGTCGAGTTTGGAGCGGTTAATATTAAGTTTAAATCTGTTGTGTGCTCTTGTATTGTTGTGGTTGACCTCACCTACAAAAAGATATTGATAAAGTTGAACGGGTCCAAAGATGGGCTACAAAAATGGTGGAAGGTCTTAAGCATAAAACTTATCAGGAAAGACTTCATGAACTCAATCTGTATAGTCTGGAGGACAGAAGGAAAAGGGGGGACATGATCGAAACATTTAAATATATTAAAGGGTTAAATAAGATTCAGGAGGGAAGTGTTTTTAATAGGAAAGTGAACACAAGAACAAGGGGGCACAATCTGAGGTTATTTGGGGGAAAGATCACAAGCAACGTGAGAAAATATTATTTTACTGAAAGAGTAGTAGATCCTTGGAACAAACTTCCAGCAGATGTGGTAGATAAATCCACAGTAACTAAATTTAAACATGGCTGGGATAAACATATATCCATCCTAATATAAAATACAGGAAATAATATAAGGGCAGACTAGATGGACCATGAGGTCTTATTCTGCCGTCAATCTTCTATATTTCTATGGATCATACTGGAGCTTGCATGGATCTTCTGAGGATATGGTTCACAAATATAGTCATACCTCGTCTTACGAACCTAATTGGTTCCAGGGGGAGGTTTGTAAGACGAAAGGTTCGTAAGACGAAACATTGTTTCCCATAGGAAACAATGTAAAGTCAATTAATCCATGCAACCAAAAAAAAAACCCCGCAAAAAAAATGCTGCCGCCCGGCTGTCACCTTTTAAAACAGCCTGGGGGCTTCTCAGCGACCTCCCGAACGCCGAATGCCAAACCTGAACTTCCGGGTTCGGCGTTCGGGAGGCCGCCTAGAAGCTCCCAGGCTGTTTTAAAAGGTGACAGCCAGGCGGCGGGGCTTCCCAGCAGCCTCTGAACGCCGAACGCGGAAGTTCGGGTTTGGTGTTCAGCTTCAGGAAGCTGCTGGGAAGCCGCCCAGCTGTTTTAAAAGGTGACAGCCGGGCGGCGGGGCTTCCCAGCAACCTCCTGAACCCCGAACCTGGAAGTTCGGCAAAAGTTCGGGGTTCGGGAGGTTGCTGGGAAGCCCCCAGCCCGGCTGTGACCTTTTAAAACAGCCGGGCGGCTTCCCAGCTGTCTCCCGAAGCCGAGCGCCAAACCCGAACTTCCACGTTCGGCGTTCAGAGGTTGCTGGGAAGCCCCCAGCCCGGCTGTCACCTTTTAAAACAGCTGCGCGGCTTCCCAGCAGCCTCCGAACGGTTCAGAAAAAATTTGCCTCTTCTTATGAACTTTTTTTCGTGTTACGAACGCCAAACCCGAACTTCTGGGTTCGGCGTTCGGAGGCTGCTGGGAAGCCCCGCCGGCCAGCTGTCACCTTTTAAAACAGCCGGGGGGCTTCCCAGCAGCCTCCCGAACGCCGAACCCGGAAGTTCGGGTTTGGCGTTCGTAACACGAAAAAAGTTCGTAAGAAGTGGCAAATATTTTCTGAACCCCGGGTTCATATCTCGAGTTGTTCGTAAGACGAGAGGTTCGTATCTTGAGGTACCACTGTACTTCTATCATTAATACTATTAACTAGCATTATTTTAAACAATACCCAACAATAAACATTTGGGCCTATCTGCCTCTCATACAGTCTTCCACTGTATCAATGTATCTTTTCCCCTCATTTTTTGTTCACTAATATCAACTCAACTACTGTAACGCTCTCTACATAGGGCTACCTTTGAAAAGTGTTCGGAAACTTCAGATCGTGCAGAATGCAGCTGCGAGAGCAATCATGGGCTTTCCCCAAAATGCCCATGTAACACCAACACTCCGCAGTCTGCATTGGTTGCCGATCAGTTTCTGGTCACAATTCAAAGTGTTGGTTATGACCTATAAAGCCCTTCATGGCACCGGACCAGATTATCTCCGGGACCGCCTTCTGCTGCACGAATCCCAGCGACCAGTTAGGTCCCACAGAGTTGGCCTTCTCCAGGTCCTGTCAACTAAACAATGTTGTTTGGTGGGGACCCAGGGGAAGAGCCTTCTCTGTGGCGGCCCCGGCCCTCTGGAACCAACTCTCCCTGGAGATTAGAATTGCCCCCAACCTCCTTGCCTTTCGTAAGCTCCTTAAAACCCACTTCTGCCATCAGGCATGGAGGAACTGAGATATTCTTTCCCCCTAGGCCTTTACAATTTATGCATGTTATGTTTGTTTGTATGTATGTTTGGTTTTACAATAAGGGTTTTTAAGTTGTTTTAGTATTGGATTTACATGCTGTTTTTTATTACTGTTGTTAGCCGCCCCGAGTCTACGCAGAGGGCCGGCATACAAATCCAATAAATAAATAAATAAAATAAATGACTCCACTTAAAGACTTTCAGAGAGTAAATATTGAAATAATTACATTGCAATTGATGTGTCTGAAATCCCTTGAATAAATTAAAAGTATTGATCCACATATGCATTTCAAATATTGATCCATAACGTCGTGGGGGGTTTCTTCCTGTGTGAGGACAGCTATCGCAAATGTTTAGGTGAAAAACAAAGCCGGAACAGAATTTAAAAATGTATAAAAAAGACAAGTATGGAAGGTTTTTTACTACCACACTATGTGGGCGTGGCTTATGCAGGATGCCCTGCATTTTCTTTCAACATCTTTCAGTACAAATTGGGTGCTCTGGGGCGGAGCTCCATTTGTGCTACCCCACTGCGTTCCCCGGTGTCCGGGCAGTAGCCCACCTCTGGGCATGCACGTAGGGGGCATGGAGATCCATGTGCATCGCAATTTCCGCTACCGGAACCACAATCCCAGCCTTACTGGGTGCACCGGACCAGATTATCTCAGGAACCAACTTTGCTGCACGAATCCCAGCGACCAGTTAGGTCCCACAGAGTGGGTCTTCTCCGGGTCCCGTCAACCAAACAATGCTGCTTGGCGGGCTCCAGGGGAAGAGCCTTCTCTGTGGCGGCCCCGTCCCTCTGGAACCAACTCCCCCCAGAGATTAGAATTGCCCCCACCCTCATTGCCTTTCGTAAGCTCCTTAAAACCCACCTCTGCCGCCAGGCATGGGGGAATTGAGATACTCTCTTTCCCCCTAGGCCCTTACAATTTTATGCATGGTATGTCTGTATGTATGTTTGGTTTTTATAATAATGGGTTTTTAATTGTTTTTAGTATTGGATTATTATTGTATGCTGTCTTGTTATTGCTGTTAGCCGCCCTGAGTCTTTGGAGAGGGGCGGCATACAAATCCAATAAATGAATGAATGGATGGATGGATGGATGGATGGATGGATGGATGGATGGATGGATGGATGGATGGATGGATAAATAAATAAATAAACAAACAAATAAATAAATAAATAAATAAATAAATAAATAAATAAATAAATAAATAAATAAATAAATAAATAAATAAACCCGATACTGCCCCTGCTGGCGATAAGAGAACGCGCAGGTCTTTCTTGAAGTATTGTTTTTAGGAGCAGACCTGAAGAGATTACTCCCTTCATTCTGCAGAATTCCTTGCTAGATATTCTGCAACACTGCTTGTACACCCACACCTGGCCCATTATTTCAGAAGTAGGCCATTCCTTCTCGTGGGTTGACAGCTCATTGTAGATGACGTTTTAATTGGCCCTTCAGAGGATAGAAAAGTGAGGGAAGCTGCTTTAAGGAGACAGAGTGAGAACAAGAGAGCTTCTGAAGCATTTCTTCGCCCTTATCCCCCTCACTCTCCAGGGCTTCTCTCCAGAGATTTTATTCAGTTCCAATTACTGGCACAGCCGATAAGTATCTTCTGCCACCACCAGAAGGACCAGTAAAGAGAGCAGCTTTTTAGAAACTTTATCCCACGTTAGAGCCCTCTCTGCCCACAATACAGTGGTACTTCTACTTAGGAACTTAATTCCTTCCGTGACCAGGTTCTTAAGTAGAAAAGTTTGTAAGAAAAAGCAATTTTTCCCATAGGAATCAATGTAAAAGCAAATAATGCGTGCGATTGGGGAAACCACAGGGAGGCCCTCCCAGGAGATTCCTAGAGAGGCCCCATGGAGGCTTCTCCCTGCCTTTTCTGGCCCTGTTTCCTCCCAGGAGATTCCTAGAGAGGCCCCACAGAGACTTCTCCCTGCCTTTTCCGGCCCTGTTTCTTCCCAGGAGATTCCTAGAGAGGCTTCTCCCTGACTTTTCTGGCCCTGTTTCCTCCCAGAAGATTCCTAGTGATGCCCCAGGGAGACTTCTCCCCGTCTTCTCTGGCCCTGTTTCCTCCCAGGAGATTCCTATAGAGGCCCCATGGAGGCTTCTCCCCGCCTTTTCCGGCCCTGTTTCCTCCCTGGATATTCCTAGAGAGGCCCCATGGAGACTTCTCTCCACCTTTTCCGGCCCTGTTTCTTCCCAGGAGATTCCTAGAGAGGCCCCACGGAGGCTTCTCTTTGACTTTTCTGGCCCTGTTTCCTCCCAGAAGATTCCTAGTGATGCCCCAGGGAGACTTCTCCCCGTCTTTTCTGGCCCTGTTTCCTCCCAGGAGATTCCTATAGAGGTCCCACGGAGGCTTCGCCCTGCCTTTTCCGGCCCTGTTTCCTCCCTGGATATTCCTAGAGAGGCCCCACGGAGGCTTCTCCCTGCCTTTTCCAGTTACAGTTTTGGAGACTCGGGTTTGTAAGTGGAAAATGGTTCTTGAGAAGAGGCAAAAAAAATCTTGAACACCCGGTTCTTATCTAGAAAAGTTTGTAAGTAGAGGAGTTCTTAGGTAGAGGTACCACTGTATTCATTTTCCCCATTGTCAAACTCAACCTTCATCAGGTTGGAGCAGGGCTTCCACAACAGTGTGAAAGCTATTTGGGGAAATCAAGTTCATAGCCCAATGGATGAGGACTGAAATGCAGATGGCCTGCAGAAAGTGCCCAGCCACATACACTGCAGCAAGCTATAATTTGCTCAGTTGGCACAGCTCAGCAAACCCAAACCAAGCCATTTGCATTTGGAATTTAGCCTTTGCTTTCCATAGGACCAAGTTGCAGCAATAGCTCAGATGCTAGTTCACCTCCCCAGAAACCAATATGTACTTTTTAAAAAACATCAGCTTATATAGCGTTTGGTTGCAGACCTGTCTATTATGCAGCTTTGCAAAAAAAGCAGCAGCAGGCATTTTTCCCCCAAGAAGAGAGCTATAACAATAATAAATTAAAGAGGAATCTGCTGATCTTCCACAACACTACAAATAATTGCCTGATGCAGCCGTTTTCCTTCACCTAAAGATAAGAGCATGCTGAGGACTGCCCACAAACATTATTATTGCAAAAATAAGAAATAAAACTCATAGAGTAAATTATAATTTACCATATTTTTCAGATTATAAGATTCTCCTGGGGCTAGTTAGTTTAACATTGCATATAGAATAGAATAGAATAGAATAGAATAGAATAGAATAGAATTGAATTTTATTGGCCAAGTGTGATTGGACACACAAGGAATTTGTGTTTGGTGCAGATGCTCTCAGCATACATAAAAGAAAAAGATACATTAGTCAAGAATCTTGTGGTACAACACTTAATGATTGTCATAGGGGTCAAATAAGCAATGAAGAACCAATCAATATTAATAAAAATCTTAGGATACAAGCAACAAGTTACAGTCATATAGTCCTAAGTGGGAGGAAAAGGATGATAGGAATGATGAGAAAAACTAGTAGAATAGAAGTGCAGATTTAGAATAGAATAGAATAGAATAGAATAGAATAGAATTTTTATTGGCCAAGTGTGATTGGACACACAAGGAATTTGTCTTGGTGCATATGCTCTCAGTGTACATAAAAGAAAAATATACATTTGTCAAGAATCATGTGGTACAACACTTAATGATTGTCATAGGGGTCAAATAAGCAATGAAGAAGCAATATTAATAAAAATCTTAGGATATAAACAACAAGTTACAGTCATACAGTCAACCTGGGAGGAAATGGGTGAAAGGAATGATGAGAAAAACTAGTAGAATAGAAGTGCAGATTTAGTAAAAAGTCTGACAGTGTTGAGGGAATTATTTGTTTAGTAGAGTGATGGCGTTCGGGAAAAAAACTGTTCTTGTGTCTAGTTGTCTTGGTGTGCAGTGCCCTGTAGCGACGTTGTAAGGGTAGGAGTTGAAACTGTTTGTGTCCAGGATGCGAGGGGTCAGTAAATATTTTCCCCGCCACTCATATATGGGAGTGTATAGTATAATAATAATAATAATAATAATAATAATAATAATAATAATAATAGTAATAATAGTAATAATAGTAATAATAATTTATTAGATTTGTATGCCGCCCCTCTCCTAATACATTTCCTATAACAACATTATTGTGATTGACATATATCAGGGGTGTCAAACTAGCGACCCATGGGCCAAATACGTGACGCACTTGCCACGCCCACCTCAGCTCCGCGAAGGGAAAAAACATTGTGAAACATCGGATGACGGCAACGTGACGTGGTGCATTTGACACCATGTTGTATATCCCCCAGAATCACTTTTCATGAGGTAGATGGGCATATAAATTTGATTAATAAATGAATAAACAATACTCTGAGGCAAGTTGGACAAAGAATGAGATTGAGACTGATTCTAAATGGCCCACGGTGGTCCAGGGTGAAGGAAGCCACAGGTTTGGATCTTCTTGATCTAAATCTGGCATTTTATCTACTTTTACCTTACCCCAGGTACTGTTCTTTATTTCCGCCTTATTTAGTGGACATTGCAATCACATTCAGGAGAGAACAGTACAGTGGTACCTATACTTAAGAACGCCACTGCTTACAAACTTTTCTCGATAAGAACCGGGTGTTCAAGATTTTTTTGCCTCTTCTCAAGAACCATTTTCCATGTACAAACCCGAGCCTCCGAAACTGTAACCGGAAAGGGCAGGGAGAAGCCTCCATTGGGCCTCTCTAGGAATCTCCTGGGAGGAAACAGGGCCGGAAAAGGTGGGGAGAAGCCTCCATGGGGCCTCTCTAGGAATCTCCTGGAAGGAAACAGGGCCTCCACCCTCCCTGTGGTTTCCCCAATCGCACGCATTATTTGCTTTTATATTGATTCCTATGGGAAAAAATTGCTTCTTCTTACAAACTCTTCTACTTAACAACCTGGTCACGGAATGAATCAAGTTCGTAAGTAGAGGTACCACTTTACTGGTCTTACTGTTATTTTGGTTTTAAAAGTCATGAGTCCTATGAACCAGCTATGAAACTTAGCTGATAAAAGTTTTATTGCATTCTTCCTGATAAAAGTTTTATTGCATTCTTCCTTGTTTTGTTATTAAACTTTTAAATTATTTTAACTATTTTAATGGATAGATGATATTGATTGTTTAGGCCATTTTTAATTGTGTGCACCACCTAGAGTCACAGAAAAGTGAGATGGGTGGGTGGCTATATAAATTCAGTCAGTCGGTCGGTCGATCGATTGATCGATCAATTGACCGATCAATCAATCAATCAATCTACAGTCCATCATTCCTCCAGTTAGTGATGGAGGATATTTTCTGTCTTTAACTTCCTTCCTTAAATATGGAAATATATTAGAAGTATCAGACAAATCTAGTGCCACTGAATGAGGGTTGTTTTTTTTCCTATGGTTTACTGTGAAATCTAATACTTTTGCCAGAACTCACACAAAGTAAGTGCTGTTATTTATGTACTGGAGAATATATCACATCCTTCAGAACAAGGAGAATAGATAATACGATGAACTGAAGCAAAACTGATATGATGTAACAGCAGCCAACATAATAGTGACTCAAACTGTGTTCTCTTTCTCTTTCATTGTGGCTTGAAAGAAGATAGAATGGTTTATCATGGTTGTTTTTTTCATAATTCATTCCTTAATGTATATTTTTAAGGTCTACACAGGTTGTTTCCAGTCATTAAATCTATGGTCCACTATGATTTTTTTTAAAGTTGGTGAAATTTTCCAGTGTGATCCCCGTCCCCTTCAATAAACATTACATAATGACTGCATCGTGCTATATATCAGATAGGAAGAAAATAGAAACATAGAAACATAGAAGACTGACGGCAGAAAAAGACCTCATGATCCATCTAGTCTGCCCTTGTACTATTTTCTGTATTTTATCTTAGGATGGATATATGTTTATCCCAGACATGTTTAAATTCAGTTACTGTGGATTTACCAACCACGTCTGCTGGAAGTTTGTTCCAAGGATCTACTACTCTTTCAATAAAATAATATTTTCTCATGTTGCTTTTGATCTTTCCCCCAATTAACTTCTTGTTCTTGTGTTCACTTTCCTATTAAAAACACTTCCCTCCTGGACCTTATTTAACCCTTTAACATATTTAAATGTTTCGATCATGTCCTCCCTTTTCCTTCTGTCCTCCAGACTATACAGATTATGTTCATTAAGTCTTTCCTGATACGTTTTATGCTTAAGACCTTCCACCATTCTTGTAGCCCGTCTTTGGACCCGTTCAATTTTGTCAATATCTTTTTGTAGGTGAGGTCTCCAGAACTGAACACAGTATTCCAAATGTGGTCTCACCAGCACTCTATATAGCGGGATCATAATCTCCCTCTTCCTGCTTGTTATACCTCTAGCTATGCAGCCAAGCATCCTACTTGCTTTCCCTATCACGTTGATGGCAAGTAAAATATTCAAGTCACGAAAATAAGAGAGCAGCCTCTCTTTAAATGTATGTATTCAGGCTGTATAATTATGGTTGGTAATGCTATAACCATGGCAGGGTGATTTGTTAGCCCGTGGATTGAACTAAGCAAATAAAAAACTATTTTATGGGAATTGGGTACTTGTTAATTTCTGGGCTCCTTCTGCAGTTTTATTTTTCGAGCTTTCGTGGGTATTCATTATAATAATGAGCCACTGATGCACTGCTGCTAATCGGCAGGTAGCTCTTAGTTCAGGAACTTGTTATACCTGTCATAATAAACTTCCTGAATTGATCCTTGAGCAATAACAAGCAAGTCAACAGGAAGCAGAGAAGTTGATTAAAAAATTATGACTCCAGACTCAGGAGGATGTGAAATAAGAGCTCAAGAATGAAAGGCAGATTATCATATGGATATTGAGCCCCCTTAAAGGGCTTGTTTGCCCATCATTGTTGAATCATAAAAAAGATGATTAATTTTCAGGGAAGCTTTTGAAAGCATTGGGTTTTAGACTGTTGAACAAGAAGGACCTTTAGTGGCATTTATTCAATGGATTGGAAAATTGACCTTGGCTTTTATCTCTTCTCTCTATGATGCAGTAGGGAGCACTTGAAGTATAAGGCAGCTGAAGATTTTCGTACAGTCTGCTTATTTGCCAGTCTTATTCATTTATTCAGTGAAGCTTTCCGAATGCTACTAGGCTCTTTTCAGGTCTTAAGATGATCTCAAATACAACATTATAATAAACAGAAGAGCACATGACTTGTGTTACTGTTCCCATGGCTATGAACTCAAGATTCCTAATGGCTAAATGTTAATATTTAACTGGTTTCGAGTGCATTAAAAATGCACAAGCCTAAAAGCCTGTACATAGTTTAAATGGTTTAAATATCTAATTGGTTATATTTAGTTTAGGTTGGAAAAATCCATTTAGCTTACCATGCTCCGTGTAGGTATTCAAAATAAAGCATCAATGATGGAAGGCTGTCTCCTCAAAGGGCAACCTTATAGTTTCCACTTGCCTTTATAGTGTTCCCTCGATTTCTGCGGGGGATGCGTTCCAAGACTGCCCGTGAAAGTCGAATTTCCGTGAAGTACAGATGCGGAAGTAAATACACCATTTTTGGCTATGGATAGTATCACAAGCCATCCCTTAACACTTTAAACCCTTAAATTACCATTTCCCATTCCCTTAACAACCATTTACCCACCATTACTACTGGTACTCACCATTGAATAAGACACTTAGTGATCCTGATATTTATAAACATAATTATTTATTAACAATAATTATTTTTTTGGTTATTTATTTGCAAAAATTATTAGTTTGGCGATGACATATGACGTCATCGGGTGGGAAAAACCGTGGTATAGGAAAAAGACTGCAAAGTATTTTTTAAGTAATATTTTTTTAAAAACCGTGGTATAGGCTATTCGTGAAGTTTGAACCCGCGAAAATCGAGGGAACACTGTATTCTATTTTTTTCCCTAACACTGAATCAGAATCTGCCTTTTTCTAATTCTCATGTCCATATTTTGGTCAACAAATTAAAATGGCAGGAAACATAACTATATCCACAATGCCATATAGCATTGATCACTCTATTGCTGAAGTCATATTTTCTGCAGTCGAGTTTAGAGCAGTTTACACTTAGTTTGAATCTATTACGTGCTCGTGTATTGTTGCGGTTGAAGATGAAGTAGTCATTAACAGGAAGGATATTTTGGTATATGATTTTATGAACTACAGTTATATTGGATTGGAGGCAACATAGTTATAAATTGGCTAATCGCAGTATTTCAAGTCTGGTGGAATAAGGTATTCTGTTGCGAGTGGAGGAGTGAAGGATTCTTCTTGGGAAATATTTCTGGATTCTCTCGATTGTATTTATGTCTGATATGCCATGCGGGTTCCAGACTGGTGAGCTGTATTCTAGAATTGGTCTAGCAAATGTTTTGTTTTGTTTGTGGGTATGCAAAACATACTTACCGTATATTAAGCTAAAAAAAATATCCTTGGTATTCAGAGAGCATGTTTACAGTCCCAAAAAATAACCTTAAATACTCCTCCAAATGTTCCTGTGTTAATATTTGCTAACTCTGGTATTCCTTGCATTAATCTTTAATCTTCTTTTGTTTCAGAAAAGAGTTCCACTTCTGTTGGCTAAGATCTTCTGGCTCTGTGTGTGGTCCACTCAACTCCGATCCAGCCAAATCTGACTAAGGAATTCCCTATCTAGGAATTGAGAATCCTATCTGGAAAACTATTCACGCACCATCTGAAATCTAAACATGAATCAATTGAAGTGTGTACTTACATACCGCATGTGGGACAGGGTATAGGGCAGGAATTTTTCCCTATCCCTTCGCAATTCTTTCCCTTTAACTCACATTTTTGTTGCCTGATCTCTACAGTCCTCCCCTGCTGTAGCTCTTGACATAGGCAGAATAACAGGCAGGGATTCACTCTCTCTCAGAAAAAGGCCCAGAACTGCATGTGGGGAATATCAATGCACACCCATTTTGCACAATGGGTGTGCAAAATCCTGGAAATTCTTCCTCTCCCAGACATGGTGCACTAAGAACACAAACATAACATTAACTGCTGGACCCAAAATTGAATTTCTCCACTAAGTTAAGGCAGCACTTTTAAAACAAGGGTGCATTTTTTTAAAAAATAAATAAATAAATCTGGGGTTACATTTTGCAACGACCCTTAAATTTGGCTGTGCGTAGAATCAGGAGTAATTTGGGACCACCCTGCTTGCTGTATATCTCTTCTCCCAACATCCTCTCCAGTTTTGTAGGCTCCCATTCATGGCTGCTCCGTTTGCTTACTTTCCTTTTGTTTATTTCTTTTTGACACACACACACCGGCACTTTCATCTTCCTGTCTGTCGTCATTTCTCTTTTCCTCTTGCTGCTCCCTTTTTCCTCCGAGCTCCTGAAAACAGTACCTATTGTTGTCTCTGTCTAAGGCCGTTCCCAGGCATATTGATTATACTGTACAGCAGAATGGTCAAACAACTGGCAACTTCAAATCTCAACTAACAGTCTTATATATTGGCAAAAAGAATCAGAACACAAAATACAAACTTGGAGGAAATGAACTTGTAGATGACCCTCACTCTGTCAAAGGCCTTGGAGTACTCATATCCCACGACCTAAGTGCTAGAGCAAATAATGCGTGTGACTGGGGAAACCACAGGGAGGGTGGAGGCCCTGTTTCCTCCCAGGAGATTCCTACACAGGCCCCATGGAGGCTTCTCCCCACCTTTTCTGGCCCTGTTTCCTCCCAGGAGATTCCTAGAGAAGCCCCACAGAGGCTTCTCCCTGCCTGTTCCAGCCCTGTTTCCTCCCAGGAGATTCCTAGAGAGGCCCCACGGAGGCTTCTCCCCACCTTTTCCAGCCCTGTTTCCTCCCAGGAGATTCCTAGAGAGGCCCCACAGAGGCTTTCCCCTGCCTTTTCTGGTTACAGTTTCGGAGGCTCGGGTTTGTAAGTGGAAAATGGTTCTTGAGAAGAGGCAAAAAAAATCTTGAACACCCGGTTCTTATCTAGAAAAGTTCGTAAGTAGAGGCGTTCTTAGGTAGAGGTAGCACTGTACTATGGTACAGATATCTCCAACCTTGGCAACTCTACAACTTGTGGACTTCAACTCCTAGAATTCTGGGAATTAAAGTCCACACATCATAAAGGTACCAAGCTTGGAGACCTCTGCTATGGTGGACAGTTTGGAGATTTAGAAGAAATGTTAAAAACCAAACACAATTTCTTTGCATGAGATTTCATGAAAGTCAATCTGTTTGCTATTGAAGTATTATGCATTTTGTGAATATTGGATGGTTGCTAGCACAGCTTTGTTCAAGCAATTTATATTCAAGCTTGGTTGGGAGAAGCTTGAATTGGAAGGCCAGGAGAAAAGCCATGAAGCGCAGTCTGTCCAATTAGAGGGAAGGGGAGGAACATATTTACTTATTACAGAAAAGAAGGAATAAATCTTCAAATGTTTAAAGGGTGTCAAATACAGTATTTGTGATTAAAATGTCATGGTATAATGCAGAACATTGTGGTTCTGTTCTGCAACCAGAATGGTGAGATCAAAGGCAGGCAAAGCCAAGCTACAGAAGGTTGCAAGCATAGTAAGCTATCAGAATTCATTAATGCTGGCACAATACAAGATTACACATCTTGCGGAATAAGTTTGCAAAAACCTGGAGCCTCCATATGTTGTAGAAGTTTATTGATGTAGACATTGTGGGAATACTCAGCCCCTGTGTGTTTCTGAATTAGGGTAAAATCAGAAGAACCTATCCAAGGACCAATCAACCACACCTTTACTCAATATGTACATGGGACCTATTAATCTGAAAGGAGTCATATCAGGCCTACTGGGACACAAAGTGGTGAATTAAGGTCAAGCATCCACCCACTGTCTTCCCAAGTTGAAGTACATTGCAATTCTACCAACTGCAATATAGTAGCCAGTGTGACACAGTGGTTAGAGTGCAGCACTGCAGGCTACTTCAGCTAACTGCTAGCTGTAGTTCAGCAGTTCAAACCTCACCACCGTCTCAAGGTTGACTCAGCCTTCCTTCCTTCCCAGTTGAGTAAAATGAGGACCCAAATTGTTGGGGGCAATATGCTGATTCTGTAAACTGCTTAGAGAGGGCTGGAAAAGCACTATGAAGTGGTATATAAGTCTACATGTTAATGCTAAATGCTAGTAATCTTCCCCAACATGGACACTCTCCAAATGTATAAACCTTTAGTTCCTACTGTAGCATCCCACAAAACTGCCTAGTAGGTGTTGTGGTTAGCTCTGGCCCAGCTCCTGCCCCAAGGA
Source organism: Erythrolamprus reginae (assembly GCF_031021105.1). Taxonomy (NCBI): domain Eukaryota; kingdom Metazoa; phylum Chordata; class Lepidosauria; order Squamata; family Dipsadidae; genus Erythrolamprus; species Erythrolamprus reginae. Next base: position 26,641,589 of record NC_091953.1, on the reverse strand, counting down.
ACGTGGAGGTGGAGGTGGGGGAGACATCCACATGCCGCAGGCCTGTTTTGCTCCCGATGGAATCTGCTGATGAAGCCTCCTCTGACCAAGGAAGCATGAGTGACAGGGAAGAGGGGAGTTTGGCAAACAGCCCAAGAGGAGATCAATCATCTGTATCATCCTTGGATTCTGAACAAGAATTAATGACACATCCACGCATGCGTAGAGTGATGCATAGGAGACAACAACTGAAGGATTATTACAAGAGAAAATGAGGCCACCTGTGTTTGGGTGGGGCTCCAGTAATTAGGGCTGCTGCTATAAATAGCAGCGTGTGGGTTTGGCCGTTGTGAATCCGATCGTAGTTCTTCAGGAATCGTGTATTGCTGTTTTCTGGACTTTGTTTGTTGATTTTTTCACGCCTTTGAAACCACAGCAGAGCAATGTGTGTGTGTGTCTCACTTCGTTGGAAGAAGAAGGGGTGTGAAATTTCTTCACAGCTGCTAGCTAAGTACTTAATGACTGCTTAAGGGAGATTGTACAGACTACCAGGTTGTTTTGGGACGAGTGCTCTTTGCAATACAAAAAGACTGCTTAGTTTATTTTGAATTTTGTGATAAAAAACATTGTTTTGAATTTTCAAACGTGTGTGTGTCTGCAATTTGTACCCTTGAATCTTCGGGAGGCTCCTACCAGAGAGCCTGGCAGAACAGTAGGGAGATAGCTATGCATTGTGAGATGACTATCATCAAAGGCCAATCCACACCCTACCTCATGTCAGAAGTCCTTCTTCCTCAAGTGGCTGGATCTCTTGACCTGCTGGAGAGTCACAGGTCACACTCCTCCCTCATTGCCTGAAGCTGCTCACATTATGTGGGTACTACAGGAAGTAGCTGGAGCACAGTGACTCTTATAATAATGTTGATGGCATGTGCAGCCTTAGAACTGATGTTAGGTATTAGCATCAGCTCTGGATTGAATTCCTGGCTTACTGACAGAGGATTGGGGATCTATCATATACAGTGGTACCGCTACCTAAGAGCGCCTCTACTTACAAACTTTTCTAAATAGGAACCGGATGTTCAAGATTTTTTTGCCTCTTCTCAATAACCATTTTCCACTTACAAACTCGAGCCTCCAAAACTGTAACCGGAAAAGGCAGGGAGAAGCCTCTGTGGGACCGCTCTAGGAATCTCCTGGGAGGAAACAGGTCCAAAAAAGGTGGGGAAAAGCCTCTGTGGGGCCTCTCTAGGAATCTCCTGGGAGGAAACAGGGCCGGAAAAGGTGGGGAGAAGCCTTAGTGGGGCTTCTCTAGAATCTCCTGGGAGTAAACAGTGGCTGGGAAAGGTGGGGAGAAGCCTTCATGGGGCCTCTTTAGGAATCTCCTGGGAGGAAACAGGGCCGGAAAAGGCGGGGCGAAGCCTCCACAGGGCCTCTCTAGGAATCTCCTGGAAGGAAACAGAGCCGGAAAAGGTAGTGAGAAGCCTCCACGGGGCCTCTCTAGGAATCTCCTGGGAGGAAACAGGGCCTCCACCCTGCCTGTGGTTTCCCCAATCGCACACATTATTTGCTTTTACATTGATTCCTATGGGAAAAATTTCTTCTTCTTACAAACTTTTCTACTTAAGAACCTGGTCACGGAACTAGTTAAGTTCGTACATAGAGGTACCACTGTACTATTATAGAGAGGCAGCTGTCAGAATGCTATGAAGAGAAAAGAAAACAATTCCATTTCTTTTTAAAGGGCAGGCAAGACCACATGGGGTATGACTTCTGGTTCTTTTGCCTTCAGATTTCTTCTACTTTTCATCTCAACTGTAAGCTAGAAGCATAAAGGTCTTATTTCCATGGTGCTGTTTGCTAATCACCTTCGGATGCATTGTGTTCCCTTGCTTAATTAGGGTCTGTGTGACTCTGTAGACTCTCTGATTCACAGTCGCAGAGCCTGTAGTAATAACACAATGCTACTGTGTATTGACAGTTTATCAACACAATGTTTCCAGTAGAAAAGAGGCAGATTGTTCTTTGTGTTCCAGAATATGGATTTTTTTGTGTGTGTGTTTTGTTTCCTGTGCAGAAAAAGCTTGAAATATGAGAGCCAAAAGTATGGGTTAGCCTGCTGACAACAAGGCTTTAGGGAAGTGTCTTTGCAGATGTCCTTCTTTAAGGATGTAGAGTTACCATGGAAATCTGTGACAGGCAAATCTGGTAGCTGTCAGTCTTTTAATGTACGCATTAACGGAAAACCTTTGTGGCAAAGCCATTTCTGTTTGCTCTGGAAGAAGATGAGCAAGATTTCTCAGGTGCAGTACAGTGGTACCTCTACTTACGAACTTAATTTGTTCCGTGGCCAGGTTCTTAACTAGAAAAGTTTGTAAGAAGCAGCAATTTTCCCCATAGGAATCAATGTAAAAGCAAATAATGTGTGTGATTGGGGAAACCACAGAGAGGGTGGAGGTCCTGTTTCCTCCCAGGAGATTCCTAGAGAGGCCCTACGGAGGCTTCTCCCCGCCTTTTCTGGCCCTGTTTCCTTCCAGGAGATTCCTAGAGAGGCCCTATGGAGGCTTCTCCCCACCTTTTCTGGCCCTGTTTCCTCCCAGGAGATTCCTAGAGAGGCCCTATGGAGGCTGCTCCCCGCCTTTTCTGGCCCTGTTTCCTTCCAGGAGATTCCTAGAGAGGCCCTATGGAGGCTTCTCCCCACCTTTTCTGGCCCTGTTTCCTCCCAGGAGATTCCTAGAGAGGCCCCACAGAGGCTTCTCCCTGCCTTTTCTGGCCTTGTTTCCTCCCAGGAGATTCCTAGAGAGGCCCCACAGAGGCTTCTCCCTGCCTTTTCTGGCCCTGTTTCCTCCCGGGAGATTCCTAGAGAGGCCCCACAGAGGCTTCTCCCCACCTTTTCTGGCCCTGTTTCCTCCCGGGAGATTCCTAGTGAGGCCCCACAGAGGCTTCTCCCTGCCTTTTCTGGCCCTGTTTCCTCCCAGGAGATTCCTAGAGAGGCCCCACAGAGGCTTCTCCCTGCCTTTTCTGGCCCTGTTTCCTCCCAGGAGATTCCTAGAGAGGCCCCACAGAGGCTTCTCCCCACCTTTTCTGGCCCTGTTTCCTCCCGGGAGATTCCTAGAGAGGCCCCACAGAGGCTTCTCCCTGCCTTTTCTGGCCCTGTTTCCTCCCAGGAGATTCCTAGAGAGGCTTCTCCCAACCTTTTCCGGTTACAGTTTCAGGGGCTCGAGTTTGTAAGTGGAAAATGGTTCTTGAGAAGAGGCAAAAAAATCTTGAACACCCGGTTCTTATCTAGAAAGGTTCGTAAGTAGAGGTGTTTGTAGGTAGAGGTACCACTATATTAGGAACCTACAATTAGTTTCCATTTTATAAAAACAAGATAGATAAGAAAAAGCAAATAACTTACGACACTCTTTCCTTTTCTTTGGATCAAGAACTGGACATGGGTCACGAGGTTTATGAGACAGTGGAGGTTGTTGATTCTCAGAATAGAAAATAGACAGTGGCCAAATATAAAACATACAGTTGGTGAATAAATACTGAGATTTTACCTTAAAAGCATGTGTCAAGCAAAACAAAACTTGGGATTTTTAAGAGCAAACCCCCAGTTTTCTAATTTTTCAGGAGCTTAAAGTACATATTTAAAAGAGATAGGCTATACTAGTGATGGCGAAGCTGTTTTTCCCTCAGGTGCCGAAAAAGCATGAGTATGCGCTATCATGCATGCGCAAGTGCCCACACCCATAATTCAACGCTTTGGGAGGGTGAAAACAGCTCTGGAGGCCAGAAACGGCCTGTTTCCCAACTTCTGGTGGGCCCAGTAGGCTCATGTTTCAACCTTCCCAGGCTCCAAAGGCTTCCCTGGAGCTGGGGAAAGGTAAATACGACCTCCTTCATCCCCCCCAGAGGCTCTCTGGAAGCCAAAAACACCCTCCCAGAGCCTCTATGTGAGCCAAAAATCAGCTGACCAGCACACACATGTACATTCGAGCTGAGGTATGGCAACAGTTTGCGTGCCAGCAGATATGGCTCCGTGTGCCACCTGTGGCACCCATGCCAAAGGTTCGCCATCACTGGGCTATACATTTAAAACTGAACATATGCACACAGAATGAATGATATCTTTGTTCAGCTCTTACTTGCTATTATTTTTTTTCTTCCCTAAGGATGTAAAAAAAACTGCTTGATATCAGTTCTGCATGGTTTTTAGGTAATTGTTCAGCAATATTTTCAGGCTGCCAGAGAATAGCATGAAATCTAACAGAGTAATGTGGTTACCCTTCTCATCAAATTACCTCAAATAATGACACTGTCACCAAAGCTCGCAAAGATTTAATAATATTTTAATCTGCTGCAAGACTTCTAGAACCTTCTATAAGAAGTTCAGTGGACATTTCTGTGTTCTTATGTAAGAATTCCATAATCTTGACAAAGTTCGTCTGATGATCATTATTATTAACTCCGTTTTGAAACTCTAGCTAATGCTATACTACATTGCCATTCTTTGCTTTGGCCTGCACTGTAATACTTTATATTTCCCACACAACTTATGTTTTAACTGTAGATTTTAAGTCTTTTTCCATAGTTTCCCATAAGAAAATTTGGGAATAGAGGACCACCCAATGATTTCACCTGGGATTTGATACAAAAGAAAGTAGGTTTCTTTAGAACAGCAACAACAACAACTACAACATATTAGATTTGTATGCCACCCCTCTCTCTCTGGTGCTCAGTGTGGACTTGTGCAAAGGTCTTCTTATCCACATGTGCCACTTGTTCCTCAAACTTTTATTTATGCATTTTTAAATGCAAGACGGTTTTTTTGGGGGGGGGAGAAGCAATTTTCCTCGTTTACCATGTCTTTTATAAATGTTATTGTGACAGCTTAATGCAGGCATTTTTCTGAATATTTTCCACTAATTATGTACTCGCCCTCTTCATTTTCATCAGCTACATAAATGCACTCCAATTCAGACCCAGGATTTGGTAAATGTGAATAAAAATAAGTATGAATCAGGTACACGTTTTTCATCCAGTTCTCTGCAGTTTAAAGCAATCTGATTACATAAACTGACTGGATTTCATAGCTGAGCTTCCTATCCAAAACATTAATCTGCAGACTGTTAAATCAGATCAGCTAAGGTTAGGCGTATTTCCCTCTGCGTGTGTATATAGTGTGTGTGTGTGTTTGTGTGTGTGTGTGCGTGGGAAGCTAGCCAGACCTGTTTTACCCAGAATAAATGATCTCTACTTGCTGTGTATTTCCTATTCCACAATGAATGATCTCTTAATGAAAGAAGCACTTTATGCCTCTTTCCAGCAATGATTTTTCCCATCTGCAAAGCTGTACCATATGCTCACCCAGCCTTTGAAATGCTCTCTCATGTGCTCTTACTAGATAAAATTTCATTACAGAACGTATAAACTTTGTTCACTTTCCAGATTCCAAACGGAGGAAGCACACGGCTTCATTTTTTACTGTCTGGCTTGATTAATAAAGCTGATTTTGCTGATAAGAGATGGCAAGGCTGCAATTGTCCTTCTCAGGTTCTTAAATACGAAAAATATTCTACTTGGCAAATACTCTTCAACTGTCCACATGCTAAAACATTCCAGGCAGGAAATAATTATATTCCAAATAAACTGCTCAAAAAATAAAGGGAACACTTAAAACAATACAATATAATTCCAAGTAAATCAAACTTCTGTGAAATCAAACTGTCCACTTAGGAAGCAACACTGATTGACAATCCATTTCACATGCTGTTGTGCACATTCAACTTTGTGCAGAACAAAGTATTCAATGAGAATATTTCATTCATTCAGATCTAGGATGTGTTATTTGAGGGTTCCCTTTATTATTTTTTGGAGCAGTATATATACAAAGCTATTGGTGCAAAATGCAGCAGTGTGTGTATCAAGGCACGCCCGTATCACTCCTTATTTACACAAGCTGCATTGGTTGCCAGTCGGCCTCCAAACACAATTCAAGGTGTTGGTTATTACCTTTAAAGCCCTAAATGGCTCAGGGCCACAATATTTACAGGACCGTCTCCTCCCTCATAGGTCGCTGCGGCCAGTAAGTGCCCACAGAGTCGGCTTTCTCCAGATCCCGTTCTCCAAACAATGTCAGTTGGCAGGACCTCAGGGAAGAGCCTTCTCTGTGGTGGCTCCGACCCTATGGAATCAACAACCCCCAGAGATTTCCATTATCTCCTCCCTACCAGTCTTCTTGAAAGCCCTCAAGGCCTGGCTTTTCCAGCAGGCCTGGAATTAGGATTGAATGTTTATATACAGTAATACCTTCTCTTACAAACTTAATTGGTTCCGGGACGAGGTTCGTAAGGTGAAAAGTTTGTAAGACGAAACAATGTTTCCCATAGGAATCAATGGAAAAGCGATTAATGCGTGCAAGCCCAAAACTCACCCCTTTTGCCAGCCGAAGTGCCCATTTTTGTGCTGCTGGGATTCTCCTGAGGCTCCCCTCCATGGGAAACCCGACCTCCAGACTTCTGTGTTTTTGAATCCCAGCAGCACAAAAACGGGCGCTTCGCTCACAACGGAAGTCCGGAGGTGGGGTTTCCTAGCGAGGGGAGCCTTCGGCTGGCAACAGAAGTCCGGAGACGGGGCATCCCAGCGGCAGCGGCTTGGGTTCGAAAATAGTTCAGAAGAAGAGGCAAAAAAATCTTAAACTCCCGGTTCGTATCTCGAAAAGTTCGTATGACGAGGGGTTTGTAAGACGAGGTATCACTGTAGTAGTTTTTATATTGTAGATTTTATTGATGTTTTTTATTGCTCTTTCTATCTTTATTATATTTATAACTGTTGTTAGCCACTCAGAGTCAGTTTTGGAGTGAGCAGCATATAAATGAAACAAACAAACAAATAAACAAACAAACAAATAACTAACTAACTATTATTATTATTATTAATAATAATAATAATTAGATTTGTATGCCGCCCCTCTCCGAAGACTCTAACTAACTAACTAACTAACTAACTAACTAACTAACTAACTAACTAACTAACTAACTAACCTACAATCTGATCCTATCCCTGTTTTATATTTCTGGAGGAGATAGGTTCATTCCTAATTTTAGGGAACTCTACGACATTCTACTTCCCAAGTTATAATGGTAATTGGTCACTACTTCTTCATTTTACCTATATTAAATGACTAATTTTTAATCTACACAGTTATTCCTCTTCATGCAAGAAACAGACCATTCTAAATTAAATATTAGAGTTATGTACATTTTTAAAATAATTTAGGAGAAGTGCTTTGGACTTCACATAAGTGCAACATCTCTTTACTATTGACTAAAGTAGTCCATATTTTTTCAGATGTGTTCAAAGTTCATTAAATCAATTAATAGCCATCATCTGCACTTGGTTCCCCAAATTTCGTGAAACTAATCAATAACTAACAGAATAACAGAGTTGAAAGGGATCCGTGAGGTCTTCTAGTCCAACCCCCTGCTCAAGTAGAAAACTGCATACCATTTCAAATGGATGTCCAATTTTTAAAAAAAAACCAAAAAAAACCCCAACCCTGCAGTGCTGGAGCATTTACAATTTCTGGGGGCAAGACATTCCACTGGTTAATTTGTTCTGAAAACTAACTTCTCCTTAGTTCTAGGTTGCTTCTCTTCTTGTTTAGTTTCTACCCTTTGCTTCTTTTCTAATTTTATTGAGTTTATATGTTTATTAAAAAAAATATCCTGCTCACTGTTGGACCACTGTTGCTTCTCTCTTCTCAAAATGATACAAGGAGGAGCAAATAATCTAAAAAATAATTCTAGCTTCCTTGTATCTGGCAGTGAAAGAATTATGCACGTTCACAGGGGTTATATTTCATGAAAAGCTTTATTGTTTGACAGATTTGCAAGGACAAATTTTTAAAACATGAGTGCCTTGTAGCCTTGGAAAAATGTCATTCCCGGATTGATGCATTGTTGCAGGTTGAAGTTGCTCGCACTGTTTGAAAAACCAAAAATGTGTTCAAGCTTTGAAGCTCAGTGCAATGAGACTGGGATGCTTAAGTGTATAGTAAAAGAAGAAGAGATAGGGTTATAATGAATGGGCGTTGAATGAACATGACTGACTGAAGTGAGTGAACAGTACAACGCTGAACAGAAAAACCATGTTTATTACAAATATCTTTTGGGTGCCTCCTATAGAGATGTACCACGAACAATGGAAAAGGAAAGCTTTTATAGAAACCGAAGGCTAGTAGATAGAAAGTCCTAGATCAGTGATGGAGAACCTACGGTACGGGTGCCACAGGTGGCACATGGAGCCATATCTACCCCACGAGCCATATCTACCGCACGAATCCCAGCGACCGATAAGGTCCCACAGAGTTGGCCTTCTCCGGGTCCTGTCGACTAAACAATGTCGTTTGGCGGGCCCCAGGGGAAGAGCCTTCTCTGTGGCGGCCCCGGCCCTCTGGAACCAACTCCCCCCAGAGATTAGAACTGCCCCCACCCTCCCTGTCTTTTGTAAGCTACTCAAGACTCATTTATACCGCCAGGCATGGGGGAGTTGAGATAGCTCTTCTATTATTGGATTGTACATGTTGTGTTTATTATTGTTGTTAGCTGCCCCGAGTCTGCGGAGAGGGGCGGCATACAAATCCAATAAATAATAATAATAATAATAATAATAATAATAATAATAATAATAATAATAATAATAATATTATTATTATTATTATTATTATTATTATATCTGCCGGCATGGGAACTATTGCCCTAGCTCAGCTCCAACACACGTGTGCATACTAGCCAGCTAATTTGCAGCTCACACGGAGCCCCTGGGAGGGCATTTTCGGCTTCCAGAGGTCCTACAGGGGGATGGGGAGGGCGTTTTTGCCCTCCCCAGGCTCCAGGGAAGCCTCTGGAGCATGGTGAGGGTGAAAAACAGGCATACCGGGCCCATCTAAAGTTGGGAAATGGGCTGTTTCTGGCCTTCAGAAGGCCTCTGAGGTGGCAGGGGAGGCAATTTTTGCCCTCCCCAGGCATTGAATTATGGGTGTGGGCACTTGGGCAGGCATAATAGTGTATGCGCACATGCTTTCGGCACCTGAGGGGAAAAAGGTTCACCATCACAGCCCTAGTTTGTCGGGCCAGTTTCAGGAGGTTAGGCAGATTTTTGTCCTGAGGTACGTAAGGTTATTCTATGTGAGGCAAAAAAAAAGCCCTTCAGGGGGGCAGCGGAGCCTGGGAAATCCATTTTTTAAAAAGAGGGTATGTTGAGGTGATCAGCTGATGGAAACATAGAAACATAGAAGACTGATGGCAGAAAAAGACCTCATGGTCCATCTGGTCTGCTCTTATACTATTTCCTGTATTTTATCTTGGGATGGATATAGTATGTTTATCCCAGGCATGTTTAAATTCAATTACTGTGGATTTACCAACCACGTCTGCTGGAACTTTGTTCCAAGCATCTACTACTCTTTCAGTAAAATAATATTTTCTCACGTTACTTCTAATCTTTCCCCCAACTAACTTCAGATTGTGCCCCCTTGTTCTTGTGTTCACTTTCCTATTTGTGGAGGGGGACGGGGGATGAAAGTTTGGGGTTTCTCTAGTCTACAATTCCCCTGTAAGAGCTGCTCTTGTATTATTTACTGTTGTGAGTGAGCCTAGATCAACTTTGATAATGTCAGATGAGAAGGGGCCAGGCCGATCCGGCTACACTGTGCCCATGGCCTTGCCAGGGTTGTACAGGAAAAGGAAGTAATCTGTACTGTATAGCTCTAGAGTTGCTGATTCGTCATACAGAGGGTGAAAAGGAGAGAGATGAGGGTAAAGAGGGGGCAGAGGTGTTAATACAGACTATTTCCAAGTCAGAAGAGGAAGAAGGGGATGTTAGAGACAATGACCCACTGCTGCATCCTAGATTTAGAAGACTTCAGAGTAGACAGGAGAAATTGTACAGGAAAAGGAAGTAATCTGTACTGTGTAGCTCTAGGGGTATAAAAGAGTGGGAGTCTAGGCAAATATTTGTGAAGTTGCAACTTTTAAATAATGGAGGTTGATTTCTGTGTGCTCCAATAAATCTGCTCAGAAAATCCTGGACTTCTGCTCTAAAAAGGCCCTTCACCTGAAATCCTGAAATGCCCAGGCGTTTGGTAAGCTGCCAGTGCTAATTTGATGTATTGAGGACTTATCTAAAAGGGAACCACAATGATTTAACCTTTAGTGTGGCTCCTGGAGTAATTATTCAGAGGCTTCAGGTTGGAATGCCAAGTACAGAGATATAAGAAGCTGCTTGGGGATGAGGTGATGTGATTCCTTGGAAAAAATGGTGTAAATAAAGTTGGTTTAAAGAAGTGGAGAGCATTTCCTGTTTGATTACGCCCAGCTCAGAACATTTTCTGGGGAGGATTCTATACTATGCTTTGATTTAGGTAGGAGGGGAGAGGGCTTTGATTGGAGCAGGAAGGGTCAATTGATTGGAGCAGGAAAGGTCAAGAGCCGGGGTGGAACAGCTGGTAGAGTGCTGTACTGCCAGCTGTTCTCATCACCAGCTCAAGGTTGACTCAGTCTTCCATTCTTCTGAGGTGGGTAAAATGAGGACCTGGATTGTGAGGGCAATATACTGGCTCTGTTAAAAAGTGCTATTGCTAACATGTTGTAAGCCGCCCTGAGTCTAAGGAGAAGGGCAGCATTAAAAAAAATCAATCAATCAATCAAACCAACCAACCAACAAATAAATAAATAAATTTGGATCTGTACACCTTAGGCCAGTAATGGCGAACCTTTTTTTGACTTGGGTGACAAAAGGGTGTGCGTTATGGTTGCACATGCGTGCCCACACCCCTGATGCTATTCCCTTTCCCCTGCGCATGCGCACAAGTCCCGCACTGCCCCCCCATGCATGTTCACAATCCCTCTGCCTTCCCCTGCGTGTGCTCACAGGCCTCACTGAAGCCTCTGGACTTCCGGCAGGCCTGATGGGCTGTTTTTTGCCATCCCCAGGGTTCAGGAGAGCCTCCTGAAGGCTTCAGTGAGGCCGAAAATCAGCTGGCCAGAACACACATGTACACTGGAGCTGGCATAGGGCAACACCTCACGTGCCTTCAGATATGGTTCCACATACCACCTGTGCCATGCGTGCCATAGCTTCCCCATCACTGCATTAGGCAAAGAGATGAACTGGGCTCAGTGTTGGGCTGCCCCTGGTATGCCTGGGATCGGCGATCCATTAGTGGAAACAGCAAGGCGTACATATCTGCGTGTCTCCACGCACCTCTGCACAAGAATTTGCTTCCGCGCATTCGCGGAAGCCAAGAAATAGACAAAAATTTGTGATTTTTGGCGATTTACGGCCTTTCTCTGCTGCTTTGCATCTGCGCATCCCCGCGCTCTCCCACATAAGAATTTGCTTCTGCACCTGTGTGGAAGCAAAGAAATAGGCAAAAATTGGTGAGCAAAGCCTTTCTTTGCTTCTGCACATGCGCAGAAGCAAAGAAATCGCTGGAATTTCCCGAAACTCATGTCCTTGCATGAGATTTTGGCAATTTTCATCTATTTCTTTGCTTCCTTGCATGCGCAGAAGCAAATTCTCACATGGGAGTGTGTGTGTGCCCCCGCCGACCCTAAGTGTGCCCATGCTGGCTTACGGGACCAATTTGGTAGGGAAAAGTTGGTGCGGCCCTTCACTGACTGGGCTTGACCCTGGTGATGACCAAAGGAATGGGAGGAAAAAGAGTGACATCTCCATTTTCTTCTTTGGTTTGTTTTCTCTGTTACACTAGCCATGTTTTAAATTTAAAACAGTGTAATATTTAAAATGAATATAATCTATCTGTAAAAACAGTATTAAGGGAAATCATTGGTCTTAAAGAAGGAAGGCTGGCCTGGGACAAAAAGCTAGGAGGGAGATAGGGAGTACAGTGGTACCTCTAATAATAATAATAATAATAATAATAATAATAATAATAATAATAATTTATTGGATTTGTATGCCGCCCCTCTCCGTAGACGCCTCTGGCTTATGAACTTTTCTAGATAAGAACCAGGTGTTCAAGATATTTTTGCCTCTTTTCAAGAACAATTTTCCATTTAGAAACCTGAGCCTCCAAAACGGTAACTGGAAAAGTTAGGGAGAAGTCTCCATGGGGCCTTTCTAGGAATCTCCTAGGAGGAAACAGGGCCAGAAAAAGCCTCCCTGGGGCCTCTCTATGAATCTCCTGGGAGTAAACAGGGCCTCCATCCTCCCTGTGGTTTCCCCAATCATATGCATTATTTGCTTTTACATTCTTACCAACTTTTCTACTTAAGAACCTGGTCATGGAGTGAATTAAGTTCGTAAGTAGAGGTACCATTGTACTTGGAGGGTTTCGCCTGTCTATTTTATATCACTACATACTGTGACTAACAAATCTGGCCTACTGAAATCCAGATGGCCGCTAGTTGATTGCAAGGAGATAATTTCTCTATATTGCTTTCCTTCCAAATTCGGGGTTTTGGAGCCCAGAGGGGATATATTTAATAAATACAAATGTGTGGTGCCTCATTCATCAAATCATTTACTAGATATGGACAGATCTATCTTCTATGCAGTCCATGCCAATTTTCATAAGCTCAGTCAAGCAACAAAACTTTGCATTTATATTGCGTGCATTTTTCCCTAAAACTGCACTCTTGTATACATTTTCTTCCACTATTAAATTTTTATGTGCCTTTGCCCTTGAGACAAACATTTTTATAGCTGACAACAGCAGTTGCAAAATTTAGGAAAAGCATGTATTCTGAAGGATGATCTATATCATGTTCTGCACATTAGTTTGGGGTGTGTGAATGAAATCCACTTAGAAAATTATCTCTAGTAAACTTAGGGGTGTTTCATATTCTAAAAGATAACAGAACAAATGACAATAATACTTTATTAGGTGGCAAAAGAGGAAGTTAGGAAGACCCTGGAATTTTTTTTATTAGGTGTATTATCTCAAAAATACAAAAAAGATATACAACATCTGATAATACACATTTTAACAGCAACAAGAATAGTTTTTGCTCAAAGAGGAAAGCATGTAGAAGTTCAAAAAGAAGAGGAAATAATTAGGAAAATTATTGAATGTGCACAGCTGGATATGATGACGAGGCGGTTGAAGGGTAAAGAAGAGATTGAATACTATAAAACGTGGGATAGGGTCTATATTTGGTTGAACAGAAGAAACACCTAAAAAATCAAGACTATAAAGTGTATTACTATAAAACTGTAAATAATATGAATACTTGTAAATAATAGAAAAACATAAGCATATTTTTTTTCCTTTTAGTATGATCTGATTGACAAAGGGTTTTCTTTAGAGACTTCTACTAAGAGCGGGGAGATTAGAGCTCCTTTTTTGTTGTATGTACTGTTGTTTTTTCTATGTATTTATGTCAATGTTTTGTCTTATTTTTGAAAAATAATATATATATATTTGGAAATTTGGAAACCAGCCCTAAACAAAAAAAACATCATAATCATCACCATGTCAATCCTTCAACTAAATGTGATTCCACCAACCAATCAAATCATTAAAACATAGCCACCCAATCTATTTGCTACATTCAAACCAAATCTCCACCCCCACCACTATTTATAAGGAACAAATGGCAGTTGCAAACAAACTATATTTACAGCAGCACGAAGCTTACAACTTCAGCTTGATTATGGTGAATGTGATTTCACTGAAATGTCGCATAGATACTCAAAATATTACACGGGGCAAAACCCGAACTTACAATATATATATATGTGTGTGTGTGTGTGTGTATATTGTTCTGATAATATATATATATATATATATATATATATATATATATATATATATATATATATATACATACATATATAATATATATAATATATATATATATAATATATATATAAATAATATATATATATATATATATGTAGATTGTTCTGAGTTCGGGTTTTGCCCTGTGTAATATTTTGTATATATATATATATATGTTTTCGTAAATTTTCACGGGTATATGTATGTAGATTGTTCTGAGTTCGGGTTTTGCCCTGTGTAATATTTTGCATGTTTATGCGACGTTTCAGTGAAATCACATCCACCATCATCAGGCTGAAGTTTCCAACAACAGCACGAAGCTTGGAAACTTCAGCCTGATGATGGTGGATGTGATTTCACCGAAACGTCGCATAAACATGCAAAATATTACACAGGGCAAAACCCGAACTCAGAACAATATATATATATATATATATATATATATATATATATGTATATGTATATGTATATGTATATGTATATGTATATGTATATGTATATGTATATGTATATGTATATGTATATGTATATGTATATGTATATGTATATGTATATGTATATGTATATGTATATATATATATTATAAAACATGTTTTTTGCTGAATATATATATACTGTATATATGTGAAGGGATTGGATACTGTAGCTTAGAGGATAATTCTCTGCCTTACAAGGCAAAGGTTGCAGGTTCAAGTCCCAGTGGGTATGGCTAGCTAATGAGACCAAAATAAGGCTGAAATAGATCTACCCTAGTCTCCCTTAATTTTCAAATTCAGCACACACAAAAAAGTGACACATACAGATAGAATTGTCGGCTATCAATAAAATTAACTGCCTTGGAAATGGCCCTGGGTTGGGCCGAGAGGCAAATAAGGAGCTGTGGTGTTCCTTCAATACACCAGGGTGATTCGACACAAAAATATGTAACCCTTCCCTGGTGCAGAGCTGAAGGGATTGGATACTGTAGCCTAGAAATTAATTCTCTGCCTTACAAGACAAAGGTTGCAGGTTCAAGTCCCAGTGAGGGTATGGCTAGCTGATGTGGCCAAAATAAGGCCGAAATAGATCTATCCTAGTCTCCCTTAATTTTCAAATTCAGCAAAGAACATGTGACCTATATACTTTATTAGGTGGCAAACCAGAAATGAAAATTCTTGCTATTAATCATTTTGATGACACTTTTTATTTGTGGATCTAAACCACATACGTGGATTATTTAGATCCTGACTCAATATTTATAAGGCATTATCAACCATATCAATCAAGGTTTTACTAATTATTTATTCATCAGGGCAAACAAATTATCAATTATTTTATTTAACCCTTAACCAAAAGTCCACCATAAAAAAATAGCATAATTGCAAAATGTGCCAAATGTTGCTCAAAAGACCCAAAAGCTCTCATAATTACATGCAATGTCTTTAATTTTTCAGGTTATTACAGTCTTAGCTGATGACATCACCAGATAATTAAGAAGCTGGAAAGTAATGATGGATTTTCTGCTATGATTATTTCTTAATTTGCCGCAATCCTGACTAAGATTCCAGCAGATTTCTTACACAATGAATGATTGTCCTGGTTTTGCAGCATATTCAAAGTAATATTTAGCATATTCATATTGTGATAGATGTTTTTCATATTCTCTCAACTAACCGGCCAAGTTCCTTTTATGAAATTTAATCAATTCTATTTATATTTATATTTTCTTTTCTGCATTAAAACTCTGTGACTTTAACATGGCAGGCAATTCAAAGAGCAGTTATTATTGTTTTTCCAAATATAGATATGTTGATGGGAAAAGATGCATCTACTTAGAAAAGAGGTCTTTGTTTATTTATTTTTTAGGAAAAACATTTTAATTCAATTGTATTATTTTTTTAGTGTTTCCACTGTGCAATTCCAGCAAGATATAATTATTCGAAAAGCACAGATGCCAAATGCAAAAACCAAACTTAAAAATAAGAATTCATGTAAATACCACAATTCATGTAACCCTCGTACCACTTAGACCAGTGGTTCTCAACCTGGGGGTCGGGACCCCTTTGGGGGTTGAACGACCGTTTCACAGGGGTCGCCTAAGACAATTTCCCCATGGTGTTAGGAACTAAAGCTTCTATTCTGGCACCTTGGAACATATTTTTATAATCTGACAATCCGGCATTTACAGTGGGGGGTATCCCTCTGACCTTCCTGCCAATCAGATTTAAGCTCTGTTGGGAGAATTGGTGCTAGACTTATGGTTGAGGGTCACCACAACATGAGGAACTGTATTAAGGGGTCACAGCATTAGAAAGGTTGAGAAACACTGACTTAGACCATTTACAGCTGTAATAAAGGATTGTCTTCAAATACTACAGCATGTAACGGAATAGGTGCTGCAATTTGAAACAGCAACCATTTAAAACATTAAATAATTATATAAATAATTATCTCCAAGATTCCATGATGAAGTCATGTTGGACATTTTTTCTTATTGGCAGCCTACTACTGATTTTTAAGGAACTCAATTTGAGTGAAGATTCTTCAAGGTGATAGTGAAACCTTTGCTTAAATACTTGATCTGAGGTCTTTAAAACTGCAGATCATGAATCAGATATCCTTCACAAAACTTTGAGTTGTAGCCTGTAAGTTCCCCCAAGGACTTTGTGTTGTCTTTGGTGGCATATCAGGTATTCCTTGTTTATTTATTACATTTATTTTATTTATTTTTATTTATTCATTTGTCCAATACACAATACATATGGAAGAGAATAGACATGAAGTAATATATATAAAGATAATATGTAAAAATAGAGGAGAAGATATATGAAAGGAAGAAAATATATATGATATATGAGATAAAGGAAAGACAATTGGACAGGGGATGAAAGGCACACTAGTGCACTTATGTACGCTCTTTACTGACCTCTTAGGAACCTGGAGAGGTCAATCGTGGATAGTCTAAGGGAGAAATGTTGGGGGTTAGGGGTTGACACTATTGAGTCCGGTAATGAGTTTCACGCTTCGACAACTTGATTGTTAAAGTCATATTTTTTACAGTCAAGTTTGGAGTGGTTAATATTAAGTTTGAATCTGTTGCGTGCTCTTGTGTTGTTGCGGTTGAAGCTGAAGTAGTCATTGACCGGTAGGACGTTGCAGCATATGATCTTGTGGGCAATACTTAAATCGTGTTTTAGGTGCCGTAGTTCTAAGCTTTCTAGACCCAGGATTGTTAGTCTATTTTCGTAGGGTATTCTGTTTCGAGTGGAGGAGTGAAGGGCTCTTCTGGTGAAATATCTTTGGACGTTTTCAAGGGTGTTGAGGTCCGAGATGTGGTATGGGTTCCAGACAGATGAACTGTATTCAAGGATGGGTCTGGCAAAAGTTTTGTAGGCTCTTGTGAGTAGTGTGAGATTGCCGGAGCAATTTCTGTACCATGTATTTCAATTGCAGGGAGTATATAAAATTGGCAGTGCATTAATTACAACATGCATAATAGCTCAATACTAATTAAACCAGAATCAATTAAAGCCAGGTCCCCACCTCTTGGGCCACAGACCAGCACAGATCCATGGCCTGCTAGGAACTAGGCCATGCAAGCAAGTGAAGCCCCATGCATGGAATTCAAGCCCCATGCAAACCACACATCCCTGATCCATGGAAGAATTAACTTCCGGTCCCCGATGTCAATGCCGATGTACTGATAGTTTAATCATTGTTGTGTCATTGGCAGAATTGCCTTTCAATTTCTGATTCTAAAGCATTTAGGTTTTAGGGAAATTCAGAATTATCAAAATTGTAATAATACTTTCAAGCAAGAGCTGGAAGACAAATACTATATTACTAGGAAGTGTATATTAGAAGTAATAGTCTACCTAGTCTAACTAGACTGTGTATTTATTAATTTGATTTTGTCAAGTACGTATTGGTGGTATGCAAAATATAATAATATTTATATACATGATAGAAACATAGAAGATTGATGGCAGAAAAAGACCTCATGGTCCATCTAGTCTGCCCTTATACTATTTCCTGTATTTTATTTTATTTTATTTATTTATTTTATTTCATTTATTTATTTAGTCCAATACATAATACACATTGAATAGATATGTAGGATCTTAGGATGGATATATGTTTATCCCAGGCATGTTTAAATTCAGTTACTGTGGATTTACCAACCACATCTGCTGCGAGTTTGTTCCAAGCATCTACGACTCTTTCAGTAAAATAATATTTTCTCACGTTGCTTCTGATCTTTCCCCCAACTAATCTCAGATTGTGCCCCTTGCTCTTGTGTTCACTTTCCTATTAAAAACACTTCCCTCCTGAACCTTATTTAACCCTTTAACATATGTAAATGTTTCAATCATGTCCCCCCTTTCCCTTCTGTCCTCCAGACTATACAGATTGAGGTCATTAAGTCTTTCCTGATACGTTTTATGATACTAGTAACAGAGAAACATTAGGACATGGGACGAAAGGCACTCTGGTGCACTTAGACTGTTGTTACCAAGTAACCCAGCAATTGCAATTCACTGGTATTGTGTAAATAGCCAACCTTGGGAGGAGACCAGGAACTTTTGCAATAAAACTTTTTGCCCAGAATCATTCTATTTTTGTAATCCTGTATGTGACAATTGACCAAGACTGTTCTGTTCCTTAAATCTAATCCTTGCTTTGACTACTTAGATGACTCAGTTTCTACAGATCTCTGAACTTACTTTGCCTAGAGGAAAACATTTTCTTGAATCATGGACTGAATCTTGATCCCATCTCTGTCTACTCTGCTGCTTTTGATCCAGAGAAGTGTGACTATGACTCTTAGCTCACCATGTGAAACCTAGAAAAAGACAATTACAGCGCATTCTTATTCTGTCTTTCCTCTCTTGCTGCATGGTCAACGCCCACAACCCTCTCTTTCTTTCTCCTATTTTTGACATTACTTTCCCTGCCAACCTATAAACTTATATGTGATTCGCGTAGCACCTTCTCTAAATGGGCAGAATGGCAAAGAATCTCTCCTATATTCCTTTATATATCTTTTCTTCCATTCCTATATCTTTTGTTCTATTCTTTCATTGATGTATTTGATTCCTATATCTTTTGTTCTATTCTTTCGTTGATATATTTTACTATGAGTATATCCTCTTTACTATGAGTATATCCACACCACCAACCAAAATAACACAAAATGACACTCTAACACATTGTGATGCATTGTGATGCTTTGTATATCACCCTCTGCGGGGGCCTCTTATAAAAAGAAAAAGGTCAAATATCTATATACACCATCAGGATAGACATAACCAGCTGAGGCCGAGGCTTCATCTAGTGGTGGCAACATTTACCTCCAGTCCTGATCAGGACTAGAAATTGGGACCATGGGGAGGAGTAGCAGCTTCAACTATTCACCACGGCCACACAATGACAAGTGCATGGCAGCCCCAGCGGGGACCTTCCTGGGTGTGGATGAGAGGCGGCCTGCTATTGGTTCATCGCTAGTGGTCAGGATGAATCCTAGAAGGTGATTGGTCAGTGAACGTTTCCTGTGCCTCTACTCTTCCTGTCACTGATAGCTAGAGGGATTGTGAGAGGAATGTTTATGTTCCGATGGAAGCGGCTGGCGGTGGGCCGCATAAATGGCCTCTGTGGGCCATATCCGGCTCACGGGCCATAGTTTGGGGGCCCATGTTTAATTTCCCCACGGCACACCTGACCATTAGTGTTGGGCGAACCCAACAAAGTTCGGGTTTGACACCCGAACCTGAACCCGAACTTTTGTCAAACTTTCGAGTTCGGCGCTCGGGAAAGCACCAGGAAGCGCCACCGCCCATCTGTCACCTTCTGGAATAGCCAGGGTGCTTCCCAGCGCTCTCCCAAACCCGAACTTTTGCCGAACTTCCGGGTTCGGCGTTTGGGAGACCTGCAAGAAGCGCCCAGGCTGTTTCTGAAGGTGACAGCTGGGCGGCAGCACTTCCCAGAACAACCGGGAAGCTGTCGGCCAATCGGGAGACGCAAAAGGAGGTGGGGAATCCCACCAGGGGATTCCAGGGGCGGAGCTTTGACATCACTGGGACGTCCTTCCTGGAGTCCCTTTTTCAGCGGGTCTGGAAGGACCTCTCAGTGATGTCAAAGCTCCACCCCTGGAATCTCCTCGTGGGATTCCCCACCTCCTTTTTTGCCTCCTGACTGGCCGACAGCTCCCTGGCTGTTTTGGAAGGTGACAGTTGGGTGGCGGCGTTTCCTGGCGCTCTCCCGAACCCGAACTTTTGCCGAAGTTTTACAAAAATTCAGGCTTGGGTTCGGTATACCGAATGGCACAAAGTTCGGTACGAACTCGAACTTTGCAGGTTCGGTTCACCCAACACTACTGACCATGTCTCACGGCACA
This sequence comes from Erythrolamprus reginae, assembly GCF_031021105.1. Taxonomy (NCBI): domain Eukaryota; kingdom Metazoa; phylum Chordata; class Lepidosauria; order Squamata; family Dipsadidae; genus Erythrolamprus; species Erythrolamprus reginae. Next base: position 26,621,442 of record NC_091953.1, on the reverse strand, counting down.
CTAGTGTGCCACAGCACACTGGTTGAAAAACACTGCTCTAGAGCCACACATTGCCGACCCCCGATGTAGGAACTCAGTCTTTCTGAGCCTCTTACATTACATCAGCCGTTAATACCATCCAGCTTCTTCACTCAATAAACTTGGACCGTTTCCACTATTTTAGCATTCTTTTGACTCTGTTTCTATACAGCACAACAAAGGAAGATCAGGGTAACCTTCAAAAATAGCTTCTTGTCAGGAAGTTGCTTTCAGATGTGTGGAACCCAGCCAATTTGTATGATGTATGCAAACCAGCAGGTGCTAAAGGAACAAAAACATGTGAGCCATCAGCCTAATCACACAGCCACTCGCTAATTACATTTCGACAAACATCCTCTCTGGAAAACACTTGAACTGCAATTAGGTGTTGCAGGCTGATCTTGCTTACGCTCTTGGCATGCTCGAAGGAGGGGTGTCTTAACATGATACTCCAACCACACAGGGCATGTGTCACTCCACGCATTTGAGCATCCGAACGTGTGTGTCTTAATCCACGGTGGTTAAGAATAGCATTATATTTGAAGAGCAGTGTAGCCGCACTCCTGGCTAAATGAATCACACACACACACATACACAAATTCCTTCCTTTCATGCTGGGGAAGGAAATGTGTTGTGCACATCCTTTTCTGCATTGCATTTATCCCTTTAGATCAGTGTTTCCCAGCCTTGGCAACTTGAAGATATTTGGACTTCAACTCCCAGAATTCCCCAGCCAGCATTCGCTGGCTGGGGAATTCTGGGAGTTGAAGTCCAAATATCTTCAAGTTGCCAAGGTTGGGAAACACTGCTTTACATCATGCTGGGTTTCTTAATCTTTCTTAAGCAGGATTCCAGCCTAGATTTGGCACTGAATGACAGCGTTTGCCATGGCGGCGGAATTTAGGAGGAAGATAGGGTGAATAAATAGAGTGCTGGTGAGACCACATTTGAAATACTGTGTTCAGTTCTGGAGACCTCACCTACAAAAAGATATTGACAAAATTGAACGGGTCCAAAGACGGGCTACAAGAATGGTGGAAGGTCTTAAGCATAAAACGTATCAGGAAAGACTTAATGAACTCAATCTGTATAGTCTGGAGGACAGAAGGAAAAGGGGAGACATGATCGAAACATTTAAATATGTTAAAGGGTTAAATAAGGTTCAGGAGGGAAGTGTTTTTAATAGGAAAGTGAACACAAGAACAAGGGGACACAATCTGAAGTTAATTGGGGGAAAGATCAAAAGCAACATGAGAAAATATTATTTTACTGAAAGAGTAGTAGATCCTTGGAACAAACTTCCAGCAGACATGGTAGATAAATCCACAGTAACTGAATTTAAACATGCCTGGGATAAACATATATCAATCCTAAGATAAAATACAGAACATGGTATAAGGGCAGACTAGATGGACCATGAGGTCTTTTTCTGCCGTCAGACTTCTATGTTTCTATGTTTCTAAAACCCTGATAATTCTTGTATATCTCTCAGCAGCTTCGGAGATTACAGAGAAGTCGCATATGGCTAGACTGGCGGTCTAAAAGCTAGACTCTCCATCCTTGTTTCTCAAATTTGGCAGCTTTCAGATGAGTAGAATCCAATTCACACAATTCCCCAGCCAGCCTCCAGGAGTTGGAGTTTACACACTCAGGTTGAGAAATACTGCTCTGGGTTAATGTTATTTGTGTATCTTGAATCAGAACCAACGATGGGCTGCTGCCACGGGCATAGGGGTAGTTAGTTTATGCACTATTTATTGAATACATAATAATAATAATAATAATAATAATAATAATAATAATAATAATAATAATTTATTAGATTTGTATGCCGCCCCTCTCCGAAGACTTGAGGTGGCTCACAATAATAACAAAAAACAATATTATAGCGAAACAAATCTAATATTAAAAAAGAAGCATATAAAACCCTATCATATTTAAAAACCAAACAACACATACATACAAACATAAAATATAAAGAGCCTAGGGGGAAAGAGTATCTCAATTCCCCCATGCCTGGCGGTATAGGTGGGTCTTGAGTAGTTTACAAAAGACAAGAAGGGTGGGGGCAGTTCTAATCTCTGGGAGGAGTTGATTCCAGAGGGCCGGGGCCGCCACAGAGAAGGCTCTTCCCCTGGGGCCTGCCAAACGACATTGTTTAGTCGACGGGACCTGGAGAAGGTCAACTCTGTGGGACCTAATCGGCCGCTGGGATTCGTGCGGTAGCAGGCGGTTCCGGAGGTATTCTGGTCCAATGCCATGTAGGGCTTTAAAGGTCATAACCAACACTTTGAATTGTTTTTTAATTGTAATTCCTTCAATAATAATAATAATAATAATAATAATAATAATAATAATAATGATGTGAAAGTGGTCCCAGTGGTCCTTGGCATGCTGGGCGCAGTGCCAAAGGATCTCAGCGGACATTTGAAAACCATCGGAACTGACAAAATCTCCATCTGTCAATTGCAAAAGGCTGCTTTACTGGGATCAGCAAACATAATTCGCCGCTACATCACGCAGTCCTAGGTACTTAGGATGCGCCCGACTGGTGATGAAATACGAAATCCAGCATAGTGATCTCGTTTGCTGAGTTGTATTGACATAATAATAATAATAATAATAATAATAATAATAATAATAATAATAATAATAATAATAATAATAATAATAATAATAATAATAATAATTATTATTATTATTATTATTTATTAGATTTGTATGCTGCCACCGGTGGAAATGAAGATGTGTGCACAGCTCCAACATCGTCGGCTGTCACTTCCTGGATTACTGCTCTCGGCTCGGCTTTCCTTTTTTTCCCTGCTGCATCTGTGCTCCTTGCTTTTTTCCTCTTTCCTTCTTCTTTTCCTCGGATGAGCTTCCTTCTCTCCTGGCCGGCTTCCCTCCAGCCTTACGCGGCCACCTCCCGCCTGAGGTGCAAACAGAAGGCGTGGGTGGAAGCGGCGCTGAGAGCATTTATGCTTCTGGCAGCACCCGTTCGCCTAGCTACCCAGTCTGAGACAGAGGGGCGACCCAGGAAGGAGAGCACGGGAAACGCGAAGCAAACTGTCACCCCAGCGAGCGACACTGGTAAGGTTGTAAGTCGAGGACTTAACAGTTCACTTGAACGATAATGATCGTTCAAGCCACTCCCACCTGGTCACATGGCCAGCAAGCCACTCCTACACAGTCACATGACCATTAAACCACACCCACAAAATAATCCACACCCACAGTGTGGCAGTAAAAATTTTGGCTGCCCATTACTGTTTGTACCCCAAAAGTGTTCAAACTTTATCAAACTGATGAATTTAAAGGACAATGGAAATGCTGTATACAATATTAAATATTTGGCTGCAAAACCAGTGTATTTCTTCCCAGCTCTAAACAATCCGCAAAGTTGCATTTTTATGTGGTATCATTAAAAAGCAGTTAGGAACCTGGTGGTTAATTTGGAAGTTCTTTCTTTATAATTAATATAACATAACTTTTATAATAGTGTCTCCCTTCATATGATAGCCCATCACAACTAATTCACTAAAAGGTTTGGGGATCATGTGCAGTTCAAGCTTTGCTTCCTTGATTTCGAGCTTCATCTTGGCACATCAGATACCAATTGAGTAGGGAAGGGATCTCCAACCTTGGCAACGTTTAGACTTATGGACTTCAACTTCTGGGAGTTGAAGTCACACGTCTTGAAGTTGCCAAGGTTCGAGACCCCTGGATTAGGGTACTCCAGCCTTCTTATATACAGCAAGAGATCTTTAAGAGATAACATTGGATGTTATATACAGTGGTACCTCTACCTATGAACGCCTCTACTTAAAAACTTTTCTAGATAAGAACCGGGGGTTCAAGATTTTTTTGCCTCTTCTCAAGAACCACTTTCTACTTACAAACCTGAGCCTCCGAAACTGTAACCGGAAAAGACAGGGAGAAGCCTTCGTGGGGCCTCTCTAGGAATCTCCTGGGAGGAAACAGGGCCGGAAAAGGCGGGGAGAAGCCTCCGGTGGGGGCCTCTCTAGGAATCTCCTGGGAGGAAACAGGGGCAGAAAAGGCGGTGAGAAGCCTCTGTGGGGCCTCTCTAGGAATCTCCTGGGAGGAAACAGGGCCAGAAAAGGCAGGGAGAAGCCTCTGGTGGGGCCTCTCTAGGAATCTCCTGGGAGGAAACAGGGCCGGAAAAGGCGGGGAGAAGACTCCATGGGGCCTCTCTAGGAATCACCTGGGAGGAAACAGGGCGTCCACCCTCCTTGTGGTTTCCCCAATCACACGCATTATTTGCTTTTACATTGATTCCTATGGGAAAAAATGCTTCTTCTTACAAACCTTTCTACTTAAGAACCTGGTCACAGAACAAATTAAGTTCGTAAGTAGAGGTACCATTGTATTCTTGTTTTGTAGTTCTAGGATGAAGTGAATAACTTTCTTCTTTGTGCCTCAACTCTCACCTAGAAAAAAAAGAAATGGTAGGAATCAGGTGCTGTTATTTTTTTTTAAAGATAAAATCTTGCAGGCATTTTTAGGGATTGGCACAAAGCCCTGAATAACTTTACATACTGTAAAATGTGGACTCAATTTGTGATGCCTTTAAAAATGCTGTGTCTCTGAATTTTGCAGGGCAAAAAATGCCTACCCAGGGAAGGAACCAGGAACCTAACCTAGGTTAAGAATGTTAGACAAGGCTCTGGCGTTATCCAGAACAGTTTGTTAATGGGCTAGGGTTGAAACGGAGCCAATCAGAGGATTTTCAGACTATTTACAAGAGTGTTTTTCAAGCTTAGCAACCTTAGGGTGTGTGGACTTCACTTCCCAGGATTCTCAGCACTTTTCCTATTGCCAATGCCAAGGTCAGTTCTAAAAATAAAAGACTCCTAAGGCTATGAAGGGTATGTCAAAGAGGTCACGTTGCCATTTTATGTCTCAGTGTTTGAAAGCTGGCTGTTCGAATGCATGGTGAAAATGCATATAGATTAGAATAGAATTCTTTATTTATTTATTTATTTATTTTTATTTATTTTTATATTTATATTTATATTTATATTTATATTTATATTTATATTTATATTTATATTTATATTTATATTTATATTTATATTTATATTTATATTTATATTTATATTTATATTTATATTTATATTTATATTTATATTTATATTTATATTTATATTTATATTTATATTTATATTTATATTTATATTTATATTTATATTTATATTTATATTTATATTTATATTTATATTTATATTTATATTTATATTTATATTTATATTTATATTTATATTTATATTTATATTTATATTTATATTTATATTTATATTTATACATTTATACTTATACATTTATACTTATACATTTATACTTATACATTTATACTTATACTTATACTTATACTTATACTTATTTATTTATTTATTTATTTAATTTGTATGCCGCCCCTCTCCGCAGACTCGGGGTGGCTCACAACAGTAATAGAAAACAATATATAATACAAATCTAATAATTAAAACTAAAAACCCATAATTTAAAAAACATGCACACAACATACCATACATAAACAGTATAGGCCTGGGGAAGTTATCTCAGTTCCCCCATGCCTGACGGCAGAGGTGGGTTTTAAGGAGTTTAAGAAAGGCAAGGAGGGTGGGGGCAGTTCTAATCTCAGGGGGGAGCTGGTTCCAGAGGGTCGGGGCCGCCACAGAGAAGGCTCTTCCCCTGGGACCTGCCAAACGACATTGTTTAGTCGACGGGAGCCGGAGAAGGCCAACTCTGTGGGACTTTATTGACCAAGTGTGATTGTACACAGAAAGAATTTGTATTGGTGCATATGCTCTCAGTGTACATACAAGAAAAGATAGATTTGTCAAGAATCATGTGGTACAACAATTAATGATTGTCATAGGGGGTCAAATAAGCAATGAGGAAACAATCAATATTAATAAAAATCTTAGGATACAGTCATACAGTCCTAAGTGGGATGAAAAGCGTGATAGGAATGATGAGAAAAAACTAGTAGAAATAGAAGTGTAGACTTAGTAAAAGGTTTGACAGGGTTGAGGGAATTATTTGTTTAGTAGAGTGATGGCGTTCGGGAAAAAACTGTTCTTGTGTCTAGTTGTCTTGGTGTGCAGCGTTCTGTAGCGACGTTTTGAGGGTAGGAGTTGAAACAATTTGTGTCCAGGATGTGAGGGGTCAGGGGTCACACACGCACAAAGGACACTGGATTACAAGCAAAGCTTGTTGGGGTGGGCGGACAAACAAAAGTTGGAGGAAGACTGTATTCTGTCTCTGGACTAACATTGTCCACCTCTTCAGTGTAGAATCTATGCCTTGATTTATGATTCTTGTTTTTCCACAAATGGCAATCCCATCTGAACTGTCCCCAACAAAATCCTAGGACAGTGGTGAGTTGCTCCTAGTTGCTCCCAGTTCTGCGAACAGGTAGCGGAAGCAGCAGGAGGCTCCGCCCACCAGCCTGGAAATGTTAATTAAGTGTATGCGCAAACCAGTAGCAACAGGTTTTAGAACCCACCTCTGTCCTAAGACAGAGGTGTCAAACTAATGGCCCACGGGCCGGATGTGTCACACACAGGCCATGCCCACGGCAACTCTGCGAAGGGGAAAACAACATTGTGATACGTCACATAGGGGCAACATGACGCAGCGAGTTTAACACCCGTGTCCTAGAATGTTACCTTGCTCCTCCAGACTTCAATTACTATGTTTAGAACATTTACAGCTACGCCGCCTCCGAACTGATTTAACTGTTGTTTATAAAATCATACATCACAATGTACTCCCTGTTTTAACAACAACAACACAAGAGCATGCAATAAATACAAACTAAATGTAAATCGCTCCAAACTAGACTGCAGAAAATACGATTTCAGCAATAGAGTGGTCAACGCCTGGAATTCACTACCGGACTCTGTTGTTTCTTCCCCCGATCCCAAAATTTTCTCCCCTTTTCTAAGAGGTCTGTAAGGGGCGTGCATAAGTGCACCTTTGTGCCTACCATTCCTGTCCTAATGTCTTTTTTATCTTTTCTATGTCTACTTTATACTTATATTATGTTAAACATACTACAATACAATACTGTATTTGTATGACAAATAAAATAAATAAATAAAATTTTAATTGGATTTATATGCTGCCCCTCTCTGAGGACTCGGGGCAGCTTACAACATACAAAAAGTCAATGAAAACATCTTAAATCCAATTTAATTTTAAAATTAACTAATCTAAAATCCAAGTTTATTACAAATCAATCACTCCCATTCACACAGCAAATATACATTTCATTTGTCGGCCAGGGGGGCAAGTAATTAATAGCCCCAAGCCTGACGGAACAAATGCTAATGTAGTGTAAATTTATACTATATTATTTTCATTTTCAATGACTTAATTACATGAAATCCACTTTGGGAAAGTGGGAAAAAGGAGGGTCTAAATAATTGCAAATAAGGAAGCACAAAACATTTTCTTTTTAACTTCTTTTTATATCTTTAATTCTGGACTTATTTACAGATTCTATCCTGCCTTTATTACTTAATAAATTACTCAAGGTGGGGAAGTAACCTAATACTCCTTATTCCTCCTATTTCCCCCACAATAACCACCCAGTGAGGTGGGTTGGCCTGAGAGTGAGAGAGTGGCTCAAAGTCTCCCAGCTGGCTTCTATGCCAAGATTTTAACCAATACGGCAAAGCAGTATGTTTTACAGATTCGATTTTACATATTAAAATGTAATGTATAAATGACATTTATACATAGATGTATAAATAATAGCGACTAGAATCCCAGCGACCAGTTAGGTCCCACAGAGTGGGTCTTCTCCGGGTCCCTTCAACTAAACAATGTCGCTTGGCGGGACCCAGGGGAAGAACCTTCTCTGTGGCGGCCCCGGCCCTCTGGAACTAACTCCCCCCATAGATTAGAATTGCCCCCACCCTACTTGCCATTCGTAAGCTTCTTAAAACCCACCAGGCATGGGGGAACTGAGATACTCTTTCCCTCTAGGCCTTTACAATTTTATGCATGGTATGCACGGTATGTCTGTATGTATGTTTGGTTTTATAATAAGGATTTTTAACTGTTTTAATATTGGATTGTTATATGCTGTTTTTATTACTATTGTTAGCCGCCCCGAGTCTACGGAGAGGGGCGGCATACAAATCAAATCAAATCAAATCAAATCAAATCAAATCAAATCAAATCAATAAATAAATAAATAAATAAACTAATTAAAAAATAAATAAATAAATAAATAAACAAACAAACAAATAAAAAATAAATAAAATAAATAAAATAAATAAAATAAATAAAATAAATAAAATAAATAAAATAAATAAAATAAATAAAATAAATAAAATAAATAAAATAAATAAAATAAATAAAATAAATAAAATAAATAAAATAAATAAAATAAATAAAATAAATAAAATAAATAAAATAAATAAAATAAATAAAATAAATAAAATAAATAAAAAATTAGATATAACATTTTACACATAAAAGTATACCTTATTTCTATGCCTGTTTATATTCTTTTAACAGCACCACAGACCTGAGAAGTTTCTCTCTTTTTTTACACAGGAGCCTTTGCCAACATTGTATAATTTCAGGCAGGGAATGATGCTACAGGAAATCGCAGGATCATCTTGCTTGCCCTTTTTCCTAAATAAGGCTGGATGTGAAAAGTTGCTTTTGAGCCTCTTAGTCAGGAGTGAAATTCTGCAGGTTCTGACAGGTTCTGGAGAATCAGTAGCAGAAATTTTGAATAGTTTGGAAAACTGGCGAATACCACCTCTGGATGACTCCAGAGTGGGATTGGAATGGGGATTTTGCAGTATCCTTCTCCTGGAGTGGGGTGGGAATGGAGATTTTGCAGGACCCTTCCCCTGCCATGTCTACCAAGCCACACTTGGTAGGGAGAAATATTGTGAATTTCACCCCTGCTCTTAGTGCATCTGGAAGAAGAGGCTAAAACAATGATTTGTCACCCAATCCTAGAAAATAGAATGGAATAGAATAGAATGGAATGGAATGGAATGGAATGGAATGGAATGGGATGGGATGGGATGGGATGGGATGGGATGGGATAGGATAGGATAGAATAGAATTATTTATTGGCCAAGTGTGAATTTGTCTTGGTGCATATGCTCTCAGTGTACATAAAAGAAAAAGATACAGTTGTCAAGAATCATGAGGTACAACACTTAATGTTTGTCATAGGGGTCAAATAAGCGTTATATTAAAATTAGAATTGTATAAGCGAATAAAATAACTTATTAAATATACAGTATTCATGAACAATCAGTAGAAATGAATTTTTAAAAATAGTATATGAAAATATATGAAAAATTTATATGAATACAGAAGTTAAGCAATTTTGAAAAATGTTCTGTATGTGGAATAAGAGATAAAAATTAGTTTTGAATGATAGAAATGAGGTAAAGTGATGGAATTATTAGATCTCTTAAAAGGATAAAGTCAGCTTGTATTAATGGAATGGAGTGGAGTGGAGTGGAGTGGTATGGAATGGAATGGAATGGAATGGAATGGAATAGAATAGAATAGAATAGAATTATTTATTGGCCAAGTATGCATTTGTCTTGGTGCATATGCTTTCAGTGTACATTAAAGAAAATATACATTTGTCAAGAATCATGAGGTACAACACTTAATGTTTGTCATAGGGGTCAAATAAGCAATAAAGAAACAATCAATGTTAATAAAAATCTTAAGGATACAACCAACAGGTTACAGCCCTACAATCGTAAGTGGGAGGAGGTTGGTTGATAGGAATGATGAGAAAAAACTAGTAGTAATAGTAGCGCAGACTTAATAAATAGTTTGACAGTGTTGAAGGAATTATTTGTTTAGCCAAGTGATGGCATTTCGGAAAAAATCCTGTTCTTATGTCTAGTTGTCTTGGTGTGCAGTGCTCTGTAGCAATGTTTTCAGAGTAGGAGCTGAAACAATTTATGTCCAGGATGCGAGGGGTCAGTAAATATTTTCCCCGCCCTTTTTTTGACTCGTGCAGTATACAGGTCCTGAATGGAAGGCAGGTTGGCAGCAATTGTTTATTATGCAGTCCTGATTATCCTCTGAAGTCTGTGTCATTGCATTCAAATGCATTCATACATAGCAGGAATCTTTAATGGAAGAGAAGGCCACTTTAAGCAATGGCTTAAAAACAATGAGCCACCCTATAGAGGCTCATGGCTTCATAAAAAGCTCTTTGCTTCTGACTGCTGACAATTTCTTGTTTTGACTCATTTCCTTCTCCTGTTATTCTCAATTCTAATGAAGCCAGTTCAGCAAGCTGCAATTTAACTGTATTTACCTTCTGCCCTTGGCCTTTAATTTGACCTGTGTCTGGTTGATGGTCAATGCATGTGCCAGGGGGCACATGAACATTGAACAAATGAACAGTGTCTCAGGGGTCGGTCCTCTCCCTCCTGCTATTTAATATCTACATGAAACCACTGGGCGAGATCATCCAGGGGCCTGGGGTGAGGTATCATCAGTACGCTGATGATACCCAGTTGTACATCTCCACCCCACGTCCAGTCAATGAAGCAGTGGAAGTGATGTGCCGGTGCCTGGAGGCTGTTGGGGTCTGGATGGGTGTCAACAGATTCAAACTCAATCCTGATAAGACGGAGTGGCTGTGGGTTTTGCCTCCCAAGGACAATTCCATCTGTCCATCCATTACCCTGGGGGGGAATTACTGACCCCCTCAGAGAGGGTCCGCAACTTGGGTGTCCTCCTCGATCCACAGCTCACATTAGAGAAACATCTTTCAGCTGTGGCGAGGGGGGCGTTTGCCTAGGTTCGCTTGGTGCACCAGTTGCGGCCCTACCTGGACCGGGACTCACTGCTCACAGTCACTCATGCCCTCATCACCTCGAGGTTCGACTACTGTAATGCTCTCTACATGGGGCTACCTTTGAAAAGTGTTCAGAAACTTCAGATTGTGTAGAATGCAGCTGCGAGAGCAATCATGGGCTTCCCTAAGTATGCCCATGTTACACCAACACTTCGCAGTCTGCATTAGTTGCCGATCAGTTTCCGGTCACAATTCAAAGTGTTGGTTATGACCTATAAAGCCCTTCATGGCATTGGACCAGAGTATCTCCGGGACTGCCTTCTGCCGCCCGAATCCCACAGAGTGGGCTTTCTCCAGGTCCCGTCAACTAAACAATGTCGTCTGGCAGGACCCAGGGGGAGAGCCTTCTCTGTAGCAGCCACAACCCTCTGGAACCAGCTCCCTCCAGAGATCAGAACTGCCCCCACCCTCCTTGTCTTTCGTAAACTTCTTAAAACCCACCTCTGCCGTCAGGCAAGGGGGAAATGAGTCATCTCCTCTGGCCTATATAGTTTATACATGGTATGCTTGTTTGGATGTATTGTTTTAAATAAGGCTTTTTAGATATTTTAATTATTAGATTTGCTATTGTATATTGTTTTTACTATTGCTGTGAGCCGCCCCGAGTCTACGGAGAGGGGTGGCATACAAATCTAATTAATAATAATAATAATAATAATAATAATAATAATAATAACCACAACAACAACAATAATAGTAATAGTAATAGTAATAGTAATAGTAATAGTAATAGTAATAGTAATAGTAATTATTATTATTATTATTATTATTATTATTATTATTATTACTATTACTATTACTATTACTATTACTATTACTATTACTATTACTATTACTATTACTATTATTATTATTATTATTATTATTATTATTATTATTATTATTATTATGAAGCTCCCGACTGGTGATGAAATGCGAAATCCAGCATAGTGATCTCGTTTGCTGTGTTGTATTGACATCATAATAATAATAATTTTCTCAGGTTTTCCTTGATTAGAAGTTAAGAGAAATGAATCATCTATTGTGCATACGTCAGGACTCAATGTATGTACATGACTAAACACTGTACATTTTGCAATATGTTTAATATCCTAGATAGCCCTATTTGGAATTTAGGAAGGACATTTCATGTCCTTTGCAATCATTCATGCTGTTCTTTTGTACAAAGTGCTAGTTTTCAGTTTTGATAGGAAACTATTGTCAATCCATTGTACTTTTAGGACCATGGATGATTCCCAAACATTTGTTTGTAGCCTGCTGTGACTGAAGTACAGAAATTTGTTGTTGCTTCACCAAATGCAGGAAAATCATCAGGCACATAAAACAACCAAAAAAAGCTCTCCATAAGTCACAGAAAATTAGGAAAAAAGGTATATTTTAAAAATCAGAGAAATTGGTTTGTAGACATTTCTATCATAACAATATCATTATCTCCTCTGTGGTTCCTAAATACACTGCTCAAAAAAACAAAGGGAACACTTAAACAACACAATATAACTCCAAGTAAATCAAACTGTCCACTTAGGAAGCAACACGGATTGACAATCAATTTCACATTGTTGCGCACATTCAACTTTGTACAGAACAAAGTATTCAATGAAAATATTTCATTCATTCAGATCTAGGATGTGTTATTTGAGTGTTCCCTTTATTTTTTTGAGCAGTATACTTTCTGCCTGTCAAAAGCTTGCCAAGTTCTCTAGCTGTTTAGAGGATTACACACACCTGAAAAAGGAAGTAACAGGATTCCTAAACCTTTCTTCATATCAGGGTATATCTTGGTGAATAATGCTTGAAGCAATGGTGATAACAAGCAATGGATCTTGTTTTGGTGGTTGTATCAAAACTCTGCTCCATGATTCTGATAGCAAAGACCTCAAATGCCCCTTATCTAGGTCTTTTCTTATTTATTTATTTGTTTGTTTGTTTGTTTGTTTGTTTGTTTGTTTGTTTGTTTGTTTGTTTGTTGGTTGATTGGTTGATTGATTTGTATGCCACCTCTCTATGAGGACTCGTGTGGCTCACAACATAATAAAAAACAGTATACAATATCTGTTGTGGTTGGCTCTGGCCCAGCTCCTGCCCCAGGGAATGTGGAGATGGATGGAAGGGAAACTTCAACATGTCATAGGCCTGTTTTATTGCCAACAGAGTCAGGTAGTTCAGTTTCCTCGGATGAAGAAGAAGGTGGGAGTGACTTGGAAGAGGGGGGCTTGGCACACAGCCCAGGAAGTCAATCTCCATTATCTTCGGTCGATTCGGATGCGGAAGTCTTGGACCCACGCAGGCACAGAGTTATGCGTAGAAGAGACCAGTTGAGGACATATTACAGGAGATAAGAGAGGCCACCTGTGTTTGGGGGGGGCTTCAGTAATTAGTGCTGCTGATAAAAATAGCAGCGTGTGGGTTTGGCCATTGTGGAAGATTATCTGATCGTTGTTCTTCAGGACTGCCTTGCTGTTTCCGGACTTTGTTTGTTGATTTTTCACGACTTTGAAACCAAAGCAGAGCAAAGAATATGTGTGTTTCACTTCATGGAAGAAGGAGGGCTGTGACGTTTCTTCACAGCTGCAAGCTAAGTAATTAAGGACTGATTAAGGGAATTGTACAGACTATCAGGTTGTTTTGGGAAGAGTGCTCTTTGCAATACAAAAAGAGTGCTTAGTTTATTTTGAATTTTGTGATAAAGAACATTGTTTTGAATTTTCAAACGTGTGTGTGTCTGAAATTTGTACCCTTGAATTTTCGGGAGGCTCATACCAGATAGCCCGGCAGAATAATATCAAAATCTAAAATCCAATTAATATGATTAACTACTCTAAAAACCCTGGAACATTAGAAATCATTCATTCACATTCAACTACAAGCATACATCAAACTCATTGGTCGGAGGTTAGGGTCTAGTGACCCCAAACTGGGTGACATAGATGGGTTTTCATAGAAACATAGAAACATAGAAGTCTGACGGCAGAAAAAGACCTCATGGTCCATCTAGTCTGCCCTTATACTATTTTCTGTATTTTATCTTAGGATGGATTTATGTTTATCCCAGGCATGTTTAAATTCAGTTACTGTGGATTTATCTACCACGTCTGCTGGAAGTTTGTTCCAAGGATCTACGACTCTTTCAGTAAAATAATATTTTCTCATGTTGCTTTTGATCTTTCCCCCAACTAACTTCAGATTGTGTCCCCTTGTTCTTGTGTTCACTTTCCTATTAAAACACTTCCCTCCTGGACCTTATTTAACCCTTTAACATATTTAAATGTTTCGATCATGTCCCCTCTTTTCCTTCTGTCCTCCAGACTATACAGATTGAGTTCATGAAGTCTTTCCTGATACGTTTTATGTTTAAGACCTTCCACCATTCTTGTAGCCCATCTTTGGGTTTGGACCCATTCAATTTTGTCAATATCTTTTTGTAGGTGAGGTCTCCAGAACTGAACACAGTATTCCAAATGTGGTCTCACAAGCACTCTATATAACGGGATCATAATCTCCCTGTTCCTGCTTGTTATACCTCTAGCTATGCAGCCAAGCATCCTACTTGCTTTCCCTACTGCCTGACTGCACTGTTCACTCATTTTGAGACTGTCAGAAATCACTACCCCTAAATCCTTCTCTTCTGAAGTTTTTGCTAACACAGAACTGCCAATACAATACTCACCACGGAGAAAGAACTGTTGGGAACATTCACAAACATTTGTGCGCAGTTTATGGAGAATCTGCAGTCGACAGAAGTACGGTTAGTCGAGGAACACAGAGGGTGAGGCCATTAGAAGACGCTTTGGCAGAGCTCCAAGGCTTCGTGACTAGAACAAGGAGTGGTGCCGACAGGGCATACACACCCTTGAAGTTCTTACAGAAGGCGAGGGGGTGGGGGCAGTACGAATCTCCAGGGGGAGCTGATTCCAGAGGGCAAGGGCCCCCACAGCCCTCTCTAAGCAGTTTAAAGAGTCACCATATGGCCCCAAACTAGTGATGGGCTCCTACGGCTATGGTCAGGTATACTCAAAAGAGACATTGAAACTCTGGAGAAGGTGCAAAAAAGAGCAACAAAGATGATTAAGGGATTGGAAACCAAGACTTACAAGGAGAGACTGAGGGAACTGGGCATGGATAGCCTAGAGAAAAGGAGGGCCAGAGCGGACATGATAGCAGTCTACAACTATACGAGGGGATGTCACAGAGAGGAGGGGATCACTTTATTCTCCAGGGCACCAGAGGGCCGGATGAGGAACAACAGCTGGAAGCTGACCAAGGAGAGAGTCAACATGGAGATAAGGAGGAACTTCCTGACGGTCAGAGAGATCAACCAATGGAACAACCTACCAGCGGACGTTGTGAACTCCAACACTCTGGACATTTTTAAGAGAAGATTGAACTGCCACTTGACTGGTGTACTATAGGGTTCTTGCTTGGGCAGGGAGTTGAACTCGATGGCCCTCATGGTCCCTTTCAACTCTAACAATCAATCAATCAATCAACAAACAAACAAACAAACAAACAAACAGTACCGGTAGCAAAATTTGGAGCTCCACCCAAGAGCACCCAATTTGCACTGAAAGATGTTGAAACAAAATGCATAAGCCATGCCCACAGTGTGGTAGTCAAAATTTTGGTAGACCATCACTGCCCCCAACCATCTGGGTCCTCATTTTACCGACCTCGGAAAGATGGAAAGCCGAGTCAACCTTGAGCCGGTGAGGATTGAACTTAACAACAACAGTAATTTGGTTAAGAGCTGTGGCAAAAACTTTACAAAATCGAGCTTGACACATTTAACAGCAGAAATTCTGGACCTGATTGTGGTTGTAAGTTGAGAACTATCTGTACATGTTATGTGTAATTATTGCTCTGTTTTTCTCCCTTGGAATAGCATATGATTGCATCACTGTGGCCTTTTCGCCAAGAGCATTCATATGCATGGGGCATCCTTTGTTTTCTTCCTAAGAACTTAATTTGGCAGAGATTTCCCTCTTTGCGTATTTAGAGAAGAAATAGTTTTAGGCAAGTCACACTCAGCCTTCTGACAGCTTCTCTTAAATATCAAACAGCAGCTTTGGAATGAATATTTTTTTTAAAAAAAAATTTTCTCTAAGAGAATAATGTGGATCTCCATGGAATTGCTGCCATATATTTTTTTTTTTAATGTTATGCCTTACAAAACAGCATAATAACTCAGTGATCAACTATGCATTTTGATATGATGTGTAAGTCTGATTTTAATCAGCAGGTATGTTGGGATAATAAATATTCAAAACTCTCAACGCTTTTGTTTAATTAAAAATGCCCTAGAAATAGTTAACAAAGAAAAGAGGTTTCTTTCTCGTTTTTGACTCTTTCTTTGTCCCCTAGCCAGTTCTATCCAGACTGATGAATGTAGCTTTCCAGCTAAATTGAATTTTTGAAGAACTATTGGAGTGGCACAGGAAAACCTGAACTGATATACTGTATATACAGCATTCCAATCTATAATTGCTAAAGGGGCATGCATAAGCACACCACTGTGCCTACCATCCCTGTCCTATTGTTTTCTTTTATTACTTTTTATCATTACTTATCTAATGTTTTATTTGTACAAATTACTACCCTATAATTGTTTGACAAAATAAATAAATAATAAAAAATAAAATAAAATAAAATAAAATAAAATAAAAATAAAATAAAATAAAATAAAATAAAATAAAATAAAATAAAATAAAATAAAATAAAATAAAATAAAATAAAATAAAATAAAATAAAATAAAATAAAATAAAATAAAATAAAATAAAATAAAATAAAATAAAATAAAATAAAATAAAATAAAATAAAATAAAATAAAATAAAATAAAATAAAATAAAATAAAATAAAATAAAATAAAATAAAATAAAATAAAATAAAATAAAATAAAATAAAATAAAATAAAATAAAATAAAATAAAATAAAATAAAATAAAATAAAATAAAATAAAATAAAATAAAATAAAATAAAATAAAATAAAATAAAATAAAATAAAATAAAATAAAATAAAATAAAATAAAATAAAATAAAATAAAATAAAATAAAATAAAATAAAATAAAATAAAATAAAATAAAATAAAATAAAATAAAATAAAATAAAATAAAATAAAATAAAATAAAATAAAATAAAATAAAATAAAATAAAATAAAATAAAATAAAATAAAATAAAATAAAATAAAATAAAATAAAATAAAATAAAATAAAAAAAATAAAATAAAATAAAATAAAATAAAATAAAAAAAATAAAAATAAAATAAAAATAAAATAAAAATAAAATAAAATAAAATAAAATAAAATAAAATAAAATAAAATAAAATAAAATAAAATAAAATAAAATAAAATAAAATAAAATAAAATAAAATAAAATAAAATAAAATAAAATAAAATAAAATAAAATAAAATAAAATAAAATAAAATAAAATAAAATAAAATAAAATAAAATAAAATAAAATAAAATAAAATAAAATAAAATAAAATAAAATAAAATAAAATAAAATAAAATAAAATAAAATAAAATAAAATAAAATAAAATAAAATAAAATAAAATAAAATAAAATAAAATAAAATAAAATAAAATAAAATAAAATAAAATAAAATAAAATAAAATAAAATAAAATAAAATAAAATAAAATAAAATAAAATAAAATAAAATAAAATAAAATAAAATAAAATAAAATATAAAATAAACAAACAAATAAATATATTGAATGAAAACTTTGAGCTACCTGAATAGGCTGGCTGGATGGACAGGAATGATAGTCATTTAAACATTAAACATTTATTTTATTTTATTTTCACCTTTTGTCAAAGAGAATGGCCGGTTAATTTAAGAGTACAATAAGTGTGTTTTGAGGAGGCCAGAGGAGAGAGAGAGATTGTACTCATTCATCCCACAAGCAAAATCACACAAAGTCTTCAATGCCTTTTGTAACTGATCACCTTTCATTCCTGTTTAGCACTTCAATTATGCTTTTGTGTTGTACCTAAAAAGACTGAGGGGTATAGTAGCACGGTGTGCTCCTATAGCAGTGATGGTGAACCATTTTTGGTTCGCTTGCCAAAAGCGGATGTGTGGATGTGCTAGCATGCGTGCATGTGCCCACACCCCTTGCCTCCCTCTCACGCATGCACACACATGCACTGCCGCCACACACATACACACGGGCCTTTATGAAGCCTGGTAGGCAGTAATGGGCAGCCAAAATTTTTACTGCCACACTGTGGGTGTGGCTTATTTTGTGGGTGTAGCTTGATGGTCATGTGACTGGGTAGGAGTGGTTTGACGGCCATGTGACAAGGTGGGAGTGGCTTGAACGATCATCATCGTTCAAGTGAACTGTTAAGTCCTCGATTTACAACCTCACCAGTGTCTCTCTCTGGGGTGACAATTTGCTTCGCGTTTCCCGCGCTCTCCTTCCTGGGTCGCCCCCTGCCTCAGGCTGGATAGCTAGGTGAACGGGTGCCGATCAGCTGTTGAGAGAACAGGAGGGAGGAAATGGGCCCCCTGCAACTCCTGCTGGTCTCCCTGTCGCTTTCCAAGGAGGAGGAAGAGGATGGGAGGGGGGGATGGTCAGCTGGAACTGGGTACACAGCTTCATTTCCGCCAGTGGAACTGCGCTTCACCCCGTCTTGCCTGTTGCCCACCCCTACTGGTAGGCAGTGGTGGGTTCATACCACTGTGATCCACAGAGCCGTATCGGTATGAACCCACTGATTTTTGGCAATTTTTTCCCCAGTATTTCTTTGTCAGAAGAAGCCCTCCCACCCCACCCCCTCATCTTAATGCTGATCTTTAAATTTTGTCCAAAGCGCAGCTGAGAGCTTCTTCCACACAGACGCTGGGGGGGCGAGATTGCCAAAAAACAGTGGGTTCATATCAATATGGCTCTACCCTTCCCCACTACTGCTGTCAGATGGCAAGATGGCAAAGAAAGAAGCCAGATACACTGGGGTTGCTGGGAGTGGAAGATGGGATTAAGTTTTAATCAGACCATCAACTCCAGTATGATGCTCTCCTGTTGGGTCTCCAAGCCATTTGGCAGAGCCAGATCTTACAGCTCTTTCAAAATCTCACCTGAGGAGATAAGAAGTTCCAGAGAGCAGGCGCCACTGCAGAGAAGGCCCTTCTCCCGGATCCCGCCAGGTGAAATTCCTTGGCTGATGGGATCTGCAGTATGCCCCCTCTGCCATGGTAGATGGAGCAGGTAAGTCCCAACTGTGTGAGATGGCTGTTCAAATAGACTGGGCCAGGGGCGGGTTCCTTACCTTTTCCTACCGGTGCACTATTTGCATATCACAATGTTCCACGCATGCCTGTGCATCCCCAACGCGATTTTGTTTCTGCACATGCGCAGAGGAAGAATTTTCCTTCTGCGTATGCTCAGAGAGTCGAAAATCATGGAAAATTATATATTTGAAAAGATGGTGGCGTGCATGGACCAGCAAAGATAGACCAGAGCTGTCGTGCAAGAATTGTGCAATCACTCCGGGCCACTACCAGAGTGACCTTGATATACCCAAAGATGGGAAGAAGCATACTGCTTTCCTTTTTGCCTCTCAGCCCCACCCGGGGCCCATATCCAAGGCAGATATATTTGATAGCCGACAAACTATAATCTACATGTGTAACCTATTTTTGCTGATAAGTGAAAAGGAAGGGAGACTAGTATAGATCTATTTCAAGCTTATTATGCTCTCATCAGCTAGCCATACTCTTAATGAGATTTGTCCGCAAGGCAGTGGTGTTAACCTCTAGACCATAGGCTCACCTCCGTCTCAGGCTCTAACCTGGTACAAGCTGAGATGGAGACGAGCCTGTGGTCTAGAGGTTAACACCATTGCCTTGCAGGCAGAAGTCTGCAGGTTCAAATCCCAGTGAGGGTATGGCTAGCTGACGAAAGCATAATAAATTCAAAATAGATCTATGCTACTCTCCAAAACACTTTTGAGTGGCAACACATTATTTTCCTCTTAGAATAGTACAATATTCCCTGTGACTGCCTGTGGAGATTGTCCCACCTTTCTCTATACCTTGCAAATTGCATCATTAATGGTCTGTCCATTTCTGCTGCATTTAAACTAAACCAGATTTTTCACAGCTTTGTGCACCATTAAGCTTTCCTCATTTGCCTTACAGTAAATACAAGTGTTTAACTGAATGAGTTTAGATGCACTATATGCAAGTTTTATGCTAAGGGAAATAATAGCCCCCAAGCCTACCATTGTAAGATTGAGACAAGTGTGAAATTACGCACTGGAGCAGCATACAGACTAATTAATATTTAACTCAAACCTTCAAAAAATCTTGGTTGATTCATTTTTTAAAAATGTAATTATTATTTTAACCAAAGTCATACAACATTTGAACAGAGATTTTGCTGCATGATATAATAGTTCCTAACAAAAGCTCACTTTAGGGGGACACCATATATTATTAGTTGTCTTTTCTTACCGTTGTTGTGCTGTGCCTTCCACACAGACACTCAAACATTGTACTAGCCATGGCTATCTATAGTCTTGGTTCTTGAACTCAACCATCAAGGCTTATCCTCACGCAACACAAAGCCCATCCCAAATGAAACACAATTCATTGGCCCAATTTTGCATGTAATCGTCAGACACTTCGAATAAAACTTCTTCTGGAAGAAGATACGGTGGGGGCCACAGAGTTAGCCGTTCCAGGGGAACGAGAGACCGTTGCTTAATAACGGTCCCTTGTTCCAGCTCTGTGAGCCCAATCTTGGGTACTGGTGATGAGTGTAACTCTGGCCCTGGACTCAGGTTGCTGCTGCTCAATGCCAGGTCGGTGGTAAATAAAGCTCTCCTCATCCGGGATCTGATCCTGGATGAGGAGGCCGACCTGGCTTGTATTACTGAAACCTGGCTGGGCCCGGAGGGAGGTGTCCCTCTCTCTGAAATTTGCCCAGCCGGGTTTCAGATATGGCATCAACCTCGACCCCAGGGAAGGGGGGGGAGGAGTGGCTATTATAGCCAGGGAGAGCCTTTGCCTGCGTAGACTCATTGCTCCGGAAATTGCAGGTTGCGAGTCTCTCTTGCTGAAGTTGGACTTAGGGGTTCAGGTGGGCTTATTTCTCACGTACCTGCCTCCCAGCTGCGTGTCAAAAGCCCTGCCTGTGCTACTCGAGGAGGTAGCCGGGTTGGCGGTGGAGTTCCCCGGACTCATTGTCCTGGGGGACTTCAACCTGCCGTCACTCGGCGAAACCTCTGGGCTGGCACAGGAGTTCATGGCCACCATGACAGCCATGGACCTGACTCAAGTAGTACAGGGTCCGACTCACGAGGGAGGGCACGCACCTGACATGGTATTCCTTTCCGAGCAATTGAGCAATGGTCCGAGACTAAGGGGCTTAGAAGCGTTGCCTTTGTCATGGTCAGACCATTTTCTGCTACGGCTTGACTTCCTGGCTCCAATCCTTCCCCGCAGGGAGGCGGAACCAATGAAGATGTTCCGCCCCAGACGCCTGATGGACCCAGAGGGCTTTCAGACGGCGCTTGGGGTTATTCCAGAGGCACTCGTCCACAGTTCGGCGGAGTCCCTCGCTGAGGCCTGGAACAGGGCTGCGGCAGGGGCTCTTGACCGGATTGCGCCTTTGCGACCTCTCCGCGGCGCTAGACCCCGTAGAGCCCCATGGTTCAACGAGGAGCTCCGGGTGTTGAAACGCCAA
Organism: Erythrolamprus reginae; assembly: GCF_031021105.1. Taxonomy (NCBI): domain Eukaryota; kingdom Metazoa; phylum Chordata; class Lepidosauria; order Squamata; family Dipsadidae; genus Erythrolamprus; species Erythrolamprus reginae. The sequence continues at coordinate 26,599,842 of NC_091953.1, read as the reverse complement.
AAGAGACATCTAGAGAAGCGATGGAGGAAGAGTAGGTCCGAATCTGATCGAACACTTGTAAGAGCTTTTATTAAGACTTACAAAGTGGCGCTCAAGGCGGCAAGATGCGCGTACCATGCCGCCTTGATTGCATCAGCGGAATCCCGCCCGGCTGCTCTGTTTAGGGTGACCCGCTCCCTTCTTAATCAGGGGGGAGTTGGGGAGCCCTTGCAGAGTAGTGCCGAGGAGTTTAACACGTTTTTCGCTGATAAAGTCGCTCAGATCCGGGCCGACCTCGACTCCAATTGTAAAACAGAGTCGACTGACAACGAGTCAGTCGAGGTGACTGGGGCATGTACTTGTCCACCTGTCTGGGAAGAGTTTGATCTGGTGACACCTGATGAAGTGGACAAGGCCATCGGAGCTGTGAGTTCTGCCACCTGCTTACTGGATCCGTGTCCCTCCTGGTTGGTCTCGGCCAGCAGGGAGGTGACACGGAGCTGGGCCCAGGAGATTACCAACGCTTCCTTGGGGAGGGGAGTTTTTCCATCATTCTATAAAGAAGCGCTTGTGCGCCCCCCTCCTCAAGAAGCCCTCCCTGGACCCAGCCGTACTTAACAACTATCGTCCAGTCTCCAACCTTCCCTTTATGGGGAAGGTTGTCGAGAAGGTGGTGGCACTCCAGCTCCAGCGGTCCTTGGAAGAAGCTGATTATCTAGGTCCCCAGCAGTCGGGTTTCAGGCCCGGTTACAGCACGGAAACCGCTTTGGTCGCGTTGATGGATGATCTCTGGCGGGCCCGGGACAGGGGTTTATCCTCTGTCCTGGTGCTCCTCGATCTCTCAGCGGCTTTCGATACCATCGACCATGGTATCCTTCTGCGCCGGTTGGAGGGGCTGGGGGTGGGAGGCACTGTTCTTCAGTGGTTCTCCTCCTACCTCTCTGGCCGGTCGCAGTCGGTGTTAGTGGGGGGTCAGAGGTCGGCTCCGAGGTCTCTCCCTTGTGGGGTGCCTCAGGGGTCGGTCCTCTCCCCCTTGCTATTTAACATCTACATGAAACCACTGGGTGAGATCATCCAAGGACATGGGGCGAGGTATCATCAATATGCCGATGATACCCAGCTTTACATCTCCACCCCATGCCCAGTCAACGAAGCGGTGGAAGCGATGTGCTGGTGCCTGGAGGCTGTTGGGGCCTGGATGGGTGTCAACAGACTCAAACTCAACCCGGATAAGACGGAGTGGCTGTGGGTTTTGCCTCCCAAGGACAATTCCATCTGTCCGTCCATTACCCTGGGGGGGGAATTATTGACCCCCTCAGAGAGGGTCTGCAACTTGGGCGTCCTCCTCGATCCACAGCTCACATTAGAAAACCATCTCTCAGCTGTGGCGAGGGGGGCGTTTGCCCAGGTTCGCCTGATGCACCAGTTGCGGCCCTATCTGGACCGGGACTCATTGCTCACAGTCACTCATGCCCTCATCACCTCGAGGTTCGACTACTGTAATGCTCTCTACATGGGGCTACCTTTGAAAAGTGTTCGGAAACTTCAGATCGTGCAGAATGCAGCTGCGAGAGCAGTCATGGGCTTACCTAGGTACGCCCATGTTTCACCATCACTCCGCAGTCTGCATTGGCTGCCGATCAATTTCCGGTCACAATTCAAAGTGTTGGTTATGACCTTTAAAGCCCTTCATGGCATCGGACCAGAATATCTCCGAGACCGCCTCCTGCCGCACGAATCCCAGCGACCGATTAGATCCCACAGAGTGGGCCTTCTCCGGGTCCCGTCAACTAAACAATGCCGGTTGGCGGGTCCCAGGGGAAGAGCCTTCTCTGTGGCGGCGCCGGCTCTCTGGAACCAACTCCCCCCGGAGATTAGAATTGCCCCTACTCTTCCTGCCTTCCGAAAACTCCTTAAGACTCACCTTTGCCGTCAGGCATGGGGAAACTAAACATCTCCCCTGGGCATGTTAATTTATACATGGTATGCTTGTGTGTGTGTTTGCTATTACATGGGGTTTTTCTTAAATCGTTAAATATTTTAATTAATTGGATTGTTGTGACTGTTTTTACTTGTTGTGAGCCGCCCCGAGTCTTCGGAGAGGGGCGGCATACAAGTCCAACTAATAAATAAATAAATAAATAAGATGTTGTGGTTCAGCCTGAGGCTGCTCAGGGACCGGCTGTGTCTCTGCTGGCTCCATGCCGGAGGAGGATGACAGCGAAGAGGAGGGGGCTGAACAGTCGAACGGGGGAGAGGAAAATCAGGAATGGGATGAAGGAGAACAGCATGAGAGCCCCGGGGGGGGGGGCTCTCCCCAGCCAGTAGTTTGGAGTCATTAGGTGATGAGGCTCAAGCCGTCATTGACATGCGACAGAGATGGTCAGATCAAAGAAAGGAGCAATTAAAGAAGTATTATCAGCACTGAATTAGGAACAGCTGGGTTTGGGTGTGGTCCTCCTTAGCAGGGTTTAAAAGGCAGGCAAGCCCTTGAAGCCATGTGGAGTGTTATCAGTTTGGAGTGGCTTTATCCTGTCTTGTTTCTCAGCGTCTCTGTTCCTGGCTTGTGGCCCAGCAGCTTTGGAAGACCCGTGGGAGGTGTAGGTCTGCTATCTACAGCCTCGGCTTGGCAGCAAGAATTCTGTATCGCTGCATGGACTTTTGCCTTCGTGGATATATCTGAAGATACAGCATTTTCCTGTTTGTAAGGACATTTTCTGTTACCTGTGTTTTTCTTGAAATTTATAAAACTGCTTTTGCCTTTTACCAGTGTGTCTGGCTTCTCTTTTTGGGTTGGTATTGGCTTCTGGAGTGACCCAGACAGAACAGAAGACTTCTGAAATTATAAGTACAGTGGTACCTCTACTTAAGAACGCCTCAACTTAAGAACTTTTCAGCTTAATGTAACAGAACCAATTAAGTTCTTAAGTAGAGGTACCACTGTATTTTATTTATTTATTTAATTAATTTTGTCCAATACACAATAATACACAATGAAGGTAGTAGAGGACACCTTCAAGGAAATAAAATTAATAAAGTCATAGCAAAAAAATAATTTGACAAAATAAGGAGTTGATAAAAATAAAGATTAAAAAAGCCTAATACTAAAAACTAAGAAAGATATAAGAATGAAATATTGGACATGGGGTTAAGTCTAGGGGGGAGGCTATTAAGACAATGGCTATGAAGGATATGTGAGGCATAGGGTGTCAGTCAGAAGACACTGTCCTGATTTATTGGCAGCCTTCAATATTTCAGATTATGTGCTGATCTTGCTAATGGTTCATGAGTGGCAGATGCTTTTCTGCTAAGGCAGGACAGGCTTTCCTGCTTCGCTGGACAGATCCAATAGTTGTGGAGAAATGGAAGGTACCCTATTTCTGTCACCACTCATCACATCAGTAATCTGGCAATTACAGAAACATTTCCTGTGCCTTAGATGATGGTAACTAAAAAAAAATCTTAAGCCACAGGAAATTAGTATTTGTTTTAGCTTGCCTAGGAAAAGCTACCGTGATCATCTTGCTATTTTCCATTTTGATGAAGAAGTAATAAAAAGAAAAGGGCACGTAATTTGGGACTTCAGAATGGACTCATAAAAATAGGATAATATATAGCAGTGTTTCCCAACCTTGGCAACTTGAAGATATTTGGACTTCAACTCCCAGAATTCCCCAGCGAATGCTGGCTGGGGAATTCTGGGAGTTGAAGTCCAGATATCTTTAAGTTGCCAAGGTTGGGAAACACTGATATAGAGGATATAAAAATAGGATAATATATCGCATAAAAATAGGATAATATATCACATAAAAATAGGATAATATATCCACAAGACCCTGAATGTGACGCCAGGCATCGGGCAATTAATGTATCCCCCTCTCTGACCATTAAGAGTTATGTGTGGTTGTGACTGTATAGTATTGATTGTTTTTTTTAAGATACTGGGTTTTTAGTTATAGTTTTAAATATTAGATTTGTATTGTACTGTTTTATTGCTGTTGTGAGCCGCCCCGAGTCTTCGGGCGGCATACAAGTCTACTAAATTAAATAAAATTATATTAATTTAATTAATTAATTAATTAATTAAAATTATCTTTAAAAGCAGCATTACCATTTTAAAATAACAGAGTTGGAAGAGATTTTGGAGGTGTTCTAGTCCATCTCCCTGCTCAAGCAGGAGACCCTATACCAGTGATAGTGAACCTTTTTTCCCTCACGCATGTGTGAGTGCCCACACCCATAATTCAATGCCTGGGGCGGGCAAAAACAGCTTCCCCTGCCTCCCGGAGGCCCTCTGGAGGTCAGAAACAGGCTGTTTTCCAACTTCTGGTGGGCCCAGGAGGCTCGTGCTTTGCCCTCCCCAGGCTCCAAATGTTTCCATGAAGCCGGGAGAGGGTAAAAACACCCTCCCCCATATTCCCGGAGACTCACTGGAAGCCAAAAATGCCCTCCCAGAGCCTCTGGGCAAGCTAAAAATCAGCTGGCCAGCACACACATGCACGTTGAAGCTGAGCTAAGGCAGTAGTAGGCAAAGTTGGCTCTTCTATGACATGTGGACTTCAGCTCCCAGAATTCCTGAGCTAACATGATTGGCTTAGGAATGCTGGGAGTTGAGGTCCACAAGTCATAGAAGAGCCAACTTTGCCTACCTCTGAGCTAGGGCAACAGTTCATGTTTGTCTCTCAAAGAATATAAGAATATACAGTGGTACCTCTACCTAAGAACGCCTCTACTTACGAACTTTTCTAGATAAGAACCAGGTGTTCAAGATTTTTTTTGCCTCTTCTCAAGAACCATTTTCCACTTACAAACCCGATCCTCAGAAACTGTAACTGGAAAAGGCAGGGAAAAGCCTCCGTGGGGCCTCTCTAGGAATCTCCTGGGAGGAAACAGGGCTGGAAAAGGTGGGGAGAAGCCTTCGTGGGGCTTCTCTAGGAATCTCCTGGGAGGAAACAGGGCCGGAAAAGGTGGAGAGAAGCCTTCGTGGGGCTTCTCTAGGAATCTCCTGGGAGGAAACAGGGCCTCCACCCTTCCTGTGGTTTCCCCAGTCGCATGCATTATTTGCTTTTACATTGATTCCTATGAGAAAAATTGCTTCTTCTTACAAACTTTTCTACTTAAGAACCTGGTCACGGAACGAATCAAGTTCGTAAGTGGAGGTACCACTGTATAAGTAATATAATTAAACTCTCCATCACTGCTATTATATACCTCTTTGAAAAGTTCTTCTACAATAAGCCAAATACACTTTGTCTAGCAATCCGTGTCACTCAGTGGCTAACCGCTATGTTCAGAAATCTGAATTTCTGTCTCTTCATTGTATCTCCCAGGGCACACTCTAAAAGAACTCTGTGGGCTCTTAATACACTATTGAATACAAAAGTTCAGTTCCAGTTTTTTCCTTGAAATTCTAAATAAATTGGATAGGATTCTACAAGAACTCACTTCTTCTCTTCTCTGCACGCAATAGTGCCCTAAATATTATTCCCTGCAGAGAATTGATTGTAGGGGATAGTATAAGGGCAGACTAGATGGACCGTCATTTTCTGCCGTCAATCTTCTATGTTTCTATGTTTCTAGTCTTTCTGTGCAGTGACGCCTATCTTCTTGAATTAAATATCTAGCCTTTTTTTGGCCACGCCCCACCTAAGCATCTCTAAAATCCTGATGCCCCCTCTCCCATAACATATAATTCTTACTATTCAGAAAGTGAACTCCGACTCACGTGGAGGAATCCTAAAAGGCCATAAACTTGAATCCCAGTGGCCGGTTAGGTCCCACAGAATTGGCCTTCTCCAGGTCCCGTCAACCAGACAATGTTTGGCGGGGCCTAGGGGAAGTGCCTTCTCTGTGAGGGCGCCGGCCTTCTGGAATCAGCTCCACCCAGAGATTCACACTGCCCCCACCCTCCTTGCCTTTCGCAAGAGTCTCAAGACTCACTTATGTCGCCAGGCTTGGGGCAATTAGATCTAGACCCCCTGGTCAATAAATGTGGTGTATGGCTGCGTTTGAATTGTTTGATTGATTTTAATATACTGTACTGGGTTTTTAGCTTACGTAGTTTTTTAATTAATTAGATTTGTTTTGTTTTCACTGTTTTGTATATGATGATGATGATGATTATCATCATTATCATCATCATTATCATCATTATCATCATTATCATCATTATCATTATTATTAATTAGATTTGTATGCTGCCCCCCTCCGAAGACTCAGGGCGGCTCACAAATCTAATGAATGATGATGATGATGATGATGATAATAATAATAATAATCGATCACATACTCAGCTGCTGCAAAAAGATCGCACAGACTGACTACAAGCATAGACATGATGCTGTGGCACAGATGATCCACTGGAACTTATGCCAGAACTACCATTTACCAGTGGCAAAGAACTGGTGGGATCATAAGCCTGAAAAAGTGGTCAAAAATGAGCAAGCAAAACTACTGTGGGACTTCCAACTTCAGACTGACCGAATTCTGAAGCATAATACACCAGACATCCTGATTGTGGAGAAAAAGAAAGTATGGATCATCAACATCGCAATCCCAGGAGACAGCAGAATTGAGGTGAAGCAGCTAGAGAAATTAGTGAAATACGAAAATCTAAAAATCGAGCTGCAACGACTTTGGCATAAGCCAGTGAAAGTGGTCCCAGTGGTACTTGGCACGCTGAGCGCAGTGCCAAAGGATCTCAGCGGACATTTGAAAACCATCAGAATTGACAAAATCTCCATCTGTCAGTTGCAAAAGGCCGCTTTACTGGGATCGGCAAACATAATTCGCCGCTACATCACGCAGTCCTAGGTGCTTGGGAAGCGCCCGACTGGTGATGAAATACGAAATCCAGCATAGTGATCTCGTTTGCTGTGTTGTATTGACATAACAATAACAATAACAATAACAAATACAATAACAAATACAAATACAAATACAAATACAAATACAAATACAAATACAAATACAAATACAAATACAAATACAAATACAAATACAAATACAAATACAAATACAAATACAAATACAAATACAAATACAAATACAAATACAAATACAAATACAAATACAAATACAAACACAAACAAACAACTTGTTTTAAGCAAGGTCCCAATTGCCCCCATTAAAAATGAGTTGATGCTGATTTTAGCCCATGGCCATGGATTACATAAGACTGGGCTGAGATCATCTTGCAAAATAATTTTTGGAGTGTAGGCTTTCTGTGTACTGTGACAGCTTAATGTAACATAAATGAATAAACACATAAAATTCTTGCATTATAAAATAAAGATGGTCAAAGGCCAGAAATTAAATGCAATTAACAGAAATGGTGGGGGGGGACACACACATAGGTTTAACATGGGGAAGACTGAGGAGCAAATACAAGACCAGTCTTTATAGAGCTAGCTAGAAAAAAATAAATATTTTTTAAAATTTGGCTTAACAAAGTCTACAGAAAGAAATAAAAAAACAAATTGGAAAAATATGAAAAGCAGCAACAATACAGCAAACCATCTAACAGATGAACAAACATCCACTACAACAAAAAATATTAAAGGTTAAAAACTATCAAATATGTACCTGATATTGGATTGGGGAACAATAACTGTATTCAGGCTGCTTGAGAATTCCTCAGTTTATCTTGGTAGTGTCTGTGTGGGAAGGTTGCTGCTGCTGCTACTGTTATTTTCTATTCAACTTTACTTGGAGAACTTCCTCATTAAACATATTTCCCAAGTGAACAAAGACTGATGTTTCCCCTGTAGGAATCCAAAGAGCTGCAAATTGCTGGAATGATGATTGCATAAAATATATACAAACTAGGAGGTGGAGAGGGTTGGTAGTTTCGAATTTCAGGGCACTTATATCTCAGAAGACCTCTCATGGACTATGAATGTTAATATGCTTGTGAAGAAGGCACAAAAGAGGCTGTACTTCCTGAGAATGCTCAGGAAGATAAATTTATCTCAGCATCTACTGTTGTCCTACTATCGCAGCACCATTGAGAGTGTCTTGACATACGGCATTCTAGCTTGGTATGGGAGCAGCTCTGTAGGGAATAAAAAAGCTCTACAGAGAATTATTAAAACTGCCCAGAACATCATTGGGCTCCAGCTACCCGCCCTAGATGACATCTTCACATCTCGCTGTTCTAGGAAGGTGCATACCATTCTCAAAGACTCTTCCCATCCTGCTTACAATCTCTTTGAATTGTTGCCTTCTGGCAGAAGATACAGAACAACTAGAACTCGGACCACACGTTTCCTGAATAGTTTTTATCCCAGAGCTATACTCGCACTTAACAACGAACTAAAGGGTCACCATCAGTGAACTGTTGGACAATATTACTCGGTTTGTCATGTAGATGGTTGAGTGGTTCAGGGTGGGGAATTTGTAGTGGGTGGGACATTTATTCTATTTTTTATTCTATTTTTTATTCTATTTTAAAATTTACTTATTCTAATTTTATGTATGGTGGGACTGGTCTCTGGGTGTCACACGACTTTCGTGGGCAATGACAATTCATTGTTTTTGACAATGACAATAAATTTATTATTATTATTATTATTATTATTATTATTACTACTACTACTACTACTACTACACATACACAATCACATAAATAAATAAAATATTGCTAAGTTTCCTTATTATATTGAAACTTTGTTCCTTTCTTTTTCTTTTCCTGTGAAAGCTTTAATTAACATTGTTCTGATTTGAAACAAAAGCAGAGGGAGCCCAAAGCACCTGAAGGGAGGACAAGGGACAATGGATGGAAACTAATCAAGAAGAGAACCAATTTAGAACTAAGGAGAAATTTCCTGACAGTGAGAACAATTAATCAGTGGAACGACTTGCCTCCAGAAGTTGTGGGTGGACCAATGCTGGAAGTTTTTAAGAAGGGATTGGACAGCCATTTGCATGAAATGGTATAGGGCAGTGATGGCGAACCTATGGCATGGGTGCCACAGGTGGCACGAGAAGTCATATCTGCTGGCACATGAGCCGTTGCCCTAGCTCAGCTGCAACATGCATGTGTGTGCCTGCCAGCTGATTGTTGGCTTGAACAGAGGCTTTCGGAGGGTGTTTTTGGCTTTCAGAGAGCCTCCAGGGGAATGGAAGAGGGTGTTTTTACCCTCCCCTGGCTCCAGAGAAGCTTTTGGAGCCTGTATACCAGTGGGGGTTGAATGACCGTTTCACAGTGGTCGCCTAAGACCATAGAAAAAGACAAATTTCCCATAATGTTAGGAACAATTCTGGCGCCTTGGTACATATTTTTACAATCCGACCAATCAGGTGTTTACAGTGGGCTTGATCCTCTGACCTTCCTGCCAATCAGCTGAAAGCTCTGTTGGGAGAATTGGTGCTAGACTTATGGTTGGGAGTCACCACAATGTGAGGAACTGTATTAAGGGGTTGGGGCGTTGGAAAGGTTGAGAATCACTGCTGTAGACGGCAAAACACAAGCTTACTGGGCCCACCAGAAATTGGAAAACAGGCCGTTTCTGGCCTTCAGAGGGCCTCCGGGAGGGGGAAGCTATTTTTGCCCTCCCTAGGCATTGAATTACGGATGTGGGCACTCGCGCATGCACGATAGCGCACACGCAAACCCTTTCGGCACCCCGGGGAAAAAATATTTGCCGTCACTGGCATAGGGTTTTCTGCCTGAGTAAGGGTTTGGAATAAAAGACCTCCAAGGTCCCTTACAACTCTTATTCTGTACTCTGTATACAAAAGCAAAAGTATCCACAGGAAGAATCAATAAAGGAGGTGTTATATCATTAAACCCTGCCCTTTAAGAGCCATGGTGGCACAGTGGTGAGCATGCATTATTAGTAATTCTGTTAACCGCCAATTGCCAGCAATTGGGCAGTTAGGCAGCTGGAGTAGCACCGTCTCAAGGTTGAATCACTCTTCCATCCATCCTAAAATGAGGACAGATTGTTGGAGGCAATATGCTGATTCTGTAAACCGCTTAGACACAGCTTAGTAGAGCACTGTGAAGCGGTACATAATAATAATAATAATAATAATAATAATAATAATAATAATAATAATAATAATAATAATAATTTATTAGATTTGTATGCCGCCCCTCTCTGAAGACTCGGGGCAGCTCACAATAATATTATAGTGACACAAATCTAATATTAAAAGAAATAACTAAAACCCTATCATATTAAAACCAGACAACACAAACATACCAAACATAAATTATAAGGAGCCTGGGGGAAAGATGTCTCAAATCCCCCATGCCTGGCGGTATAGGTGGGTCTTGAGTAGTTTATGATAAGTCTAAGTGCCATTGCTACTTGGGGCATGGTAGAGCAATATAGCAAAATTTTACAGATGTCAATGAGGAGAGGAGTGTTATGATGGTTTAGACTTGTAACCGCACCTCAAGAAGGATATAACGGAACTGGAAAAGGTGCAAAAAAGGGCAACAGGTATGATCAAGGAAATGGAGCACCTCCCTTATGAAATCAGGTTGCACACCTTGGTCTCTTCAGTCTTGAAAGATGGAAGTGTATAAAATCATGCATGGGATAGAAAAGGTGGATAGAGAAAAATTCTTTTCTCTATCACACAATACTAGGACAAGGGGGCACTCCCTAAAGCTCATAGGTAAGAAAGTGAGGACAAATCAAGGGAAATATTTCTTCACCCACAGGGTCGTTGGTTTATGGAATTCACTTCTAGAAGAGGTCGGGACAGCTGTCAGCCTGGATAGCTTCAAGGCAAGATTAGATAGAGTCATGGATGCCAAGTGTATCGGTGGTTATTGAAATGGATGTCCATGTGCCGTCAAGGGAAAAGGAGGGTTTTGCCTTCTCTTTCTACTCAAGATTTCCATGTACAATTAGTGGGCCACTGTGTGACACAGAATGCTGGACTCGATGGTCTTTGGCCTGATTCAGCATGGTTCTTCTTATGTTCTTATGTAACTACTATGTTTATGACATAAGTAGAAAAGTCAGTTCATTATATTTTAAAAACTAATTTTTGCTTCTAGCCATGTATTATTTATTTTCAGTAAATAAAGATCACCTTGCCTTTGAACCAATATAAGTCTTCTAGATGTTAGTTGCACAATGTTGAATTTAACTCTGGCATTAAGGGCACTAATATTTACTCACTGATCCTATCAATAAATAAACACACAGAACAAGGTGCTTGGTAGACTTTTTAAGTGCAAGTATGCTAACTATCAATCACACCTTGTAACGTACCTCACTGAGCAAAACTAATATTTTATTACTTATTACATTACAAGGGAATCCAGATGCTGATGTATACTAATAATGTTCTATAAGCAATCTCTTATGAGGCTATTTTTCTTAAAAGTATAATTTGTAGTTTAATCCTAATTCTAAATGACTGAAATGAGAGGGTTTCTAATGATACTCAGGAGTTAAAATTATAGTGTAATGACAATTTGTATAACTGTAGAGAATAATAACCAGACTAGGCGTATTGCTTCTGAATACAAGAATTTGCTTTCATTTTGTTCTGACCTTGGAGATTTTATGTTAATTAAAGGGAATACAAAGGCATATATAAAACAAATGATATTTAATTAATTTTCAAGGCAAACAGTTGAAATGTTCTAGAATTGTAATATCATTTCAACCCCAATAATTAAGCTGTTTTTAAAAGTGAACTGTGTACAGTATTGTTACATGAAAGCTGAGTATATTATAATTTATTTTTTCTTTTTTAATTAGATCCTGATTCCTATATTTGTATAGCTTCTAAAGATATTTTATTTTATTTTTTTATTTATTTTGTCCAATACACAATAATACACAATGAAGGTTATAGAGGATATAGTAGAGAAGAAATACAAGATATAGGAGAGACTATAGGACAGGGGACGGAAGGCACTCTAGTTTCGAGTGGAGGAATGAAGGGCTCTTCTTGTGAAGTATCTTTGAACATTTTCAAGGGTGTTAATGTCTGAGATGCGATATGGGTTCCAAACAGATGAGCTGTATTCGAGGATGGGTCAGGCAAAAGTTTTGTAAGCTCTGGTAAGTAGTGTGAGATTTCCAGAGCAGAAGCTACGTAGGATTAGATTAACAACTCTTGAGGCCTTCTTAGTGATGTTGTTGCAGTGGGCTTTGGCTTCCCTGATTTGATATCTTCTAGATTTATAGCTTTACAATTCCTAAATTACCTAATCAGCTTTGGTTAGCAGAAATTGATGATCCAACCTATTGAAGGTTGGATAAAAGAAATGGAGAATTTCAGCTGAGCTTTTTACATCTAAAAAATAATCCTACATATTCTTCTTTGAATAAAGTGGTAAGTTTATCCATAAACACTCAAAAGAATATTCCATAGTTGTATTTTGAATCTTACAGATACTGTACATACTGCACATTAAAAAGGAAAGACAGTGATTCAGATACCAGTGCAACACCATTTAATTTAAGTTTAAAACTTGTTCTACAATTACTTTAGTGAATTTGTTGGAATATATCTACTTCTAGTGTATTGATTTTTCAGGTTTGCTTTCATATTAAAACACTGTATACATTTATGTTCTGTCAGGCTCTCTGGTAGAATCCTCCCAAAAATTCACAGGTACAAATTTCAGACATACACACGTTTGAAAATTCAAAACAATGTTCTTTATAATGAAAAGTCACTTAAACTAAGCCCTCTTTTGGGATAGCAAAGAGCACTCGTCTCCAAACAAACTGGTAATTTATACAAGTCCCTTATCAGTTCTGTGATACTTAGCTTGCAGCTGTGAGGCAATTCACAGTCCTTCTTCTTTCACAAAGTGAAACACACTTTATTTTATTTATTTATTTATTTATTACTTAGATTTGTATGCCGCCCCTCTCCGAAGACTCGGGGCGGCTCACAACATGTAAAAACAAATCATAAGCAATCAGACAAATTTAAAATATTAAAATATTTAAAAAACCCATATACTAACAGTCATACACACAGACATACCATGCATAAATTAAACGTGCCCAGGGGGAGATGTTTCAGTTCCCCCATGCCTGACGGCAAAGGTGGGTTTTAAGGAGTTTACGGAAGGCAGGAAGAGTAGGGGCAGTTCTAATCTCCGGGGGGAGTTGGTTCCAGAGGGCCGGGGCCGCCACAGAGAAGGCTCTTCCCCTGGGGCCCGCCAACCGACATTGTTTAGTTGACGGGACCCGGAGAAGGCCGACTCTGTGGGACCTAATCGGTCGCTGGGATTCGTGCGGCAGGAGGCGGTCTCGGAGATATTCTGGTCCAATGCCATGAAGGGCTTTAAAGGTCATAACCAACACTTTGAATTGTGACCGGAAATTGATCGGCAGCCAATGCAGACTGCGGAGTGATGGTGAAACATGGGCATACCTAGGTAGGCCCATGACTGCTCTCGCAGCTGCATTTTGCACGATCTGAAGTTTCCGAACACTTTTCAAAGGTAGCCCCATGTAGAGAGCATTACAGTAGTCGAACCTTGAGGTGATGAGGGCATGAGTGACTGTGAGCAATGAGTCCCGGTCCAGATAGGGCCGCAACTGGTGCACCAGGCGAACCTGGGCAAACGCCCCCCTCGCCACAGCTGAAAGATGTTGTTCTAATGTGAGCTGTGGATCGAGGAGGACGCCCAAGTTGCGGACCCTCTCTGAGGGGGTCAACAATTCCCCCCCCAGGGTGATGGACGGACAGATGGGATTGTCCTTGGGAGGCAGAACCCACAGCCACTCCGTCTTATCCGGGTTGAGCTTGAGTCTGTTGACACCCATCCAGGCCCCAACAGCCTCCAGGCACCGGCACATCACTTCCACCGCTTCGTTGACTGGGCATGGGGTGGAGATGTAAAGCTGGGTATCATCCGCATATTGATGATACCTCACCCCATGTCCTTGGATGATCTCGCCCAGCGGTTTCATGTAGATGTTGAATAGCAGGGGGGAGAGGACCGACCCCTGAGGCACCCCACAAGGGAGAAACCTAGGAGTCGACCTCTGGCCCCCCACTAACACCGACTGCGACCGGCCAGAGAGGTAGGAGGAGAACCACTGAAGAACAGTGCCTCCCACCCCCAGCCCCTCCAGCCGGTGCAGAAGGATACCATGGTCGATGGTATCGAAAGCCGCTGAGAGGTCAAGGAGCACCAGGACAGAGGATAAACCCCTGTCCCGGGCCCGCCAGAGATCATCCATCAACGCGACCAAAGCGGTTTCCGTGCTGTAACCGGGCCTGAAACCCGACTGCCGGGGACCTAGATAATCGGCTTCTTCCAAGGACCGCTGGAGCTGGAGTGCCACCACCTTCTCGACAACCTTCCCCATAAAGGGAAGGTTGGAGACTGGACGATAGTTGTTAAGTACGGCTGGGTCCAGGGAGGGCTTCTTGAGGAGGGGGCGCACAAGCGCTTCTTTATAGAGTGATGGAAAAACTCCCCTCCCCAAGGAAGCGTTGGTAATCTCCTGGGCCCAGCTCCGTGTCACCTCCCTGCTGGCCGAAACCAACCAGGAGGGACACGGATCCAGTAAACAGGTGGCAGAACTCACAGCTCCAATGGCCTTGTCCA